>NC_060122.1:56695797-57018805 GCF_021461395.2 Schistocerca americana
CTGGACTCACAGGCGAGGTTCAAATCATAGAAAGTGAGAGTGTCCGTCCTCTTGTACTTAAGTCGGCATTGAACCTTTTGTATTAAATTCGGATGCAATTTCTGTGTTTCATCGTCAATAAGAAGGTGCAAGGTATACAGTAAACCTGAAGTGAAGCATCGGAATCTAAAACTGGACTCACAGGAGAGGCTCAAATCGTAGTAAGTGAGAGTGTCAGCCCTCTTGTACTTATGTTGGCATTGTGCCTTTTGTATTAAATTCGGCTGCAATTTCTGTGTCTCATCGTCAATAAGAAGGTGCAAGGTATATAGTAAACCTGAAGTGAAGCATCGGAATCTAAACCTGGGCCCACAGGAGAGATTCAAATCATAGAAAGTGAGAGTGTGAGTCCTCTTTTACTTAATCATCATTGTGCCTTTTGTATTAAATTCGGATGTAATTTCTGCGTTTCATCGTCAGTTAGAAGGTGCAAGGTGTACAGTAAACCTGAAGTGAAGCATCGGAATCTATAACTGGGCTCACAGGAGAGGTTCAAATCATAGTAAGTGCGAGTGTCAATCCTCATGCCCTTAAGTCGGCATTGTGCCTTTTGTATTACATTCGGTTGCTATTTCTGTGTTTCATCGTCAATAAGAAGGTGCAAGGTATACAGTAAACCTGAAGTGAAGCATCGGAATCTAAAACTGGTCTCACAGGAGAGGTTCAAATCGTTAAAAATGAGAGAGTGTCAGTCCTCTTGTACTTAAGTCGGCATTGTGCCTTTTGTATTAAATTCGGATCCAATTTCTGTGTTTCATCGTCAATAAAAAGGTGCAAGGTATACAGTAAACCTGAAGTCAAGCATCGGAATCTCATACTATACTCAGTGGAGAAGTTCAAATCGTAGAATGTGAGAGTGTTAGTCCTCTTGTACTTAATTCGGCATTGTGCATTTTGTATTAAATTCGGATGCAATTTCTGTGTTCATTGTCAATAAGCAGGTGCAAGGTATACAGTAAACCAAAAGCGAAGCATCGGAATCTAAAACTGGACTCACAAGAGAGGTTCAAATTATAGAAAGTGAGAGTGTCAGTCCTCTTTTACTTAAGTCGGCATTGGGCCATTTGCTTTAAATTCGGATGCAATTTCTGTGTTTCGTCGTCACTAAGAAGGTACAAGGGATACAGTATACCTGAAGTGAAGCATCGGAATTTAAATCTGGACTCACAGGAGAGGTTCAAATCATAGAAAATTAGAGTGTCAGTCCTCTTGTACTTAACTCGCCATTGTGCCTTTTGTATTAAATTCGGATGCAAACTCTGTGTTTCATCGTCAATAAGAAGGAGCAAGCTATACAGTAAACCTGATGTGAAGCTTCGGAATCTAAAACTGGACTCACACGAGAGGTTCAAATCATAGAAAGTTAGAGTGTCAGTCCTCTTGTACTTAAGTCGGCATTGTGCCTTTTGTATTAAATTCGGATGCAATTTCTGTGTTTCATCGTCAATAAGATGGTGCAAGGTATACAGTAAACATGAAAAGCGGCATCGGAATCTGAAACTGATCTCACAGGAGAGGTTCAAATCGTAGAAAGTGGTAGTGTCAGTCCTCTTTTACTTAAGTCGGCATTGTGCCTTTTGTATTAAATTTGGATGCAATTTCTGTGTTTTATCGTCAATAAGAAGGTGCAAGGGATACAGTAAACCTGAAGGGAAGCATCGGAATCTAAAACTGGACTCAGAGGAGAGGTTCCAATCATAGAAAGTGAGAGTGTCAGTCCTCTTTTACTTAAGTCGGCATTGTGCATTTTGTATTAAATTCGGATGCAACTTCTGTGTTTCATCGTCAATAAGAGGGTCCAAGGTATACATTAAACCTGAATTGAAGCATCGGAATCTTAAACTGGACTCATTGGAGAGGTTCAAATCGTTGAAAGTGAGGGTGTCAGTCCTCTTGTACTTAAGTCGGCATTGTGCCTTTTATATTACATTCGGATGCAATTCCTGTGTTTCATCGACAATATGAAGGAGCAAGGAATACAGTAAACCTGAAGTAAAGCATCGGAATCTCATACTGGACTCAGAGGAGAGGTTCAAATCGTAGAAAGTGAGAGTGTTAGTCCTTTTGTACTTAAGTAGGCATTGTGCCCTTTTAATTAAATTCGGATGCAATTTCAGTGTTTCGTTGTCAATAGGCAGGTGCAAGGTATACAGTAAACCTAAAGTGAAGCATCGGAATCTAAAACTGCACTCACAAGAGAGGTTCAAATCATAGAAAGTGAGAGTGTCAGTCCTCTTTTACTTAAGTCGGCATTGTGCCATTTGTATTAAATTCGGATGCAATTTCTGTGTTTCGTCGTGAAAAAGAAGGTCAAAGGGATACAGTATACCTGAAGTGAAGCAACGGAATCTAAAACTGGACTCACAGGAGAGGTGCAAATGATGGAAAGTTAGAGTGTCAGTCCTCTTGTACTTTACTCGGCATTGCGCCTTTTGTATTAAATTCGGATGCAAACTAGGTGTTTCATCGTCAATAAGAAGGTGCAAGGGATACAGTAAACCTGAAGTGAAGCATCGGAATCTAAAACTGGACTCACACGAGAGGTTCAAATAATAGAAAGCGCGAGTGTCAGTCCTCATGTACTTAAGTCGGCATTGTGCCTTTTGTATTACATTCGGATACAATTTCTGTGTTTCATCGTCAATAAGAAGGTGCAAGGTATACAGTAAACCTGAAGTGAAGCATCGGATTCTAAAACTGGACTCACAGGAGAGGTTCAAAAACGTTGAAAGTGTGATTGTCAGTCCTCTTGTACTTAAGTCGGCATTGTTCCTTTTGTATTAAAATCGAATGCAATTTCTGTGTTTCATCGTCAATAAGAAGGTGCAAGGTATACAGTAAACCTGAAGAGGAGCATTGGAATCTAAAGCTGGACTCACAGGCGAGATTAAAATCACAGAAAGTGAAAGTGTCAGTCCTCTTGTACATAAGTCGGCATTGTGCCTTTTGTATTAAATTCGGATGCAATTCCTGTGTTTCATCGTCAAATAGAGGGTGCAAGGTATACAGTAAACCCCAAGCGAAGCATCGGAATCTCATACTGGACTCACAGGAGAGGTTCAAATCGTAGAAAGTGAGAGTGTCAGTCCTCTTGTACTTAAGTCGGCATTGTGCCTTTTGTATTACATTCGGATGCAATTTCAGTGTTTCATCGTCAATAAGCAGGTGCAAGGTATACAGTAAACCTAAAGTGAAGCATCGGAATCTAAAACTGGACTCACAAAAGTGGTTCAAATCATAGAAAGTGAGAGTGTCAGTCCTCATTTACGTAAGTCGGCATTGTGCCATTTGTATTCAATTCGGATGCAATTTCTGTGTTTCGTCTTCACTAAGAAGGTCCAAGGGATACAGTATACCTGAAGTGAAGCATCGGAATCTAAAACTGCACTCACAGGAGAGGTTCAAATCATAGAAAGTTAGAGTGTCAGTCCTCTTGTACTTAATTCGGCATTATGCCTTTTGTATTAAATTCGGATGCAAACTCCGTGTTTCATCGTCAATATGAAGGTGCAAGCTATACAGTAAACCTGAAGTGAAGCATCGGAATCTAAAACTGGATTCACAGGGGAGGTTCAAATCATAGAAAGTTAGAGTGTCAGTCCTCTTGTACTTAAGTCGGCATTGTGCCTTCTGTATTAAATACGGATGCAATTACTGTGTTTCATCGTCAATAAGATGGTGCAAGGTATACAGTAAACCTGAAGTGAAGCACCAGAATCTAAAACTGGTCTCACAGGAGAGGTTCAAATCGTAGAAAGTGAGAGTGTCAGTCCTCTTTTACTTAAGTCGGCATTGTGCCTTTTGTATTAAATTCGGATGCAATTTCTCTGTTTTATCGTCAATAAGAAGGTGCAAGCGATACAGTAAACCTGAAGTGAAGCATCGGAATCTAAAACTGGACTCACAGGAGAGGTTCAAATCATAGAAAGTGAGAGTGTCAGTCCTTTTTTACTTAAGTCGGCATTGTACCTTTTGTAATAAATTCGGATGCAACTTCTGTGTTTCATCGTCAATAAGAAGGTCCAAGAGATACAGTAAACCTGATGTGAAGCATCGGAATCTAAAACTGGACTCACAAGAGAGGTTCAAATCATAGAAAGTGAGAGTGTCAGTCATCTTGTACTCAAGTCGGCATTTTGCCTTTTGTATTAAATTCGGGGGCTATTTCTGTGTTTCATCGTCAAAAAGAAGGTGCAAGGAATACAGTAAACCTGAAGTGAAGCATCGGAATCTAAAACTGGACTCACAGGCGAGGTTCAAATCATAGAAAGTTAGAGTGTCCGTCCTCTTGTACTTAAGTCGGCATTATACCTTTTGTATTAAATTCGGATGCAATTTCTGTGTTTCA
Source organism: Schistocerca americana (assembly GCF_021461395.2). Taxonomy (NCBI): domain Eukaryota; kingdom Metazoa; phylum Arthropoda; class Insecta; order Orthoptera; family Acrididae; genus Schistocerca; species Schistocerca americana. The sequence goes on from NC_060122.1 coordinate 56,700,185, forward strand.
TCGTCAATAAGAAGGTGCAAGGTATACAGTAAACCTGAAGTGAAGCATCGGAATCTAAAACTGGACTCACAAGAGAGGTTTAAATCATAGAAAGTTAGAGTGTAAGTCCTCTTGTACTTAACTCGGCATTGTGCCTTTTGTATTAAATTCGGATGCAAATTCTGTGTTTCATCGTCAATATGAAGGTGCAAGCCATGCAGTAAACCTGAAGTGAAGCATCGGGATCTAAAACTGGACTCACAGGAGAGGTTCAAATCATAGAAAGTTAGGGTGTCAGTCCTCTTGTACTTAAGTCGGCATTGTGCCTTTTGTGTTAAATTCTGATGCAATTACTGTGTTTCATCGTCAATAAGATGGTGCAAGGTATACAGTAAACCTGAAGTGAAGCATCGGAATCTAAAACTGGACTCACAGGAGAGGTTCAAATCGTAGAAAGTGAGAGTGTCAGTCCTCTTGTACTTAAGCTGGCATTGTGCCTTTTGTATTATATTCGGATGCAATATCTGTGTTTCATCGTCAATAAGAAGGTGCAAGGTATACAGTAAAACTGAAGTGAAGCATCGGAATGTAAACCTGGACTCACTGGAGAGGTTCAAATCATAGAAAGTGAGACTGTCTGCCCTCTTGTACTTAAGTCGGCATTGTGCCTTTTGTATTAGATTCGGATGCAATTTCTGTGTTTCATCGTCAATAAGAAGGTGCAACGTATACAGTAATCTTGAAGTGAAGCATCGGAATCTAAAACCTGAATCACAGGAGAGGTTCAAATCGTGGAAAGTGAGAGTGTCAGTCCTCTTGTACTTAAGTCGGCATTGTGCCTTATGTATTAAATTCGGATGCAATGTCTGTGTTTCATCGTCAGTAAGAAGGTGTAAGGTATACAGTAAACCTGAAGTGAAGCATCGGAATCTAAAACTGGACTCACAGGAGAGGTTCAAATCGTAGAAAGTGAGAGTGTAAGTCCTCTTGTACTTAAGTCGGCATTGAGAATTTTGTATTAAATTCGGATGCAATTTCTGTGTTTCATCGTCATTACGAAGGAGAAAGGTATACAGAAAACCTGAAGTGAAGCATCGGAATCTAAAACTGGACTCATAGGAGAGGTTCAAATCATAGAAAGTTAGAGTGTCAGTCCTCGTGTACTTAAGTCGGCATTGTGCCTTTTGTATTAAATTCAGATGCAATTTCTGTGTTTCATCGTCAATAAGAAGGTCCAAGGAATACAGTAAGCATGAAGTGAAGCATCGGAATCTAAAACTGGACTCTCAGGAGAGGTTTAAATCATAGAAAGTGAGGGTGCCAGTCATCATGTACTTAAGTCGGCATTGTGCATTTGTATTAAATTCGAATGCAATATCTGTGTTTCATCGTCAATTAGAAGGTGCAAGGTATACAGTAAACCTGAAGTGAAGCATCGGAATCTAAAACTGGACTCACAGGCGAGGTTCAAATCATAGAAAGTGAGAGTGTCAGTCCTCTTGTACTTATGTCTGCATTGTAGATTTTGTATTATATTCGGATGCAATTTCTGTATTTCATCGTCAATAAGAAGGTGCAAGGTATACAGTAAACCTGAATTGAAGCATCGGAATCTAAAACTGGACTCACAGGAGAGGTTCAAATCATAGAAAGTGAGAGTGTCAGCCCTCTTGTACTTAAGTTGGAATTGTGCCTTTTGTATTAAATTCGGATGCGATTTCTGTGTTTCATCGTCAATAAGAAGGTCCAAGGGATACAGTATACCTGAAGTGAAGCATCGGAATCTAAAACTGGACTCACAGGAGAGGTTCATAACATAGAAAGTTACAGTGTCAGTCCTCTTGTACTTAAGTCGGCATTGTACCTTTGTTATTAAATTCGGATGCAAACTCTGTGTTTCATCGTCAATAAGAAGTTTCAAGGTTAACAGAAAACCTGAAGTGAAGCATCGGAATCTAAAACTGGTTTCACAATAGAGGTTCAAATCATAGAAAGTTAGAGTGTCAGTCCTCGTGTACTTAGGTCGGCATTGTGCCTTTTGTATTAAATTCGGATGCAATTTCTGTGTTTCATCGTCAATAATAAGGTCCAAGGGATACAGTAAACCTGAAGTGAAGCATCGTAATCTAAAACTGGACTCACAGGAGAGGCTAAAATCATAGAAAGTGAGAGTGTCAGTCCTCATGTACTTAGGTCGGCATTGTGCATTTTGTATTACTTTCGGAGGCTATTTCTGTGTTTCATCGTCAATAAGAAGGTGCAAGGTATACAGTAAAACCGAAGTGAAGCATCGGAATCTAAAACTGGACTCACAGGGGAGGTTCAAATCGTAGAAAGTGAGATTGTCAGTCCTCTTGTACTTAAGTCGGCATTGTGCCTTTTGTATTAAGTTCGGATGCAATTTCTGTGTTTCATCGTCAATTAGATGGTGCAAGGTATACAGTAAACCAGAAGTGAAGCATCGGAATCTAAAACGGGACTCACAGGAGAGGTTCAAATCATAGAAAGTGAGAGTGTCAGTCCTCTTTTACTTAAGTCGGCATTGTGCGTTTTGTATTACATTCGGATGCAATTTCTGTGTTTCATCGTCTTTAAGAATGTCCAAGGGATACAGTAAACCTGAGGTGAAGCATCGGAATCTAAAACTGGAGTCACAGGCGAGGTTCAAATCATAGAAAGTGAGAGTGTCAGTCCTCTTGTACTTATGTCTGCATTGTACATTTTGTATTATATTCGGATGCAATTTCTGTGTTTCATCGTCAATAAGAAGGTGCAAGGTATACAGTAAACCAGAAGTGAAGCATCGGAATCTAAAACTGGACTCACAGGAGAGGTTCAAATCATAGAAAGTGAGAGAGTCAGCCCTCTTCTACGTAAGTTGGAATTGTGCCTTTTGTATTAAATTCGAATGCATTTTCTGTGTTTCATCGTCAATAACAAGTATCAAGGTATACAGTAAAACTGAAGTGAAGCATCGGAATCTAAAACTAGACTCACTGGAGAGGTTCAATTCATAGAAAGTGAGAGTGTCAGTCCTCTTTTACTTAAGTCGGCGTTGTACCTCTTGTATTAAATTCGTATGCAATTTCTGTGTTTCATCGTCAATAAGAAGGTCTAAGGGATACAGTATACCTGAAGTGAAGCATCGGAATCTAAAACTGGACTCACAGGAGAGGTTCATAACATAGAAATTTAGAGTGTCAGTCCTCTTGTACTTAAGTCGGCATTGTGCCTTTGGTATTAAATTCGGATGCAAACTCTGTGTTTCATCGTCAATAAGAAGTTGCAAGGTAAACAGTAAACCTGAAGTGAAGCATCGGAATCTAAAACTGGACTCACAATAGAGGTTCAAATCATAGAAAGTTACAGTGTCAGTCATCGTGTACTTAGGTCGGCATTGTGCCTTTTGTATTAAATTCGGATGCAATTTCTGTGTTTCATCGTCAAAAAGAAGGTCCAAGGGATACAGTAAACCTGAAGTGAAGCATCGTATTCTAAAACTGGACTCACAGGAGAGGTTAAAATCATAGAAAGTGAGAGTGTCCGTCCTCATGTACTTAGGTCGCTATTGTGCATTTTGTATTACTTTCGGAGGCTATTTCTGTGTTTCATCGTCAATAAGAAGGTGCAAAGTATACAGTAAACGTGAAGTAAAGCATCGGAATCTAAAACTGGACTCACAGGAGAGGTTCAAATCGTAGAAAGTGAGATTGCAGTCCTCTTGTACTTAAGTCAGCATTGTGCCTTTTGTATTAAGTTCGGATGCAATTTCTGTGTTTCATCGTCAATAAGGAGGTGCAAGGTATACAGTAAACCTGAAGTGAAACATCGGAATCTAAAACGGGACTCACAGGAGAGGTTCAAATCATAGAAAGTGAGAGTGTCAGTCCTCTTTTACTTAAGTCGGCATTGTGCGTTTTGTATTACATTCGGATGCAATTTCTGTGTTTCATCGTCAATAAGAATGTCCAAGGGATACAGTAAACCTAAAGTGAAGCATCGTAATCTAAAACTGGACTCACAGGAGAGGTTCAAATCATAGAAAGTGAGAGTGTCAATACTCTTGTACTTAAGTCGGCATTGTGCCTTTTGTATTAAATTCGGATGCGATTTCTGTGATTCATCGTCAATAAGAAGGTCCAAGGTATACAATAAACCTGAAGTGAAGCATCGGAATCTAAAACTGGACTCACAGTAGAGGTTCAAAACGTAGAAAGTGAGAGTGTCAGTCCTCTTGTACTTAAGTCGGCATTGTGCTTTTTGTATTAAATTCGGATGCAATTTCTGTGTTTCATCGTCAATAAGAAGGTCCAAGGGATACAGTAAACCTGAAGTGAAGCATCGGAATCTAAAGGTGGACTCACAGGAGAGGTTCAAATCATAGAAAGTTAGAGTGTCAGTCCTCCTGTACTTAAGTCGGCATTGTGCCTTTTGTATTTAATGCGGATGCAATTTCTGCGTTTCGTCGTCAATAAGCAGGTGCAAGGTATACAGTAATCTTGCAGTGAAGCATCGGAATCTAATACTTGACTCACAGGAGAGGTTCACATCATAGAAAGTGAGAGTGTCGGTCCTCTTGTACTTATGTCGGCATTGTGTCTTTTGTATTAAATTCGGATGCAATTTCTGTGTTTCATCGTCAATAAGAAGGTCCAAGGGATACAGTAAACCTGAAGTGAAGCATCGTAATCTAAAACTGGACTCACAGGAGAGGTTAAAATCATAGAAAGTGAGAGTGTCAGTATTCATGTACTTAGGTCGGCATTGTACATTTTGTATTACTTTCGGAGGCTATTTCTGTGTTTCATCGTCAATAAGAAGGTGCAAGGTATACAGTAAACCTGAAGTGAAGCATCGGAATCTATAACTGGACTCACAGGAGAGGTTCAAATCGTAGAAAGTGAGATTGTCAGTCCTCTTGTACTTAAGTCGGCATTGTGCCTTTTGTATTAAGTTCGGATGCAATTTCTGTGTTTCATCATCAATAAGAAGGTGCAAGGTATACAGTAAACCTGAAGTGAAGCATCGGAATCCAAAACGGGACTCACAGGAGAGGTTCAAATCATAGAAAGTGAGAGTGTCAGTCCTCTTGTACTTAAGTCGGCATTGTGCTTTTTGTATTAAATTCGGATGCGATTTCTGTGTTTCATCGTCAATAAGAAGGTCCAATGTATACAATAAACCTGATGTGAGGCATCGGAATCTAAAACTAGACTCACAGTAGAGGTTCACATCGTAGAAAGTGAGAGTGTCAGTAATCTTGAACTTAAGTCAACATTGTGCCTTTTGTATTAAATTCGGATGCAATTTCTGTGTTTCATCGTCAATTAGAAGGTGCAAGGTATACAGTAAACCTGAAGTGAAGCATCGGAATCTAAAACTGGACTCACAGGCGAGGTTCAAATCATAGAAAGTGAGAGTGTCAGTCCTCTTGTACTTATGTCAGCATTGTACATTTTGTATTATATTCGGATGCAATTTCTGTGTTTCATCGTCAATAAGATGGTGCAAGGTATACAGTGAACCTGAAGTGAAGCATCGGAATCTAAAACTGCACTCACAGGAGAGGTTCAAATCATAGAAAGTGAGAATGTCAGCCCTCTTGTACTTAAGTTGGAATTGCGCCTTTTGTATTAAGTTCGGATGCATTTTCTGTGTTTCATCGTCAATAAGAAGGTGCAAGGTATACAGTAAAACTGAAGTAAAGCATCGGAATCTAAACCTGGACTCACTGGAGAGGTTCAAATCATAGAAAGTGAGAATGTCAGCCCTCTTGTACTTAAGTTGGAATTGCGCCTTTTGTATTAAGTTCGGATGCATTTTCTGTGTTTCATCGTCAATAAGAAGTTGCAAGGTAAACAGTAAACCTGAAGTGAAGCATCGGAATCTAAAACTGGACTCACAATAGAGGTTCAAATCATAGAAAGTTACAGTGTCAGTCATCGTGTACTTAGGTCGGCATTGTGCCTTTTGTATTAAATTCGGATGCAATTTCTGTGTTTCATCGTCAAAAAGAAGGTCCAAGGGATACAGTAAACCTGAAGTGAAGCATCGTATTCTAAAACTGGACTCACAGGAGAGGTTAAAATCATAGAAAGTGAGAGTGTCCGTCCTCATGTACTTAGGTCGCTATTGTGCATTTTGTATTACTTTCGGAGGCTATTTCTGTGTTTCATCGTCAATAAGAAGTTGCAAAGTATACAGTAAACGTGAAGTAAAGCATCGGAATCTAAAACTGGACTCACAGGAGAGGTTCAAATCGTAGAAAGTGAGATTGCAGTCCTCTTGTACTTAAGTCAGCATTGTGCCTTTTGTATTAAGTTCGGATGCAATTTCTGTGTTTCATCGTCAATAAGGAGGTGCAAGGTATACAGTAAACCTGAAGTGAAACATCGGAATCTAAAACGGGACTCACAGGAGAGGTTCAAATCATAGAAAGTGAGAGTGTCAGTCCTCTTTTACTTAAGTCGGCATTGTGCGTTTTGTATTACATTCGGATGCAATTTCTGTGTTTCATCGTCAATAAGAATGTCCAAGGGATACAGTAAACCTAAAGTGAAGCATCGTAATCTAAAACTGGACTCACAGGAGAGGTTCAAATCATAGAAAGTGAGAGTGTCAATACTCTTGTACTTAAGTCGGCATTGTGCCTTTTGTATTAAATTCGGATGCGATTTCTGTGATTCATCGTCAATAAGAAGGTCCAAGGTATACAATAAACCTGAAGTGAAGCATCGGAATCTAAAACTGGACTCACAGTAGAGGTTCAAAACGTAGAAAGTGAGAGTGTCAGTCCTCTTGTACTTAAGTCGGCATTGTGCTTTTTGTATTAAATTCGGATGCAATTTCTGTGTTTCATCGTCAATAAGAAGGTCCAAGGGATACAGTAAACCTGAAGTGAAGCATCGTAATCTAAAACTGGACTCACAGGAGAGGTTAAAATCATAGAAAGTGAGAGTGTCAGTATTCATGTACTTAGGTCGGCATTGTACATTTTGTATTACTTTCGGAGGCTATTTCTGTGTTTCATCGTCAATAAGAAGGTGCAAGGTATACAGTAAACCTGAAGTGAAGCATCGGAATCTATAACTGGACTCACAGGAGGGGTTCAAATCGTAGAAAGTGAGATTGTCAGTCCTCTTGTACTTAAGTCGGCATTGTGCCTTTTGTATTAAGTTCGGATGCAATTTCTGTGTTTCATCATCAATAAGAAGGTGCAAGGTGTACAGTAAACCTGAAGTGAAGCATCGGAATCCAAAACGGGACTCACAGGAGAGGTTCAAATCATAGAAAGTGAGAGTGTCAGTCCTCTTGTACTTAAGTCGGCATTGTGCTTTTTGTATTAAATTCGGATGCGATTTCTGTGTTTCATCGTCAATAAGAAGGTCCAATGTATACAATAAACCTGATGTGAGGCATCGGAATCTAAAACTAGACTCACAGTAGAGGTTCACATCGTAGAAAGTGAGAGTGTCAGTAATCTTGTACTTAAGTCAACATTGTGCCTTTTGTATTAAATTCGGATGCAATTTCTGTGTTTCATCGTCAATTAGAAGGTGCAAGGTATACAGTAAACCTGAAGTGAAGCATCGGAATCTAAAACTGGACTCACAGGCGAGGTTCAAATCATAGAAAGTGAGAGTGTCAGTCCTCTTGTACTTATGTCTGCATTGTACATTTTGTATTATATTCGGATGCAATTTCTGTGTTTCATCGTCAATAAGATGGTGCAAGGTATACAGTGATCCTGAAGTGAAGCATCGGAATCTAAAACTGCACTCACAGGAGAGGTTCAAATCATAGAAAGTGAGAATGTCAGCCCTCTTGTACTTAAGTTGGAATTGCGCCTTTTGTATTAAGTTCGGATGCATTTTCTGTGTTTCATCGTCAATAAGAAGGTGCAAGGTATACAGTAAAACTGAAGTAAAGCATCGGAATCTAAACCTGGACTCACTGGAGAAGTTCAAATCATAGAAAGTGAGAGTGTCAGTCGTCTTTTACTTAAGTCGGCATTGTGCCTTTTGTATTACATTCGGATGCGATTTCTGTGTTTCATCGTCAATAAGAAGGTCCAAGGGATACAGTATACCTGAAGTGAAGCATCGGAATCTAAAACTGGACTCACAGGAGAGGTTCATAACATAGAAAGTTACAGTGTCAGTCCTCTTGTACTTAAGTCGGCATTGTACCTTTGTTATTAAATTCGGATGCAAACTCTGTGTTTCATCGTCAATAAGAAGTTTCAAGGTTAACAGAAAACCTGAAGTGAAGCATCGGAATCTAAAACTGGTCTCACAATAGAGGTTCAAATCATAGAAAGTTAGAGTGTCAGTCCTCGTGTACTTAGGTCGGCATTGTGCCTTTTGTATTAAATTCGGATGCAATTTCTGTGTTTCATCGTCAATAATAAGGTCCAAGGGATACAGTAAACCTGAAGTGAAGCATCGTAATCTAAAACTGGACTCACAGGAGAGGCTAAAATCATAGAAAGTGAGAGTGACAGTCCTCATGTACTTAGGTCGGCATTGTGCATTTTGTATTACTTTCGGAGGCTATTTCTGTGTTTCATCGTCAAAAAGAAGGTGCAAGGTATACAGTAAAACCGAAGTGAAGCATCGGAATCTAAAACTGGACTCACAGGGGAGGTTCAAATCGTAGAAAGTGAGATTGTCAGTCCTCTTGTACTTAAGTCGGCATTGTGCCTTTTGTATTAAGTTCGGATGCAATTTCTGTGTTTCATCGTCAATTAGATGGTGCAAGGTATACAGTAAACCAGAATGGAAGCATCGGAATCTAAAACGGGACTCACAGGAGAGGTTCAAATCATAGAAAGTGAGAGTGTCAGTCCTCTTTTACTTAAGTCGGCATTGTGCGTTTTGTATTACATTCGGATGCAATTTCTGTGTTTCATCGTCTTTAAGAATGTCCAAGGGATACAGTAAACCTGAAGTAAAGCATCGGAATCTAAAACTGGAGTCACAGGCGAGGTTCAAATCATAGAAAGTGAGAGTGTCAGTCCTCTTGTACTTATGTCAGCATTGTACATTTTGTATTATATTCGGATGCAATTTCTGTGTTTCATCGTCAATAAGATGGTGCAAGGTATACAGTGAACCTGAAGTGAAGCATCGGAATCTAAAACTGCACTCACAGGAGAGGTTCAAATCATAGAAAGTGAGAATGTCAGCCCTCTTGTACTTAAGTTGGAATTGCGCCTTTTGTATTAAGTTCGGATGCATTTTCTGTGTTTCATCGTCAATAAGAAGGTGCAAGGTATACAGTAAAACTGAAGTAAAGCATCGGAATCTAAACCTGGACTCACTGGAGAGGTTCAAATCATAGAAAGTGAGAATGTCAGCCCTCTTGTACTTAAGTTGGAATTGCGCCTTTTGTATTAAGTTCGGATGCATCTTCTGTGTTTCATCGTCAATAAGAAGTTGCAAGGTAAACAGTAAACCTGAAGTGAAGCGTCGGAATCTAAAACTGGACTCACAATAGAGGTTCAAATCATAGAAAGTTACAGTGTCAGTCATCGTGTACTTAGGTCGGCATTGTGCCTTTTGTATTAAATTCGGATGCAATTTCTGTGTTTCATCGTCAAAAAGAAGGTCCAAGGGATACAGTAAACCTGAAGTGAAGCATCGTATTCTAAAACTGGACTCACAGGAGAGGTTAAAATCATAGAAAGTGAGAGTGTCCGTCCTCATGTACTTAGGTCGCTATTGTGCATTTTGTATTACTTTCGGAGGCTATTTCTGTGTTTCATCGTCAATAAGAAGGTGCAAAGTATACAGTAAACGTGAAGTAAAGCATCGGAATCTAAAACTGGACTCACAGGAGAGGTTCAAATCGTAGAAAGTGAGATTGCAGTCCTCTTGTACTTAAGTCAGCATTGTGCCTTTTGTATTAAGTTCGGATGCAATTTCTGTGTTTCATCGTCAATAAGGAGGTGCAAGGTATACAGTAAACCTGAAGTGAAACATCGGAATCTAAAACGGGACTCACAGGAGAGGTTCAAATCATAGAAAGTGAGAGTGTCAGTCCTCTTTTACTTAAGTCGGCATTGTGCGTTTTGTATTACATTCGGATGCAATTTCTGTGTTTCATCGTCAATAAGAATGTCCAAGGGATACAGTAAACCTAAAGTGAAGCATCGTAATCTAAAACTGGACTCACAGGAGAGGTTCAAATCATAGAAAGTGAGAGTGTCAATACTCTTGTACTTAAGTCGGCATTGTGCCTTTTGTATTAAATTCGGATGCGATTTCTGTGATTCATCGTCAATAAGAAGGTCCAAGGTATACAATAAACCTGAAGTGAAGCATCGGAATCTAAAACTGGACTCACAGTAGAGGTTCAAAACGTAGAAAGTGAGAGTGTCAGTCCTCTTGTACTTAAGTCGGCATTGTGCTTTTTGTATTAAATTCGGATGCAATTTCTGTGTTTCATCGTCAATAAGAAGGTCCAAGGGATACAGTAAACCTGAAGTGAAGCATCGGAATCTAAAGGTGGACTCACAGGAGAGGTTCAAATCATAGAAAGTTAGAGTGTCAGTCCTCCTGTACTTAAGTCGGCATTGTGCGTTTTGTATTTAATGCGGATGCAATTTCTGCGTTTCGTCGTCAATAAGCAGGTGCAAGGTATACAGTAATCTTGCAGTGAAGCAACGGAATCTAATACTTGACTCACAGGAGAGGTTCACATCATAGAAAGTGAGAGTGTCGGTCCTCTTGTACTTATGTCGGCATTGTGTCTTTTGTATTAAATTCGGATGCAATTTCTGTGTTTCATCGTCAATAAGAAGGTCCAAGGGATACAGTAAACCTGAAGTGAAGCATCGTAATCTAAAACTGGACTCACAGGAGAGGTTAAAATCATAGAAAGTGAGAGTGTCAGTATTCATGTACTTAGGTCGGCATTGTACATTTTGTATTACTTTCGGAGGCTATTTCTGTGTTTCATCGTCAATAAGAAGGTGCAAGGTATACAGTAAACCTGAAGTGAAGCATCGGAATCTATAACTGGACTCACAGGAGGGGTTCAAATCGTAGAAAGTGAGATTGTCAGTCCTCTTGTACTTAAGTCGGCATTGTGCCTTTTGTATTAAGTTCGGATGCAATTTCTGTGTTTCATCATCAATAAGAAGGTGCAAGGTGTACAGTAAACCTGAAGTGAAGCATCGGAATCCAAAACGGGACTCACAGGAGAGGTTCAAATCATAGAAAGTGAGAGTGTCAGTCCTCTTGTACTTAAGTCGGCATTGTGCTTTTTGTATTAAATTCGGATGCGATTTCTGTGTTTCATCGTCAATAAGAAGGTCCAATGTATACAATAAACCTGATGTGAGGCATCGGAATCTAAAACTAGACTCACAGTAGAGGTTCACATCGTAGAAAGTGAGAGTGTCAGTAATCTTGTACTTAAGTCAACATTGTGCCTTTTGTATTAAATTCGGATGCAATTTCTGTGTTTCATCGTCAATTAGAAGGTGCAAGGTATACAGTAAACCTGAAGTGAAGCATCGGAATCTAAAACTGGACTCACAGGCGAGGTTCAAATCATAGAAAGTGAGAGTGTCAGTCCTCTTGTACTTATGTCTGCATTGTACATTTTGTATTATATTCGGATGCAATTTCTGTGTTTCATCGTCAATAAGATGGTGCAAGGTATACAGTGAACCTGAAGTGAAGCATCGGAATCTAAAACTGCACTCACAGGAGAGGTTCAAATCATAGAAAGTGAGAATGTCAGCCCTCTTGTACTTAAGTTGGAATTGCGCCTTTTGTATTAAGTTCGGATGCATTTTCTGTGTTTCATCGTCAATAAGAAGGTGCAAGGTATACAGTAAAACTGAAGTAAAGCATCGGAATCTAAACCTGGACTCACTGGAGAAGTTCAAATCATAGAAAGTGAGAGTGTCAGTCGTCTTTTACTTAAGTCGGCATTGTGCCTTTTGTATTACATTCGGATGCGATTTCTGTGTTTCATCGTCAATAAGAAGGTCCAAGGGATACAGTATACCTGAAGTGAAGCATCGGAATCTAAAACTGGACTCACAGGAGAGGTTCATAACATAGAAAGTTACAGTGTCAGTCCTCTTGTACTTAAGTCGGCATTGTACCTTTGTTATTAAATTCGGATGCAAACTCTGTGTTTCATCGTCAATAAGAAGTTTCAAGGTTAACAGAAAACCTGAAGTGAAGCATCGGAATCTAAAACTGGTTTCACAATAGAGGTTCAAATCATAGAAAGTTAGAGTGTCAGTCCTCGTGTACTTAGGTCGGCATTGTGCCTTTTGTATTAAATTCGGATGCAATTTCTGTGTTTCATCGTCAATAATAAGGTCCAAGGGATACAGTAAACCTGATGTGAAGCATCGTAATCTAAAACTGGACTCACAGGAGAGGCTAAAATCATAGAAAGTGAGAGTGTCAGTCCTCATGTACTTAGGTCGGCATTGTGCATTTTGTATTACTTTCGGAGGCTATTTCTGTGTTTCATCGTCAATAAGAAGGTGCAAGGTATACAGTAAAACCGAAGTGAAGCATCGGAATCTAAAACTGGACTCACAGGGGAGGTTCAAATCGTAGAAAGTGAGATTGTCAGTCCTCTTGTACTTAAGTCGGCATTGTGCCTTTTGTATTAAGTTCGGATGCAATTTCTGTGTTTCATCGTCAATTAGATGGTGCAAGGTATACAGTAAACCAGAATGGAAGCATCGGAATCTAAAACGGGACTCACAGGAGAGGTTCAAATCATAGAAAGTGAGAGTGTCAGTCCTCTTTTACTTAAGTCGGCATTGTGCGTTTTGTATTACATTCGGATGCAATTTCTGTGTTTCATCGTCTTTAAGAATGTCCAAGGGATACAGTAAACCTGAAGTAAAGCATCGGAATCTAAAACTGGAGTCACAGGCGAGGTTCAAATCATAGAAAGTGAGAGTGTCAGTCCTCTTGTACTTATGTCTGCATTGTACATTTTGTATTATATTCGGATGCAATATCTGTGTTTCATCGTCAATAAGAAGGTGCAAGGTATACAGTAAACCAGAAGTGAAGCATCGGAATCTAAAACTGGACTCACAGGAGAGGTTCAAATCATAGAAAGTGAGAGAGTCAGCCCTCTTCTACGTAAGTTGGAATTGTGCCTTTTGTATTAAATTCGAATGCATTTTCTGTGTTTCATCGTCAATAACAAGTATCAAGGTATACAGTAAAACTGAAGTGAAGCATCGGAATCTAAAACTGGACTCACTGGAGAGGTTCAATTCATAGAAAGTGAGAGTGTCAGTCCTCTTTTACTTAAGTCGGCGTTGTACCTTTTGTATTAAATTCGTATGCAATTTCTGTGTTTCATCGTCAATAAGAAGGTCTAAGGGATACAGTATACCTGAAGTGAAGCATCGGAATCTAAAACTGGACTCACAGGAGAGGTTCATAACATAGAAATTTAGAGTGTCAGTCCTCTTGTACTTAAGTCGGCATTGTGCCTTTGGTATTAAATTCGGATGCAAACTCTGTGTTTCATCGTCAATAAGAAGTTGCAAGGTAAACAGTAAACCTGAAGTGAAGCATCGGAATCTAAAACTGGACTCACAATAGAGGTTCAAATCATAGAAAGTTACAGTGTCAGTCATCGTGTACTTAGGTCGGCATTGTGCCTTTTGTATTAAATTCGGATGCAATTTCTGTGTTTCATCGTCAAAAAGAAGGTCCAAGGGATACAGTAAACCTGAAGTGAAGCATCGTATTCTAAAACTGGACTCACAGGAGAGGTTAAAATCATAGAAAGTGAGAGTGTCCGTCCTCATGTACTTAGGTCGCTATTGTGCATTTTGTATTACTTTCGGAGGCTATTTCTGTGTTTCATCGTCAATAAGAAGGTGCAAAGTATACAGTAAACGTGAAGTAAAGCATCGGAATCTAAAACTGGACTCACAGGAGAGGTTCAAATCGTAGAAAGTGAGATTGCAGTCCTCTTGTACTTAAGTCAGCATTGTGCCTTTTGTATTAAGTTCGGATGCAATTTCTGTGTTTCATCGTCAATAAGGAGGTGCAAGGTATACAGTAAACCTGAAGTGAAACATCGGAATCTAAAACGGGACTCACAGGAGAGGTTCAAATCATAGAAAGTGAGAGTGTCAGTCCTCTTTTACTTAAGTCGGCATTGTGCGTTTTGTATTACATTCGGATGCAATTTCTGTTTTTCATCGTCAATAAGAATGTCCAAGGGATACAGTAAACCTAAAGTGAAGCATCGTAATCTAAAACTGGACTCACAGGAGAGGTTCAAATCATAGAAAGTGAGAGTGTCAATACTCTTGTACTTAAGTCGGCATTGTGCCTTTTGTATTAAATTCGGATGCGATTTCTGTGATTCATCGTCAATAAGAAGGTCCAAGGTATACAATAAACCTGAAGTGAAGCATCGGAATCTAAAACTGGACTCACAGTAGAGGTTCAAAACGTAGAAAGTGAGAGTGTCAGTCCTCTTGTACTTAAGTCGGCATTGTGCTTTTTGTATTAAATTCGGATGCAATTTCTGTGTTTCATCGTCAATAAGAAGGTCCAAGGGATACAGTAAACCTGAAGTGAAGCATCGGAATCTAAAGGTGGACTCACAGGAGAGGTTCAAATCATAGAAAGTTAGAGTGTCAGTCCTCCTTTACTTAAGTCGGCATTGTGCCTTTTGTATTTAATGCGGATGCAATTTCTGCGTTTCGTCGTCAATAAGCAGGTGCAAGGTATACAGTAATCTTGCAGTGAAGCATCGGAATCTAATACTTGACTCACAGGAGAGGTTCACATCATAGAAAGTGAGAGTGTCGGTCCTCTTGTACTTATGTCGGCATTGTGTCTTTTGTATTAAATTCGGATGCAATTTCTGTGTTTCATCGTCAATAAGAAGGTCCAAGGGATACAGTAAACCTGAAGTGAAGCATCGTAATCTAAAACTGGACTCACAGGAGAGGTTAAAATCATAGAAAGTGAGAGTGTCAGTATTCATATACTTAGGTCGGCATTGTACATTTTGTATTACTTTCGGAGGCTATTTCTGTGTTTCATCGTCAATAAGAAGGTGCAAGGTATACAGTAAACCTGAAGTGAAGCATCGGAATCTATAACTGGACTCACAGGAGAGGTTCAAATCGTAGGAAGTGAGATTGTCAGTCCTCTTGTACTTAAGTCGGCATTGTGCCTTTTGTATTAAGTTCGGATGCAATTTCTGTGTTTCATCATCAATAAGAAGGTGCAAGGTATACAGTAAACCTGAAGTGAAGCATCGGAATCCAAAACGGGACTCACAGGAGAGGTTCAAATCATAGAAAGTGAGAGTGTCAGTCCTCTTGTACTTAAGTCGGCATTGTGCTTTTTGTATTAAATTCGGATGCGATTTCTGTGTTTCATCGTCAATAAGAAGGTCCAATGTATACAATAAACCTGATGTGAGGCATCGGAATCTAAAACTAGACTCACAGTAGAGGTTCACATCGTAGAAAGTGAGAGTGTCAGTAATCTTGTACTTAAGTCAACATTGTGCCTTTTGTATTAAATTCGGATGCAATTTCTGTGTTTCATCGTCAATTAGAAGGTGCAAGGTATACAGTAAACCTGAAGTGAAGCATCGGAATCTAAAACTGGACTCACAGGCGAGGTTCAAATCATAGAAAGTGAGAGTGTCAGTCCTCTTGTACTTATGTCAGCATTGTACATTTTGTATTATATTCGGATGCAATTTCTGTGTTTCATCGTCAATAAGATGGTGCAAGGTATACAGTGAACCTGAAGTGAAGCATCGGAATCTAAAACTGCACTCACAGGAGAGGTTCAAATCATAGAAAGTGAGAATGTCAGCCCTCTTGTACTTAAGTTGGAATTGCGCCTTTTGTATTAAGTTCGGATGCATTTTCTGTGTTTCATCGTCAATAAGAAGGTGCAAGGTATACAGTAAAACTGAAGTAAAGCATCGGAATCTAAACCTGGACTCACTGGAGAGGTTCAAATCATAGAAAGTGAGAATGTCAGCCCTCTTGTACTTAAGTTGGAATTGCGCCTTTTGTATAAAGTTCGGATGCATTTTCTGTGTTTCATCGTCAATAAGAAGTTGCAAGGTAAACAGTACACCTGAAGTGAAGCATCGGAATCTAAAACTGGACTCACAATAGAGGTTCAAATCATAGAAAGTTACAGTGTCAGTCATCGTGTACTTAGGTCGGCATTGTGCTTTTTGTATTAAATTCGGATGCAATTTCTGTGTTTCATCGTCAAAAAGAAGGTCCAAGGGATACAGTAAACCTGAAGTGAAGCATCGTATTCTAAAACTGGACTCACAGGAGAGGTTAAAATCATAGAAAGTGAGAGTGTCCGTCCTCATGTACTTAGGTCGCTATTGTGCATTTTGTATTACTTTCGGAGGCTATTTCTGTGTTTCATCGTCAATAAGAAGGTGCAAAGTATACAGTAAACGTGAAGTAAAGCATCGGAATCTAAAACTGGACTCACAGGAGAGGTTCAAATCGTAGAAAGTGAGATTGCAGTCCTCTTGTACTTAAGTCAGCATTGTGCCTTTTGTATTAACTTCGGATGCAATTTCTGTGTTTCATCGTCAATAAGGAGGTGCAAGGTATACAGTAAACCTGAAGTGAAACATCGGAATCTAAAACGGGACTCACAGGAGAGGTTCAAATCATAGAAAGTGAGAGTGTCAGTCCTCTTTTACTTAAGTCGGCATTGTGCGTTTTGTATTACATTCGGATGCAATTTCTGTGTTTCATCGTCAATAAGAATGTCCAAGGGATACAGTAAACCTAAAGTGAAGCATCGTAATCTAAAACTGGACTCACAGGAGAGGTTCAAATCATAGAAAGTGAGAGTGTCAATACTCTTGTACTTAAGTCGGCATTGTGCCTTTTGTATTAAATTCGGATGCGATTTCTGTGATTCATCGTCAATAAGAAGGTCCAAGGTATACAATAAACCTGAAGTGAAGCATCGGAATCTAAAACTGGACTCACAGTAGAGGTTCAAAACGTAGAAAGTGAGAGTGTCAGTCCTCTTGTACTTAAGTCGGCATTGTGCTTTTTGTATTAAATTCGGATGCAATTTCTGTGTTTCATCGTCAATAAGAAGGTCCAAGGGATACAGTAAACCTGAAGTGAAGCATCGGAATCTAAAGGTGGACTCACAGGAGAGGTTCAAATCATAGAAAGTTAGAGTGTCAGTCCTCCTGTACTTAAGTCGGCATTGTGCGTTTTGTATTTAATGCGGATGCAATTTCTGCGTTTCGTCGTCAATAAGCAGGTGCAAGGTATACAGTAATCTTGCAGTGAAGCATCGGAATCTAATACTTGACTCACAGGAGAGGTTCACATCATAGAAAGTGAGAGTGTCGGTCCTCTTGTACTTATGTCGGCATTGTGTCTTTTGTATTAAATTCGGATGCAATTTCTGTGTTTCATCGTCAATAAGAAGGTCCAAGGGATACAGTAAACCTGAAGTGAAGCATCGTAATCTAAAACTGGACTCACAGGAGAGGTTAAAATCATAGAAAGTGAGAGTGTCAGTATTCATGTACTTAGGTCGGCATTGTACATTTTGTATTACTTTCGGAGGCTATTTCTGTGTTTCATCGTCAATAAGAAGGTGCAAGGTATACAGTAAACCTGAAGTGAAGCATCGGAATCTATAACTGGACTCACAGGAGGGGTTCAAATCGTAGAAAGTGAGATTGTCAGTCCTCTTGTACTTAAGTCGGCATTGTGCCTTTTGTATTAAGTTCGGATGCAATTTCTGTGTTTCATCATCAATAAGAAGGTGCAAGGTGTACAGTAAACCTGAAGTGAAGCATCGGAATCCAAAACGGGACTCACAGGAGAGGTTCAAATCATAGAAAGTGAGAGTGTCAGTCCTCTTGTACTTAAGTCGGCATTGTGCTTTTTGTATTAAATTCGGATGCGATTTCTGTGTTTCATCGTCAATAAGAAGGTCCAATGTATACAATAAACCTGATGTGAGGCATCGGAATCTAAAACTAGACTCACAGTAGAGGTTCACATCGTAGAAAGTGAGAGTGTCAGTAATCTTGTACTTAAGTCAACATTGTGCCTTTTGTATTAAATTCGGATGCAATTTCTGTGTTTCATCGTCAATTAGAAGGTGCAAGGTATACAGTAAACCTGAAGTGAAGCATCGGAATCTAAAACTGGACTCACAGGCGAGGTTCAAATCATAGAAAGTGAGAGTGTCAGTCCTCTTGTACTTATGTCTGCATTGTACATTTTGTATTATATTCGGATGCAATTTCTGTGTTTCATCGTCAATAAGATGGTGCAAGTTATACAGTGAACCTGAAGTGAAGCATCGGAATCTAAAACTGCACTCACAGGAGAGGTTCAAATCATAGAAAGTGAGAATGTCAGCCCTCTTGTACTTAAGTTGGAATTGCGCCTTTTGTATTAAGTTCGGATGCATTTTCTGTGTTTCATCGTCAATAAGAAGGTGCAAGGTATACAGTAAAACTGAAGTAAAGCATCGGAATCTAAACCTGGACTCACTGGAGAAGTTCAAATCATAGAAAGTGAGAGTGTCAGTCCTCTTTTACTTAAGTCGGCATTGTGCCTTTTGTATTACATTCGGATGCAATTTCTGTGTTTCATCGTCAATAAGAAGGTCCAAGGGATACACTAAACCTGAAGTGAAGCTTCGGGATCTAAAGGTGGACTCACAGAAGAGGTTCAAATCACAGAAAGTTAGAGTGTCTGTCCTCTTGTACTTAAGTTGGCATTGTGCCTTTTGTATTTAATGCCAATACAATTTCTGTGTTTCGTCGTCAATAAGCAGGTGCAAGGTATACAGTAATCTTGCAGTGTAGCATCGGAATCCAAAACTTGACTCACAGGAGAGGTTCAAATCATAGAAAGTAAGTGTGTCAGTCCTCTTGTACTTAAGTTGGCATTGTGCCTTTTGTATTAAATTCGGATGCAATTTCTGTGTCTCATCGTCAATAAGAAGGTCCAAGGTAAACAGTAAACCTGAAGTGAAGCATCGGATCTAAAACTGGACTCACAGGAGAGGTTCAAATCGTAGAAAGTGAGAGTGTCAGTCCTCTTGTACTTAAGTCGGCATTATGCCTTTTGTATTAAATTCGGATGCAATTTCAGTATTTCATCGTCAATAAGAAGGTGCAAGGTATAAGGTAATGTTGAAAATGAAGCATCGGAATATAAGACTCGACTCACAGGAGAGGTTCAAATCATAGAAAGTGAGAGTGTCAGCCCTCTTGTACTTAAGTCGGCATTGTGCCTTTTGTATTAAATTCGGATGCAATTTCTGTGTTTCATCGTCAATAAGAAGGTGCAAGGTGTACAGTAATCTTGAAGTGAAGCATCGGAATCTAAAACTGGACTCATAGGAGAGGTTCAAATCGTGGAAAGTGAGAGTGTCAGTCCTCTTGTACTTAAGTCGGCATTGCGCCTTTTGTATTACATTAGGATGCGATTTCTGTGTTTCATCGTCAATAAGAAGGTGCAAGGTATACAGTAAATCTGAAGTGAAGCATCGGAATCTAAAACGGGACTCACAGGAGAGGTTCAAATCATAGAAAGTGAGAGTGTCAGTCCTCTTTTACTTAAATCGGCATTGTGCGTTTTGTATTACATTCGGATGCAATTTCTGTGTTTCATCGTCAATAAGAATGTCCAGGGGATACAGTAAACCTGAAGTGAAGCATCGGAATCTAAAACTGGACTCACAGGAGGGGTTCAAACCATAGAAAGTGAGAGTGTCAGACCTCTTGTACTTAAGTCGGCATCGGGCCTTTTGTATTAAATTCGGATACAATTTCTGTGTTTCATCGTCAATATGAACGTCCAAGGTATACAGTAAACCTTAAGTGAAGCATCGGAATCTAAAACTGGACTCACAGGAGGGGTTCAAATCATAGAATGTTAGAGTGCTAGTCCTCTAGTACATAAGTAGGCATTGTGCCTTTTGTATTTAATTCGGATGCAAATTCTGTGTTACATCGTCAATATGAAGGTGCAAGGTATACAGTAATCTTGAAGTGAAGCATCGGAATCTAAAACTTTACTCACAGGTGAGGTTCAAATCATAGAAAGTGAGAGTGTCAGTCCTCTTTTACTTAAGTCGGCATTGTGCGTTTTGTATTACATTCGGATGCAATTTCTGTGTTTCATCGTCAATAAGAATGTCCAAGGGATACAGTAAACCTGAAGTGAAGCATCGGAATCTAAAACTGGACTCACAGGAGAGGTTCAAATCACAGTAAGTGAGAGTGTCAGTCCTCTTGTACTTAAGTCGGCATTGTGCTTTTTGTATTAAATTCGGATGCGATTTCTGTGTTTCATCGTCAATAAGAGGGTCCAATGTATACAATAAACCTGAAGTGAAGCATCGGAATCTAAAACTCTACTCACAGTAGAGGTTCACATCGTAGAAAGTGAGAGTGTCAGTCCTCTTGTACTTAAAACAACATTGTGCCTTTTGTATTAAATTCGGATGCAATTTCTGTGTTTCATCGTCAATTAGAAGGTGCAAGGTATACAGTAAACCTGAAGTGAAGCATCGGAATCTAAAACTGGACTCACAGGCGAGGTTCAAATCATAGAAAGTGAGAGTGTCAGTCCTCTTGTACTTATGTCTGCATTGTACATTTTGTATTATATTCGGCTGCAATTTCTGTGTTTCATCGTCAATAAGATGGTGCAAGGTATACAGTAAACCTGAAGTGAAGCATCGGAATCTAAAACTGGACTCGCAGGAGAGGTTCAAATCATAGAAAGTGAGATTATCAGCCCTCTTGTACTTAAGTTGGAATTGCGCCTTTTGTATTAAATTCGGATGCATTTTCTGTGTTTCATCGTCAATAGGAAG
The DNA here is from genome assembly GCF_021461395.2 of Schistocerca americana. Classification (NCBI taxonomy): domain Eukaryota; kingdom Metazoa; phylum Arthropoda; class Insecta; order Orthoptera; family Acrididae; genus Schistocerca; species Schistocerca americana. Next base: position 56,721,055 of record NC_060122.1, read on the forward strand.
GTGCAAGGTATACAGTAAAACTGAAGTAAAGCATCGGAATCTTAACCTGGACTCACTGGAGAGGTTCAAATCGTAGAAAGTGAGAGTGTCAGTCCTCTTTTACTTAAGTCGGCATTGTGCCTTTTGTATTAAATTCGGATGCAATTTCTGTGTTTCATCGTCAATAAGAAGGTCCAAGGAATACAGTAAACCCGAAGTGAAGCTTCGGAATCTAAAGGTGGACTCACAGGAGACGTTCAAATCATAGAAAGTTAGAGTGTCTGTCCTCTTGTACTTAAGTCGGCATTGTGCCTTTTGTATTTAATGCCAATGCAATTTCTGTGTTTCGTCGTCAATAAGCAGGTGCAAGTTATACAGTAATCTTGCAGTGTAGCATCGGAATCTAAAACTTGACTCACAGGAGAGGTTCAAATCATAGAAAGTGAGAGTGTCAGTCCTCTTGTACTTAAGTTGGCATTGTGCCTTTTGTATTAAATCCGGATGCAATTTCTGTGTTTCATCGTCAATAAGAAGGTGCAAGGTATACAGCAAATCTGAAGTGAAGCATCGGAATCTAAAACGGGACTCACAGGTGGGGTTCAAATCATAGAAAGTGAGAGTGTCAGTCCTCTTTTACTTAAGTCGGCATTGTGCGTTTTGTATTACATTCGGATGCAATTTCTGTGTTTCATCGTCAATAAGAATGTCCAGGGGATACAGTAAACCTGAAGTGAAGCATCGGAATCTAAAACTGGACTCACAGGAGAGGTTCAAACCATAGAAAGTGAGAGTGTCAGTACTCTTGTACTTAAGTCGGCATCGGGCCTTTTGTTTTAAATTCGGATGCAATTTCTGTGTTTCATCGTCAATATGAACGTCCAAGGTATACAGTAAACCTGAAGTGAAGCATCGGAATCTAAAACTGGACTCACAGGAGGGGTTCAAATCATAGAAAGTTAGAGTGCTAGTCGTCTAGTACATAAGTAGGCATTGTGCCTTTTGTATTTAATTCGGATGCAATTTCTGTGATACATCGTCAATATGAAGGTGCAAGGTATACAGTAATCTTGAAGTGAAACATCGGAATCTAAAACTTTACTCACAGGAGGGGTTAAATCATAGAAAGTGAGAGTGTCAGTCCTCTTGTACTTAAGTCGGCATTGTGCCTTTTGTATTAAATTCGAATGCGATTTTTGTGTTTCATCGTCAATAAGAAAGTCCAAGGGATCCAGTGAACCTGAAGTGAAGCATCGGAATCTAAAACTGGACTCACAGGAGAGGTTTAAACCATAGAAAATGAGAGTGTCAGTCCTCTTGTACTAAAGTTGGCATTGGGCCTTTTCTATTAAATTCGGATGCAATTTCTGTGTTTCATCGTCAATAAGAAAGTACAAGGTATACAGTAAACCTGAAGTGAAGCATCGGAATCTAAAGGTGGTCTCAGAGGAAAGGTTCAAATCATAGAAAGTTAGAGTGTCAGTCCTCTTGTACTTAAGTCGCCATAGTGCCTCTCGTATTAAATTCGGATGCAATTCCTGAGTTTCATCGTCAATAAGAATGTCCAAGGGATACAGTAAACCCGAAGTGAAGCATCGGAATCTAAACTGGACTCACAGGAGAGGTTTAAACCATAGAAAATGAGAGTGTCAGTCCTCTTGTACTAAAGTTGGCATTGGGCCTTTTGTATTAAATTCGGATGCAATTTCTGTGTTTCATCGTCAATAAGAAGGTACAAGGTATACAGTAAACCTGAAGTGAAGCATCGGAATCTAAAGGTGGTCTCAGAGGAGAGGTTCAAATCATAGAAAGTTAGAGTGTCAGTCCTCTTGTACTTAAGTTGGCATTGTGCCTTTTGTGTTAAATTCGGATGCAATTTCTGTGTTTCATCATCAATAAGAAGGTCCAAGGTGTACAGTAATCTTGAAGTGAAGCATCGGAATCTAAAACTGGACTCATAGGAGAAGTTCAAATCGTGGAAAGTGAGAGTGTCAGTCCTCTTGTACTTAAGTCTGCATTGCGCCTTTTGTATTACATTAGGATGCGATTTCTGTGTTTCATCGTCAATAAGAAGGTGCAAGGTATACAGTAAACCTGATGTGAAGCATCGGATTCCAAAACTGGACTCACAGGAGAGGTTCAAATCATAAAAAGTGAGAGTGTCAGTCCTCTTTTACTTAAGTCGGCATTGTGCCTTTTGTATTAAATTCGGAGCCAATTTCTGTGTTTCATCGTCAATAAGAAGGTGCAAGGTAACCAGTAAACCTGAAGTGAAGCATCGGAATCTAAAACTGGACTCACAGGAGAGGTTCAAATCGTTGAAAGTGAGAGTGTCAGTCCTCTTGTACTTAAGTTGGCATTGTGCCTTTTGTATTAAATTCGGATGCAATTCCTGAGATTCATCGTCAATAAGAAGGTGCAAGGTAAGCAGTAAACCTGAAGTGAAGCATCGGAATCAAAAACTGGACTCACAGGAGAGGTTCAAATCATAGAAAGTGCGAGTGTCAGTCCTCATGTACCTAAGTCGGCATTGTGCCTTTTGTATTACATTCGGTTGCTATTTCTGTGTTTCATCGTCAATAAGAATGTGCAAGGTATACAGTAAACCTGAAGTGAAGCATCGGAATCTAAAACTGGTCTCACAGGAGAGGTTCAAATCGTTGAAAGTGAGAGTGTCAGTCCTCTTGTACTTAAGTCGGCATTGTGCCTTTTGTATTAAATTCGGATGCAATTTCTGTGTTTCATCGTCAATAAGAAGGTGCAAGGTAAGCAGTAAACCTGAAGTGAAGCATCGGAATCTAAAACTGGACTCACAGGCGAGGTTCAAATCATAGAAAGTGAGAGTGTCAGTCCTCTTGTACTTAAGTCGGCTTTGTGTCTTTTGAATTAAATTCGGATGCAATTTCTGTGTTTTATCGTCAATACGAAGATCCAAGGGATACAGTAAACCTGAAGTGAAGCATCGGAATCTAAAACTGGTCTCACAGGAGAGGTTCAAATCGTTGAAAGTGAGAGTGTCAGTCCTCTTGTACTTAAGTCGGCATTGTGCCTTTTGTATTACATTCGGATGCAATTCCTGTGTTTCATCGTCAATAAGAAGGTGCAAGGTATACAGTAAACCTGAAGTGAAGCATCGGAATCTAAAACTGAGCTCACAGGAGAGGTTCAAATCGTTGAAAGTGTGTCAGTCCTCTTATACTTAAGTCGGCATTGTGATTTTTGTATTAAATTCCAATGAAATTTCTGTGTTTCATCGTCAATAAGAAGGTGCAAGGTATACAGTAAACCTGTAGAGATGCATCGGAATCTAAAGCTGGACTCACAGGCGAGATTCAAATCATAGACAGTGAGAGTTTCAGTCTTCTTGTACTTAAGTCGGCATTGTGCCTTTTGTATTAAATTTGGATGCAATATCTGTGTTTCATCGTCAATAAGAAGGTGCAAGGTATACAGTAAACCTAAAGTGAGGCATCGGAATCTAAAACTGGACTCACAAAAGAGGTTCAAATCATAGAAAGTGAGAGTATCAGTCCTCTTTTACTTAAGTCGGCATTGTGCCATCTGTATTCAATTCGGATGCAAATTCTGTGTTTCGTCTTCACTAAGAAGGTCCAAGGGATACAGTAAACCTGATGTGAAGCATCGGAATCTAAAACTGGACTCACAGGAGAGGTTCAAATCGTAGTAAGTGAGAGTGTCAGCCCTCCTGTACTTAACTCGGCATTTTGCCATTTGTATTAAATTCGGCTGCAATTTCTGTGTCTCATCGTCAATAAGGAAGTGCAAGGTATACTGTAAACCTGAAGTGAAGCATCTGATTCTAAACCTGGACCCACAGGAGAGGTCCAAATCAAAGAAAGTGAGAGTGTCAGTCCTCTTTTACTTTAGTCGGCATAGTGCCTTTTGTATTAAATTCGGATGCAATTTCTGTGTTTCATCGTCAATAAGAAGGTCCAAGGGATACAGTATACCTGAAGTGAAGCATCGGAATCTAAAACTAGACTCACAGGAGAGGTTCAAATTATAGAAAGTGAGAGTGTCAGTCCTCTTGTACTTAAGTCGGCTTTGTGTCTTTTGAATTAAATTCGGATGCAATTTCTGTGTTTTATCGTCAATAAGAAGATCCAAGGGATACAGTAAACCTGAAGTGAAGCATCGGAATCGAAAACTGGACTCACAGGAGAGGTTCAAATCATAGAAAGTGCGAGTGTCAGTCCTCATGTACTTAAGTCGGCTTTGTGCCTTTTGTATTACATTCGGATGCTATTCCTGTGTTTCATCGTCAATAAGAAGGTGCAAGGTATACCGTAAACCTAAAGTAATGCATCGGAATCTAAAACTGGTCTCACAGGAGAGGTTCAAATCGTTGAACGTGAGAGTTTCAGTCCTCTTGTACTTAAGTCGGCATTGTGCATTTTGTATTAAATTCAGATGCAATCTCTGTGTAACATCGTCAATAAGAAGGTGCAAGGTAAGCAGTAAACCTGAAGTGAAGCATCGGAATCTAAAACTGGACTCACAGGCGAGGTTCAAATCATAGAAAGTGAGAGTGTCAGTCCTCTTGTACTTAAGTCGGCATTGTGCCTTTTGTATTAAATTCGGATGCAATTTCTGTGTTTCATCGTCAATAAGAAGGTCCAAGGGATACAGTATACCTGAAGTGAAGCATCGGAATCTAAAACCGGACTCACAGGAGAGGTTCAAATCATAGAAAGTGAGAGTGTCAGTCCTCTTGTACTTAAGTCAGCATTGTGCCTTTTGTATTAAATTCGGATGCAATCTCTGTATTTCATCGTCAATAAGAAGGTGCAAGGTATACAGTAAACCTGAAGTGAAGCATCGGAATCTAAAACTGGACTCACAATAGAGGTTCAAATCGTAGAAAGTTAGAGTGTCAGTCCTCGCGTACTTAAGTCGGCATTGTGCCTGTTGTATTAAATTCGGATGCAGTTTCTGTGTTTTATCGTCAATAAGAAGGTGCAAGGGATACAGTAAACCTGAAGTGAAGCATAGGAATCAAAAACTGGACTCACAGGAGAGGTTCAAATCATAGAAAGTGCGAGTGTCAGTCCTCATGTACTTAAGTCGGCATTGTGCCTTTTGTATTACATTCGGTTGCTATTTCTGTGTTTCATCGTCAATAAGAAGGTGCAAGGTATACCGTAAACCTGAAGTGAAGCATCGGAATCTAAAACTGGTCTCACAGGAGAGGTTCAAATCGTTGAAAGTGAGAGTGTCAGTCCTCTTGTACTTAAGTCGGCATTATGCCTTTTGTATTAAATTCGGATACAATTTCTGTGTTTCATCGTCAATAAGAAGGTGCGAGGTATGCAGTAAACCTGAAGTGAAGCATCGGAAGCTAAAACTGGACTCACAGGCGAGGTTCAAATCATAGAAAGTGAGAGTGTCAGTCCTCTTGTACTTCAGACGGCATTGTGCCTTTTGTATTAAAGTCGGATTCAATTTCTGTGTTTCATCGTCAATAAGAAGGTGCAAGGTATACAGTAAACCTGAAGTGAAGCATCGGAATCTCATACTGGACTCAGAGGAGAGGTTCAAATCGTAGAAAAAGAGAGTGTTAGTCCTCTTGTACTAAAGGCGGCATTGTGCCTTTTGTATTAAATTCGGATGCAATTTCTGTGTTTCATTGTCAATAGGCAGGTGCAAGGTATACAGTAAACCTGAAGTGTAGCATCGGAATCTAAAACTGGACTCACAAGAGAGGTTCAAATCATAGAAAGTGAGAGTGTCAGTCCTCTTTTACTTAAGTCGGCATTGTGCCATTTGTATTAAATTCGGATGCAATTTCTGTGTTTCGTCGTCAATAAGAAGGTCCAAGGGATACAGTATACCTGAAGTGAAGCATCGGAATCTATAACTGGACTCACAGGAGAGGTTCAAATCATAGAAAATTAGAGTGTCAGTCCTCTTGTACTTCACTCGGCATTGTGCATTTTGTATTAAATTCGGATGCAAATTCTGTGTTTCATCGTCAATAAGAAATTGCAAGGGATACAGTAAACCTGAAGTGAAGCATAGGAATCAAAAACTGGACTCACAGGAGAGGTTCAAATCATAGAAAGTGCGAGTGTCAGTCCTCATGTACTTAAGTCGGCATTGTGCCTTTTGTATTACATTCGGTTGCTATTTCTGTGTTTCATCGTCAATAAGAAGGTGCAAGGTATACCGTAAACCTGAAGTGAAGCATCGGAATCTAAAACTGGTCTCACAGGAGAGGTTCAAATCGTTGAAAGTGAGAGTGTCAGTCCTCTTGTACTTAAGTCGGCATTATGCCTTTTGTATTAAATTCGGATGCAATTTCTGTGTTTCATCGTCAATAAGAAGGTGCGAGGTATGCAGTATACCTGAAGTGAAGCATCGGAATCTAAAACCGGACTCACAGGAGAGGTTCAAATCATAGAAAGTGAGAGTGTCAGTCATCTTGTACTTAAGTCAGCATTGTGCCTTTTGTATTAAATTCGGATGCAATCTCTGTATTTCATCGTCAATAAGAAGGTGCAAGGTATACAGTAAACCTGAAGTGAAGCATCGGAATCTAAAACTGGACTCACAATAGAGGTTCAAATCGTAGAAAGTTAGAGTGTCAGTCCTCGCGTACTTAAGTCGGCATTGTGCCTGTTGTATTAAATTCGGATGCAATCTCTGTATTTCATCGTCAATAAGAAGGTGCGAGGTATGCAGTAAACCTGAAGTGAAGCATCGGAAGCTAAAACTGGACTCACAGGCGAGGTTCAAATCATAGAAAGTGAGAGTGTCAGTCCTCTTGTACTTCAGACGGCATTGTGCCTTTTGTATTAAAGTCGGATTCAATTTCTGTGTTTCATCGTCAATAAGAAGGTGCAAGGTATACAGTAAACCTGAAGAGAAGCATCGGAATCTCATACTGGACTCAGAGGAGAGGTTCAAATCGTAGAAAAAGAGAGTGTTAGTCCTCTTGTACTAAAGGCGGCATTGTGCCTTTTGTATTAAATTCGGATGCAATTTCTGTGTTTCATTGTCAATAGGCAGGTGCAAGGTATACAGTAAACCTGAAGTGTAGCATCGGAATCTAAAACTGGACTCACAGGAGAGGTTCAAATCATAGAAAGCGCGAGTGTCAGTCCTCATGTACTTAAGTCGGCATTGTGCCTTTTGTATTACATTCGCATGCAATTCCGGTGTTTCATCGTCAATAAGAAGGTGCAAGGTATACAGTAAACCTGAAGTGAAGCATCGGAATCTAAAACTGGGCTCACAGGAGAGGTTCAAATCGTTGAAAGTGTGTCAGTCCTCTTATACTTAAGTCGGCATTGTGATTTTTGTATTAAATTCCAATGAAATTTCTGTGTTTCATCGTCAATAAGAAGGTGCAAGGTATACAGTAAACCTGTAGAGATGCATCGGAATCTAAAGCTGGACTCACAGGCGAGATTCAAATCATAGACAGTGAGAGTGTCAGTCTTCTTGTACTTAAGTCGGCATTGTGCCTTTTGTATTAAATTTGGATGCAATATCTGTGTTTCATCGTCAATAAGAAGGTGCAAGGTATACAGTAAACCTAAAGTGAAGCATCGGAATCTAAAACTGGACTCACAAAAGAGGTTCAAATCATAGAAAGTGAGAGTATCAGTCCTCTTTTACTTAAGTCGGCATTGTCCCATCTGTATTCAATTCGGATGCAAATTCTGTGTTTCGTCTTCACTAAGAAGGTCCAAGGGATACAGTAAACCTGATGTGAAGCATCGGAATCTAAAACTGGACTCACAGGAGAGTTTCAAATCGTAGTAAGTGAGAGTGTCAGCCCTCCTGTACTTAACTCGGCATTTTGCCATTTGTATTAAATTCGGCTGCAATTTCTGTGTCTCATCCTCAATAAGGAAGTGCAAGGTATACTGTAAACCTGAAGTGAAGCATCTGATTCTAAACCTGGACCCACAGGAGAGGTAAAAATCATAGAAAGTGAGAGTGTCAGTCCTCTTTTACTTTAGTCGGCATAGTGCCTTTTGAATTAAATTCGGATGCAATTTCTGTGTTTTATCGTCAATAAGAAGATCCAAGGGATACAGTAAACCTGAAGTGAAGCATCGGAATCTAAAACTGGACTCACAGGAGAGGTTCAAATCGTAGTAAGTGAGAGTGTCAGCCCTCCTGTACTTAACTCGGCATTGTGCCATTTGTAATAAATTCGTCTGCAATTTCTGTGTCTCATCGTCAATAAGGAAGTGCAAGGTATACAGTAAACCTGAAGTGAAGCATCGGATTCTAAACCTGGACCCACAGGAGAGGTTCAAATCATAGAAAGTGAGTGTGTAAGTCCTCTTTTACTTTAGTCGGCAATGTGCCTTTTGTATTAAATTCGGATGCAATTTCTGTGTTTCATCGTCAATAAGAAGGTCCAAGGGATACAGTATACCTGAAGTGAAGCTTCGGAATCTAAAACTAGACTCACAGGAGAGGTTCAAACTAAAGAAAGTGAGAGTGTCAGTCTTCTTGTACTTAAGTCGGCATTGTGTCCTTTGAATTAAATTCGGATGCAATTTCTGTGTTTTATCGTCAATAACGAGGTCCAAGGGATACAGTAAACCTGAAGTGATGCATCGGAATCGAAAACTGGACTCACAGGAGAGGTTCAAATCATAGAAAGTGCGAGTGTCAGTCCTCATGTACTTAAGTCGGCATTGTGCCTTTTGTATTACATTCGGATGCTATCTCTGTGTTTCATCGTCAATAAGAAGGTGCAAGGTATACCGTAAACCTGAAGTAATGCATCGGAATCTAAAACTGGTCTCACAGGAGAGGTTCAAATCGTTCAACGTGAGAGTGTCAGTCCTCTTGTACTTAAGTCGGCATTGTCCTTTTGTATTAAATAAGGATGCAATTTCTGTGTTTCATCGTCAATAAGAAGGTGCAAGGTATGCAGTAAACTTGAAGTGAAGCATAGGAATCTAAAACTGGACACACAGGAGAGGTTCAAATCATATAAAGTGAGAGTGTCAGTGCACTTGCACTTAAGTCGGCATTGTGCCTTTTGTATTAAATTCGGATGCAAACCCTGTGTTTCATCGTCAATAAGAAGGTGCAAGGCATACAATAAAACTGAAGTGAAGCACCGGAATCTAAAACTGGACTCACAGGAGAGGTTCAAATCGTAGAAAGTGAGAGTGTCAGTCCTCTTATACTTAAGTCGGCATTGTGCCTCTTGTATTAAATTCGGATGCAATTTCAGTGTTTCATCGTCAATAAGAAGGTGCAAGGTATAAAGTAATGTTGAAAATGAAGCATTGGAATATAAGACTGGACTCACAGGAGAGGTTCAAATCATAGAAAGTGAGTGTGTCAGCCCTCTTGTACTTAACTCGCCATTGTGCCTTTTGTATTATATTCGGATGCAATTTCTGTGTTTCATGGTCAATAAGAAGGTGCAAGGTATACAGTAAACCTAAAGTGAAGCATCGGAATCTAAAACTGGACTCACAGGAGAGGTTCAAATCACAGAAATCGCGAGTGTCAGTCCACATGTACTTAAGTCGGCATTGTGCCTTTTGTATTACATTCGGATGGAATTTCTGTGTTTCATCGTCAATTAGAAGGTGCAAGGTATACAGTAAACCTGAAGTGAATAATCGGAATCTAAAACTGGACTCACAGGAGAGGTTCAAATCGTTGAAAGTGTGAGTGTCAGTCCTCTTTTACTTAAGTCGGCATTGTGCCTTTTGTATTAAATTCGAATGCAATTTCTGTGCTTCATCGTCAATAAGAAGGTGGAAGGTATACAGTAAACCTGAAGAGAAGCATCGGAATCTAAAGCTGAACTCACAGGCGAGATTCAAATCATAGACAGTGAGAGTGTCAGACCTCTTGTACTTAACTCGCCATTGTGCCTTTTGTATTATATTCGGATGCAATTTCTGTGTTTTTTGGTCAATAAGAAGGTGCAAGGTATACAGTAAACCTAAAGTGAAGCATCGGAATCTAAAACTGGACTCACAGGAGAGGTTCAAATCATAGAAAGGCTAGTGTCAGTCCTCATGTACTTAAGTCGGCATTGTGCCTTTTGTATTACATTCGGATGCAATTCCTGTGTTTCATCGTCAATAAGAAGGTGCAAGGTATACAGTAAACCTGAAGTGAAGCATCCGAATCTAAAACTGGAGTCACAGGAGAGGTTCAAATCGTTGAAAGTGCGTCAGTCCTCTTATACTTAAGTCGGCATTGTGCCTTTTGTATTAAATTCCAATGCAATATCTGTGTTTCATCGTCAATAAGAAGGTGCAAGGTATACAGTAAACCTGAAGAGATGCATCGGAATCTAAAGCTGGACTCACAGGCGAGATTCAAATCATAGACAGTGAGAGTGACAGTCCTCTTGTACTTAAGTCGGCATTGTGCCTTTTGTATTAAATTCGGATGCAATTTCTGTGTTTCATCGTCAATACGAAGGTGCAAGGTATACAGTAAACCTAAAGTGAAGCATCGGAATCTAAAACTGGACTCACAAAAGAGGTTCAAATCATAGAAAATGAGAGTATCAGTCCTCTTTTACTTAAGTCGGCATTGTGCCATCTGTATTCAATTCGGATGCAAATTCAGTGTTTCGTCTTCACTAAGAAGGTCCAAGGGATACAGTAAACCTGAAGTGAAGCATCGGAATCTAAAACTGGACTCACAGGAGAGGTTCAAATCGTAGTAAGTGAGAGTGTCAGCCCTCCTGTACTTAACTCGGCATTGTGCCACTTGTATTAAATTCGGCTGTAATTTCTGTGTCTCATCGTCAATAAGGAAGTGCAAGGTATACAGTAAACCTGAAGTGAAGCATCGGATTCTAAACCTGGACCCACAGGAGAGGTTCAAATCATAGAAAGTGAGAGTGTCAGTCCTCTTTTACTTTAGTCGGCATAGTGCCTTTTGTATTAAATTCGGATGCAATTTCTGTGTTTCATCGTCAATAAGAAGGTCCAAGGGATACAGTATACCTGAAGTGAAGCATCGGAATCTAAAACTAGACTCACAGGAAAGGTTCAAATTATAGAAAGTGAGAGTGTCAGTCCTCTTGTACTTAAGTCGGCATTGTGTCTTTTGAATTAAATTCGGATGCAATTTCTGTGTTTTATCGTCAATAAGAAGGTCCAAGGGATACAGTAAACCTGAAGTGAACCATCAGAATCGAAAACTGGACTCACAGGAGAGGTTCAAATCATAGAAAGTGCGAGTGTCAGTCCTCATGTACTTAAGTCGGCATTGTGCCTTTTGTATTACATTCGGATGCTATTTCTGTGTTTCATCGTCAATAAGAAGGTGCAAGGTATACCGTAAACCTGAAGTAATGCATCGGATTCTAAAACTGGTCTCACAGGACAGGTTAAAATCGTTGAACGTGAGAGTGTCAGTCCTCTTCTACTTAAGTCGGCATTGTGCCTTTTGTATTAAATTCGGATGTAATTTCTGTTTTTCATCGTCAATAAGAAGGTGCAAGGTATGCAGTAAACCTGAAGTGAAGCATAGGAATCTAAAACTGGACTCACAGGAGAGGTTCAAATCATAGAAAGTTAGAGTGTCAGTCCTCTAGTACTTAAGTCGGCATTGTGCATTTTGTATTTAATTCGGATGCAATCTCTGTGTAACATCGTCAATAAGAAGGTGCAAGGTATACAGTAATCTTGAAGTGAAGCATCGGAATCTAAAACTTGCCACACAGGAGGGGTTCAAATCATAGAAGGTGAGAGTATCAGTCCTCTTGTACTTAAGTCGGCATTGTGCCTTTTGTATTAAATTCGGATGCAATTTCAGTGTTTCATCGTCAATAAGAAGGTGCAAGGTATAAAGTAATGTTGAAAATGAAGCATCGGAATATAAGACTGGACTCACAGGAGAGGTTCAAATCATAGAAAGTGAGAGTGTCAGCCCTCTTGTACTTACGTCGGCATTGTGCCTGTTGTATTAAATTCGGATGCAATTTCTGTGTTTCATCGTCAATAAGAAGGTGAAGGTGTCCAGTAATCTTGAAGTGAAGCATCGGAATCTAAAACTGGACTTATAGGAGAGGTTCAAATCGTTGAAAGTGTGAGTGTCTGTCCTCTTTTACTTAAGTCGGCATTGTGCCTTTTGTATTAAATTCGGATTCAATTTCTGTGTTTCATGGTCAATAAGAATGTGCAAGGTATACAGTAAACCTAAAGTGAAGCTTCGGATTCTAAAACTGGACCCACAGGAGAGGTTCAAATCGTAGTAAGTGAGAGTGTCAGCCCTCTTGTACTTAAGTCGGCATTGTGTCATTTGTATTAAATTCGGCTGCAATTTCTGTGTCTCATCGTCAATAAGGAAATGCAAGGTATACAGTAAACCTGAAGTGAAGCATCGGATTCTAAACCTGGACCCACAGGAGAGGTTCAAATCATAGAAAGTGAGAGTGTCAGTCCTCTTTTACTTAAGTCGGCATTGTGCCTTTTGTATTAACTTCGGATGCAATTTCTGTGTTTCATCGTCAATAAGAAGGACCAAGGGATACAGTATACCTGAAGTGAAGCATCGGAATCAAAAACTAGACTCACAGGAGAGATTCAAATTATAGTAAGTGAGAGTGTCAGTCCTCTTGTACTTAAGTCGGCATTGTGTCTTTTAATTAAATTCGGATGCAATTTCTGTGTTTCATCGTGAATAAGAAGGTCCAAGGGATACGGGTAACCTGAAGTGAAACATCGGAATCGAAAACTGGACTCACAGGAGAGGTTCAAATCATAGAAAGTGCGAGTGTCAGTCCTCATGTACTTAAGTCGGCATTGTGCCTTGTGTATTACATTCGGATGCTATTTCTGTGTTTCATCGTCAACAAGAAGGTGCAAGGTATACCGTAAACCTGAAGTGGTGCATCGGAATCTAAAACTGGTGTCACAGGAGAGTTTCAAATCGTTGAACGTGAGAGTGTCAGTCCCCTTGTACTTAAGTCGGTATTGTGCCTTTTGTATTAATTTCAGATGCAATCTCTGTGTAGCATCGTCAATAAGAAGGTGCAAGGTATACAGTAATCTTGAGGTGAAGCATAGGAATCTAAAACTGGACTCACAGGAGAGGTTCAAATCATAGAAAGTGAGAGTGTCAGTCCTCTTGTACTTGAGTCAGCATTCTGCCTTTTGTATTAAATTCGGATGCAATTTCAGTGTTTCATCGTCAATAAGAAGGTGCAAGGTATAAAGTAATGTTGAAAATGAAGCATCGGAATATAAGACTCGACTCACAGGAGAGGTTCAAATCATAGAAAGTGAGAGTGTCAGCCCTCTTGTACTTAAGTCGGCATTGTGCCTGTTGTATTAAATTCGGATCAATTTCTGTGTTTCATCGTCAATAAGAAGGTGCAAGGTGTACAGTAATCTTAAAGTGAAGCATCGGAATCTAAAACTGGACTCATAGGAGTGGTTCGAATCGTGGAAAGTGAGAGTGTCAGTCTTCTTGTAATTAAGTCGGCATTGCGCCTTTTGTATTAAATTAGGATGCGATTTCTGTGTTTCATCGTCAATAAGAAGATGCAAGGTATACAGTAAACCTGATGTGAAGCATCGGAATCTAAAACTGGACTCACAGGAGAGGTTCAAATCATAGAAAGTGAGAGTATCAGTCCTCTTGTACTTAAGTCCTCATTGTGCCTTTTCTATTAAATTCGGAGCAAATTTCTGTGTTTCATCGTCGATAAGAAGTGCAAGGTATACAGTAAACCTGGAGTGAAGCATCGGAATCTAAAACTGGACTCACAGGAGAGGTTCATATCATAGAAAGTGCGAGTGTCAGTCCTCATGTACTTAAGCCGGCGTTGTGCCTTTTGTATTACATTCGGTTGCTATTTCTGTGTTACATCGTCAATAATAAGGTGCAAGGTATACAGTAAACCTGAAGTGAAGCATCGGAATCTAAAACTGGTCTCACAGGAGAGTTTCAAATCTTTGAAAGCGAGAGTGTCAGTCCTCTTGTACTTAAGTCGGCATTGTGCCTTTTGTATTAAATTCGGATGCAATTTCTGTGTTTCATCGTCAATAAAAAGGTGCAAGGTATACAGTAAACCTGAAGTCAAACATCGGAATCTCATACTATACTCAGAGGAGAGGTTCATATCGTAGAAAGTGAGAGTGTTAGTCCTCTTGTACTTAAGTCGGCATTGGGCCATTTGTATTAAATTCGGATGCAATTTCTGTGTTTCGTAGTCACTAAGAAGGTCCAAGGGATACAGTATACCTGAAGTGAAGCATCGGAATTTAAATCTGGACTCACAGGAGAGGTTCAAATCATAGAAAAATAGAGTGTCAGTCCTCTTGTACTTAACTCGGCATTGTGCCGTTTGTATTAAATTCGGATGCAAACTCTGTGTTTCATCGTCAATATTAAGGTGCAAGCTATACAGTAAACCTGATGAGAAGCTTCGGAATCTAAAACTGGACTTACAGGAGAGGTTCAAATCATAGAAAATAAGAGTGTCAGTCCTCTTGTACTTAAGTCGGCATTGTGCCTTTTGTATTAAATTCGGATGCAATTTCTGTGTTTCATCGTCAATAAGATGGTGCAAGGTATACAGTAAACATGAAGAGCGGCATCGGAATCTGAAACTGGACTCACAGGAGAGGTTCAAATCGTAGAAAGTGAGAGTGTCTGTCCTCTTTTACTTAAGTCGGCATTGTGCCTTTTGTATTAAATTTGGATGCAATTTCTGTGTTTTATCGTCAATAAGAAGGGGCAAGGGATACAGTAAACCTGAAGTGAAGCATCGGAATCTAAAACTGGACTCACAGGAGAGGTTCCAATCATAGAAAGTGAGAGTGTTAGTCCTCTTTTACTTAAGTCGGCATTGTGCATTTTGTATTAAATTCGGATGCAATTTCTGTGTTTCGTCGTCAAAAAGAAGGTCCAAGGGATACAGTATACCTGAAGTGAAGCAACGGAATCTAAAACTGGACTCACAGGAGAAGTTCAAATCATAGAAAGTTAGAGTGTCAGTCCTCTTGTACGAGGGCAGTTCAATAAGTAATGCAACACATTTTTTTTCTCGGCCAATTTTTGTTGAAAAAACCGGAAATTTCTTGTGGAATATTTTCAAACATTCCCGCTTCGTCTCGTATAGTTTCATTGACTTCCGACAGGTGGCAGCGCTGTCCGGAGCTGTTAAAATGGCGTCTGTAACTGATGTGCGTTGCAAACAACGGGCAGTGATCGAGTTTCTTTTGGCGGAAAACCAGGGCATCTCAGATATTCATAGGCGCTTGCAGAATGTCTACGATGATCTGGCAGTGGACAAAAGCACGGTGAGTCGTTGGGCAAAGCGTGTGTCATCATCGCCGCACGGTCAAGCAAGACTGTCTGATCTCCCACGTGCGGGCCGGCCGTGCACAGCTGTGACTCCTGCAATGGCGGAGCGTGCAAACACACTCGTTCGAGATGATCCCCTAATCACCATCAAACAACTCAGTGCTCAACTTGACGTCTCTGTTGGTAGTGCTGTCACAATTGTTCACCAGTTGGGATATTCAAAGGTTTGTTCCCGCTGGGTCCCTCGTTGTCTAACCGAACACCATAAAGAGCAATGGAGAACCATCTGTGCGGAATTGCTTGCTCGTCATGTGGCTGAGGGTGACAATTTCTTGTCAAAGATTGTTACAGGCGATGAAACATGGGTTCATCACTTCGAACCTGAAACAAAACGGCAATCAATGGAGTGGCGCCACACCCACTCCCCTACCAAGAAAAAGTTTAAAGCCATACACTCAGCCGGTAAAGTCATGGTTACAGTCTTCTGGGACGCTGAGGGGGTTATTCTGTCCGATGTCCTTCCCCATGGTCAAACGATAACTCTGAAGTGTATTGTGCTACTCTTCAGAAATTGAAGAAACGACTTCAGCGTGTTCGTAGGCAAAAAAATCTGAACGAACTTCTCCTTCTTCATGACAACGCAAGACCTCACACAAGTCTTCGCACCCGAGAGGCGCTCACAAAACTTTAGTGGACTGTTCTTCCTCATGCACCCTACAGCCCCGATCTCGCACCGTCGGATTTCCATATGTTTGGTGCAATGAAGGACGCAATCCGTGGGAGGCACTACGCGGATGATGAAGAAGTTACTGATACAGTACGACGTTGGTTCCGACATCGACCAGTGGAATGGTACCGTGCAGGCATACAGGCCCTCATTTCGAGGTGGCGTAAGGCCGTAGCATTGAATGGAGATTACGCTGAAAAATAGTGTTGTGTAGCTAAAAGATTGGGGAATAACCTGGTGTATTTCAATGCTGAATAAAACAACCCCTGTTTCAGAAAAAAATGTGTTGCATTACTTATTGAACTGCCCTCGTACTTTACTTGGCATTGCGCCTTTTGTATTAAATTCGGATGCAAACTCTGTGTTTCATCGTCAATAAGAAGGTGCAAGGGATACAGTAAACCTGAAGAGAAGCATCGGAATCTAAATCTGGACTCACAAGAGAGGTTCAAATCATAGAAAGCGCGAGTGTCAGTCCTCATGTACTTAAGTCGGCATTGTGCCTTTTGTATTACATTCGGATGCAATTTCTGTGTTTCATCGTCAATCAGAAGGTGCAAGGTATACAGTAAACCTGAAGTGAAACATCGGAATCTAAAACTGGACTCACAGGAGAGGTTCAAATCGTTGAAAGTGTGAGTGTCAGTCCTCTTGTACTTAAGTCGGCATTGTGCCTTTTGTATTAAATTCGAATGCAATTTCTGTGTTTCATCGTCAATAAGAAGGTGCAAGGTATACAGTAAACCTGAAGAGAAGCATTGGAATCTAAAGCTGGACTCACAGGCGAGATTAAAATCATAGTAAGTGAGAGTGTCAGTCCTCTTGTACATAAGTCGGCATTGTGCCTTTTGTATTAAATTCGAATGCAATTTCTGTGTTTCATCGTCAATAAGAAGGTGCAAGGTATACAGTAAACCTGAAGAGAAGCATTGGAATCTAAAGCTGGACTCACAGGCGAGATTAAAATCATAGTAAGTGAGAGTGTCAGTCCTCTTGTACATAAGTCGGCATTGTGCCTTTTGTATTAAATTCGGATGCAATTTCTGTGTTTCATCGTCAATAAGAAGGTGCAAGGTATACAGTAAACCTCAAGTGAAGCATCGGAATCTCATACTGGACTCACAGGAGAGGTTCAAATTGTAGAAAGTGAGAGTGTCAGTCCTCATTTACTTAAGACGGCATTGTGCCATTTGAATTCAATTCGGATGCAATTTCTGTGTTTCGTCTTCACTAAGAAGGTCCAAGGGATACAGTATACCTGAAGTGAAGCATCGGAATCTAAAACTGGACTCACAGGAGAGGTTCAAATCATAGAAAGTTAGAGTGTCAGTCCTCTTGTACTTAAATCGGCATTATGCCCTTTGTATTAAATTCGGGTGCAAACTCTGTGTTTCATCGTCAATATGAAGGTGCAAGCTATACAGTAAACCTGAAGTGAAGCATCGGAATCTAAATCTGGATTCACAGGAGAGGTTCAAATCATAGAAAGTTAGAGTGTCAGTCCTCTTGTACTTAAGTCGGCATTGTGCCTTTTGTATTAAATAAGGATGGAATTACTGTGTTTCATCGTCAATAAGATGGTGCAAGGTATACAGTAAACCTGAAGTGAAGCACCAGAATCTAAAACTGGTCTCACAGGAGAGGTTCAAATCGTAGAAAGTGAGAGTGTCTGTCCTCTTTTACTTAAGTCGGCATTGTGCCTTTTGTATTACATTCGGTTGCTATTTCTGTGTTTCATCGTCAATAAGAAGGTGCAAGGTATACAGTAAACCTAAAGTGAAGCATCGGAATCTAAAACTGGTCTCACAGGAGAGGTTCAAACCGTTGAAAGTGAGAGTGTCAGTCCTCTTGTACTTAAGTCTGCATTGTGCCTTTTGTATTAAATTCGGATGCAATTCCTGTGTTTCATCGTCCATAAGAAGGTGCAAGGAATACAGTAAACCTGAAGTGAAGCATCGGAATCTAAAGCTGGACTCACAGGCGAGATTAAAATCATAGTAAGTGAGAGTGTCAGTCCTCTTGTACATAAGTCGGCATTGTGCCTTTTGTATTAAATTCGGATGCAATTTCTGTGTTTCATCGTCAATAAGAAGGTGCAAGGTATACAGTAAACCTCAAGTGAAGCATCGGAATCTCATACTGGACTCACAGGAGAGGTTCAAATTGTAGAAAGTGAGAGTGTCAGTCCTCATTTACTTAAGACGGCATTGTGCCATTTGTATTCAATTCGGATGCAATTTCTGTGTTTCGTCTTCACTAAGAAGGTCCAAGGGATACAGTATACCTGAAGTGAAGCATCGGAATCTAAATCTGGACTCACAGGAGAGGTTCAAATCATAGAAAGATAGAGTGTCAGTCCTCTTGTACTTAAATCGGCATTATGCCCTTTGTATTAAATTCGGGTGCAAACTCTGTGTTTCATCGTCAATATGAAGGTGCAAGCTATACAGTAAACGTGAAGTGAAGCATCGGAATCTAAATCTGGATTCACAGGAGAGGTTCAAATCATAGAAAGTTAGAGTGTCAGTCCTCTTGTACTTAAGTCGGCATTGTGCCTTTTGTATTAAATAAGGATGGAATTACTGTGTTTCATCGTCAATAAGATGGTGCAAGGTATACAGTAAACCTGAAGTGAAGCACCAGAATCTAAAACTGGTCTCACAGGAGAGGTTCAAATCGTAGAAAGTGAGAGTGTCTGTCCTCTTTTACTTAAGTCGGCATTGTGCCTTTTGTATTACATTCGGTTGCTATTTCTGTGTTTCATCGTCAATAAGAAGGTGCAAGGTATACAGTAAACCTAAAGTGAAGCATCGGAATCTAAAACTGGTCTCACAGGAGAGGTTCAAACCGTTGAAAGTGAGAGTGTCAGTCCTCTTGTACTTAATTCTGCATTGTGCCTTTTGTATTAAATTCGGATGCAATTCCTGTGTTTCATCGTCCATAAGAAGGTGCAAGGAATACAGTAAACCTGAAGTGAAGCATCGGAATCTACAACTGGACTCACAGGCGAGGTTCAAATCATAGAAAGTGAGAGTGTCCGTCCTCTTGTACTTAAGTCGGCATTGAACCTTTTGTATTAAATTCGGATGCAATTTCTGTGTTTCATCGTCAATAAGAAGGTGCAAGGTATACAGTAAACCTGAAGTGAAGCATCGGAATCTAAAACTGGACTCACAGGAGAGGCTCAAATCGTAGTAAGTGAGAGTGTCAGCCCTCTTGTACTTATGTTGGCATTGTGCCTTTTGTATTAAATTCGGCTGCAATTTCTGTGTCTCATCGTCAATAAGAAGGTGCAAGGTATATAGTAAACCTGAAGTGAAGCATCGGAATCTAAACCTGGGCCCACAGGAGAGATTCAAATCATAGAAAGTGAGAGTGTGAGTCCTCTTTTACTTAATCATCATTGTGCTTTTTGTATTAAATTCGGATGTAATTTCTGCGTTTCATCGTCAGTAAGAAGGTGCAAGGTATACAGTAAACCTGAAGTGAAGCATCGGAATCTATAACTGGGCTCACAGGAGAGGTTCAAATCATAGAAAGTGCGAGTGTCAGTCCTCATGCCCTTAAGTCGGCATTGTGCCTTTTGTATTACATTCGGTTGCTATTTCTGTGTTTCATCGTCAATAAGAAGGTGCAAGGTATACAGTAAACCTGAAGTGAAGCATCGGAATCTAAAACTGGTCTCACAGGGGAGGTTCAAATCGTTGAAAGTGAGAGTGTCAGTCCTCTTGTACTTAAGTCCGCATTGTGCCTTTTGTATTAAATTCGGATCCAATTTCTGTGTTTCATCGTCAATAAAAAGGTGCAAGGTATACAGTAAACCTGAAGTCAAGCATCGGAATCTCATACTATACTCAGTGGAGAAGTTCAAATCGTAGAATGTGAGAGTGTTAGTCCTCTTGTACTTAATTCGGCATTGTGCCTTTTGTATTAAATTCGGATGCAATTTCTGTGTTTCATTGTCAATAAGCAGGTGCAAGGTATACAGTAAACCAAAAGCGAAGCATCGGAATATAAAACTGGACTCACAAGAGAGGTTCAAATTATAGAATGTGAGAGTGTCAGTCCTCTTTTACTTAAGTCGGCATTGGGCCATTTGCTTTAAATTCGGATGCAATTTCTGTGTTTCGTCGTCACTAAGAAGGTACAAGGGATACAGTATACCTGAAGTGAAGCATCGGAATTTAAATCTGGACTCACAGGAGAGGTTCAAATCATAGAAAATTAGAGTGTCAGTCCTCTTGTACTTAACTCGCCATTGTGCCTTTTGTATTAAATTCGGATGCAAACTCTGTGTTTCATCGTCAATAAGAGGGTCCAAGGTATACATTAAACCTGAATTGAAGCATCGGAATCTTAAACTGGACTCATTGGAGAGGTTCAAATCGTTGAAAGTGAGGGTGTCAGTCCTCTTGTACTTAAGTCGGCATTGTGCCTTTTATATTACATTCGGATGCAATTCCTGTGTTTCATCGACAATATGAAGGTGCAAGGAATACAGTAAACCTGAAGTAAAGCATCGGAATCTCATACTGGACTCAGAGGAGAGGTTCAAATCGTAGAAAGTGAGAGTGTTAGTCCTTTTGTACTTAAGTAGGCATTGTGCCCTTTTAATTAAATTCGGATGCAATTTCAGTGTTTCGTTGTCAATAGGCAGGTGCAAGGTATACAGTAAACCTAAAGTGAAGCATCGGAATCTAAAACTGCACTCACAAGAGAGGTTCAAATCATAGAAAGTGAGAGTGTCAGTCCTCTTTTACTTAAGTCGGCATTGTGCCATTTGTATTAAATTCGGATGCAATTTCTGTGTTTCGTGGTCAAAAAGAAGGTCAAAGGGATACAGTATACCTGAAGTGAAGCAACGGAATCTAAAACTGGACTCACAGGAGAGGTTCAAATGATAGAAAGTTAGAGTGTCAGTCCTCTTGTACTTTACTCGGCATTGCGCCTTTTGTATTAAATTCGGATGTAAACTAGGTGTTTCATCGTCAATAAGAAGGTGCAAGGGATACAGTAAACCTGAAGTGAAGCATCGGAATCTAAAACTGGACTCACAGGAGAGGTTCAAATAATAGAAAGCGCGAGTGTCAGTCCTCATGTACTTAAGTCGGCATTGTGCCTTTTGTATTACATTCGGATACAATTTCTGTGTTTCATCGTCAATAAGAAGGTGCAAGGTATACAGTAAACCTGAAGTGAAGCATCGGATTCTAAAACTGGACTCACAGGAGAGGTTCAAAAACGTTGAAAGTGTGATTGTCAGTCCTCTTGTACTTAAGTCGGCATTGTTCCTTTTGTATTAAATTCGAATGCAATTTCTGTGTTTCATCGTCAATAAGAAGGTGCAAGGTATACAGTAAACCTGAAGAGTAGCATTGGAATCTAAAGCTGGACTCACAGGCGAGATTAAAATCACAGAAAGTGAAAGTGTCAGTCCTCTTGTACATAAGTCGGCATTGTGCCTTTTGTATTAAATTCGGATGCAATTCCTGTGTTTCATCGTCAAAAAGAGGGTGCAAGGTATACAGTAAACCCCATGCGAAGCATCGGAATCTCATACTGGACTCACAGGAGAGGTTCAAATCGTAGAAAGTGAGAGTGTCAGTCCTCTTGTACTTAAGTCGGCATTGTGCCTTTTGTATTACATTCGGATGCAATTTCAGTGTTTCATCGTCACTAAGCAGGTGCAAGGTATACAGTAAACCTAAAGTGAAGCATCGGAATCTAAAACTGGACTCACAAAAGTGGTTCAAATCATAGAAAGTGAGAGTGTCAGTCCTCATTTACGTATGTCGGCATTGTGCCTTTTGTATTCAATTCGGATGCAATTTCTGTCTTTCGTCTTCACTAAGAAGGTCCAAGGGATACAGTATACCTGAAGTGAAGCATCGGAATCTAAAACTGGACTCACAGGAGAGGTTCAAATCATAGCAAGTTAGAGTGTGAGTCCTCTTGTACTTAAGTCGGCATTGTGCCTTCTGTATTAAATACGGATGCAATTACTGTGTTTCATCGTCAATAAGATGGTGCAAGGTATACAGTAAACCTGAAGTGAAGCACCAGAATCTAAAACTGGTCTCACAAGAGAGGTTCAAATCGTAGAAAGTGAGAGTGTCAGTCCTCTTTTACTTAAGTCGGCATTGTGCCTTTTGTATTAAATTCGGATGCAATTTCTCTGTTTTATCGTCAATAAGAAGGTGCAAGCGATACAGTAAACCTGAAGTGAAGCATCGGAATCTAAAACTGGACTCACAGGAGAGGTTCAAATCATAGAAAGTGAGAGTGTCAGTCCGTTTTTACTTAAGTCGGCATTGTGCCTTTTGTAATAAATTCGGATGCAACTTCTGTGTTTCATCGTCAATAAGAAGGTCCAAGAGATACAGTAAACCTGATGTGAAGCATCGGAATCTAAAACTGGACTCACAAGAGAGGTTCAAATCATAGAAAGTGAGAGTGTCAGTCATCTTGTACTCAAGTCGGCATTTTGCCTTTTGTATTAAATTCGGGGGCTATTTCTGTGTTTCATCGTCAATAAGAAGGTGCAAGGTATACAGTAAACCTGAAGTGAATCATCGGAATCTAAAACAGGACTCACAGGAGAGGTTCAAATCGTTGAAAGTGAGAGTGTCAGTCCAATTGTACTTAAGTCGGCATTGTGCCTTTTCTATTAAATTCGGATGCAATTCCTTTGTTTCATCGTCAAAAAGAAGGTGCAAGGAATACAGTAAACCTGAAGTGAAGCATCGGAATCTAAAACTGGACTCACTGGCGAGGTTCAGATCATAGAAAGTGAGAGTGTCCGTCCTCTTGTACTTAAGTCGGCATTATACCTTTTGTATTAAATTCGGATGCAATTTCTGTGTTTCATCGTCAATAAGAAGGTGCAAGGTATACAGTAAACCTGAAGTGAAGCATCGGAATCTAAAACTGGACTCACACGAGAGGTTTAAATCATAGAAAGTTAGAGTGTCAGTCCTCTTGTACTTAACTCGGCATTGTGCCTTTTGTATTAAATTCGGATGCAAATTCTGTGTTTCATCGTCAATATGAAGGTGCAAGCCATGCAGTAAACCTGAAGTGAAGCATCGGGATCTAAAACTGGACTCACAGGAGAGGTTCAAATCATAGAAAGTTAGAGTGTCAGTCCTCTTGTACTTAAGTCGGCATTGTGCCTTTTGTGTTAAATTCTGATGCAATTACTGTGATTCATCGTCAATAAGATGGTGCAAGGTATACAGTAAACCTGAAGTGAAGCACCGGAATCTAAAACTGGTCTCACAGGAGAGGTTCAAATGGTAGAAAATGAGAGTGTCAGTCCTCTTTTACTTAAGTCGGCATTGTGCCTTTTGTATTAAATTCGGATGCAATTTCTGTGTTTTATCGTCAATAAGAAGGTGCAAGGGATACAGTAAACCTGAAGTAAAGCATCGGAATCTAAAACTGGACTCACAGGAGAGGTTCAAATCATAGAAAGTGAGAGTGTCAGTCCCCTTTAACTTAAGTCGGCATTGTGCCTTTTGTAATAAATTCGGATGCAACTTCTGTGTTTCATCGTCAATAAGATGGTGCAAGGTAGACAGTAAACCTGAAGTAAAGCACCAGAATCTAAAACTGGTCTCACAGGAGAGGTTCAAATCGTAGAAAGTGAGAGGGTCAGTCCTCTTTTATTTAAGTCAGCATTGTGCCTTTTGTATTAAATTCGGATGCAATTTCTCTGTTTTATCGTCAATAAGAAGGTGCAAGGGATACAGTAAACCTGAAGTGAAGCATCGGAATCTAAAACTGGACTCACAGGAGAGGTTCAAATCATAGAAAGTGAGAGTGTCAGTCCTCTTTTACTTAAGTCGGCATTGTGCCTTTTGTAATAAATTCGGATGCAACTTCTGTGTTTCATCGTCAATAAGAAGGTCCAAGAGATACAGTAAACCTGATGTGAAGCATCGGAATCTAAAACTGGACTCACAAGAGAGGTTCAAATCATAGAAAGTGAGAGTGTCAGCCATCTTGTACTCAAGCCGGCATTTTGCCTTTTGTATTAATTTCGGGGGCTATTTCTGTGTTTCATCGTCAATAAGGAGGTTCAAGGTATACAGTAAACCTGAAGTGAAGCATCGGAATCTAAAACAGGACTCACAGGAGAGGTTCAAATCGTTGAAAGTGAGAGTGTCTGTCCTCTTGTACTTAAGTCGGCATTGTGCCTTTTGTATTAAATTCGGATGCAATTCCTGTGTTTCATCGTCAAAAAGAAGGTGCAAGGAATACAGTAAACCTGAAGTGACGCATCGGAATCTAAAACTGGACTCACAGGCGAGGTTCAAATCATAGAGAGTGAGAGTGTCCGTCCTCTTGTACTTAAGTCGGCATTATACCTTTTGTATTAAATTCGGATGCAATTTCTGTGTTTCATCGTCAATAAGAGGGTGCAAGGTATACAGTAAACCTGAAGGGAAGCATCGGAATCTAAAACTGGACTCACACGAGAGGTTTAAATCATAGAAAGTTAGAGTGTCAGTCCTCTTGTACTTAACTCGGCATTGTGCCTTTTGTATTAAATTCGGATGCAAACTCTGTGTTTCATCGTCAATATGAATGTGCAAGCCATACAGTAAACCTGAAGTGACGCATCGGAATCTAAAACTGGACTCACAGGAGAGGTTCAAATCATAGAAAGTTAGAATGTCAGTCCTCTTGTACTTAAGTCGGCATTGTGCCTTTTGTATTAAATTCGGATGCAATTACTGTGTTTCATAGTCAATAAGATGGTGCAAGGTATACAGTAAACCTGAAGTGAAGCACCGGAATCTAAAACTGGTCTCACAGAAGAGGTGCAAATCGTAGAAAGTGAGAGTGTCAGTCCTCTTTTACTTAAGTCGGCATTGTGCCTTTTGTATTAAATTCGGATGCAATTTCTGTGTTTTATCGTCAATAAGAAGGTGCAAGGGATACAGTAAACCTGAAGTAAAGCATCGGAATCTAAAACTGGACTCACAGGAGAGGTTCAAATCATAGAAAGTGAGAGTGTCAGTCCTCTTTTACTTAAGTCGGCATTGTGCCTTTTGTAATAAATTCGGATGCAACTTCTGTGTTTCATCGTCAATAAGAAGATCCAAGAGATACAGTAAACCTGATGTGAAGCATCGGAATCTAAAACTGGACTCACAGGAGAGGTTTAAATCATAGAAAATGAGAGTGTCAGTCCTCTTGTACTTAAGTCGGCATTGTGCCTTTTGTATTAAATTCGGAGGCTATTTCTGTGTTTCATCGTCAATAAGAAGGTGCAAGGTATACAGTAAACCCCAAGTGAAGCATCGGAATCTCATACTGGACTCACAGGAGTGGTTCAAATCGTACAAAGTGAGAGTGTCAGTCCTCTTGTACTTAAGTCGGCATTGTGCCTTTTGTATTACATTCGGATGCAATTTCAGTGTTTCATCGTCAATAAGCAGGTGCAAGGTATACAGTAAACCTAAAGTGAAGCATCGGAATCTAAAACTGGACTCACAAAAGTGGTTCAAATCATAGAAAGTGAGAGTGTCAGTCCTCATTTACGTAAGTCGGCATTGTGCCATTTGTATTCAATTCGGATGCAATTTCAGTGTTTCGTCTTCACTAAGAAGGTCCAAGGGATACAGTATACCTGAAGTGAAGCATCGGAATCTAAAACTGGACTCACAGGAGAGGTTCAAATCATAGAAAGTTAGAGTGATAGTCCTCTTGTACTTAATTCGGCATTATGCCTTTTGTATTAAATTCGGATGCAAACTCTGTGTTTCATCGTCAATATGAAGGTGCAAGCTATACAGTAAACCTGAAGTGAAGCATCGGAATCTAAAACTGGATTCACAGGGGAGGTTCAAATCATAGAAAGTTAGAGTGTCGGTCCTCTTGTACTTAAGTCGGCATTGTGCCTTCTGTATTAAATACGGATGCAATTACTGTGTTTCATCGTCAATAAGATGGTGCAAGGTATACAGTAAACCTGAAGTGAAGCACCAGAATCTAAAACTGGTCTCACAGGAGAGGTTCAAATCGTAGAATGTGAGAGTGTCAGTCCTCTTTTACTTAAGTCGGCATTGTGCCTTTTGTATTAAATTCGGATGCAATTTCTCTGTTTTATCGTCAATAAGAAGGTGCAAGGGATACAGTAAACCTGAAGTGAAGCATCGGAATCTAAAACTGGACTCACAGGAGAGGTTCAAATCATAGAAAGTGAGAGTGTCAGTCCTCTTTTACTTAAGTCGGCATTGTGCCTTTTGTAATAAATTTGGATGCAACTTCTGTGTTTCATCGTCAATAAGAAGGTCCAAGAGATACAGTAAACCCGATGTGAAGCATCGGAATCTAAAACTGGACTCACAAGAGAGGTTCAAATCATAGAAAGTGGGAGTGTCAGTCATCTTGTACTCAAGTCGGCACTTTGCCTTTTGTATTAAATTCGGGGGCTATTTCTGTGTTTCATCGTCAATAAGAAGGTGCAAGGTATACAGTAAACCTGAAGTGAAGCATCGGAATCTAAAACAGGACTCACAGGAGAGGTTCAAATCGTTGAAAGTGAGAGTGTCTGTCCTCTTGTACTTAAGTCGGCATTGTGCCTTTTCTATTAAATTCGGATGCAATTCCTGTGTTTCATCGTCAAAAAGAAGGTGAAAGGAATACAGTAAACCTGAAGTGACGCATCGGAATCTAAAACTGGACTCAGAGGCGAGGTTCAAATCATAGAAAGTGAGAGTGTCCGTCCTCTTGTACTTAAGTTGGCATTATATCTTTTGTATTAAATTCGGATGCAATATCTGTGTTTCATCGTCAATAAGAAGGTGCAAGGTATACAGTAAACCTGAAGGGAAGCATCGGAATCTAAAACTGGACTCACACGAGAGGTTTAAATCATAGAAAGTTAGAGTGTCAGTCCTCTTGTACTTAACTCGGCATTGTGCCTTTTGTATTTAATTCGGATGCAAACTCTGTGTTTCATCGTCAATATGAAGGTGCAAGCCATACAGTAAACCTGAAGTGAAGCATCGGAATCTAAAACTGGACTCACAGGAGAGGTTCAAATCATAGAAAGTTAGAATGTCAGTCCTTTTGTACTTAAGTCGGCATTGTGCCTTTTGTATTAAATTCGGATGCAATTACTGTGTTTCATCGTCAATAAGATGGTGCAAGGTATACAGTAAACCTGAAGTGAAGCACCGGAATCTAAAACTGGTCTCACAAAAGAGATTCAAATCGTAGGAAGTGAGAGTGTCAGTCCTCTTTTACTTAAGTCGGCATTGTGCCTTTTGTATTAAATTCGGATGCAATTTCTGTGTTTTATCGTCAATAAGAAGGTGCAAGGGATACAGTAAACCTGAAGTAAAGCATCGGAATCTAAAACTGGACTCACTGGAGAGGTTCAAATCATAGAAAGTGAGAGTGTCAGTCCTCTTTTACTTAAGTCGGCATTGTGCCTTTTGTAATAAATTCGGATGCAACTTCTGTGTTTCATCGTCAGTAAGAAGGTGCAAGAGATACAGTAAACCTGATGTGAAGCATCGTAAACTAAAACTGGACTGCCAGGAGAGGTTTAAATCATAGAAAATGAGAGTGTCAGTCCTCTTGTACTTAAGTCGAGATTGTGCCTTTTGTATTAAATTCGGAGGCTATTTCTGTGTTTCATCGTCAATAAGAAGGTGCAAGGTTTACAGTAAACCTGAAGTGAAGCTTCGGAATGTAAAACAGGACTCACAGGAGAGGTTCAAA
Organism: Schistocerca americana; assembly: GCF_021461395.2. NCBI lineage: Eukaryota > Metazoa > Arthropoda > Insecta > Orthoptera > Acrididae > Schistocerca > Schistocerca americana. The sequence continues at coordinate 56,748,782 of NC_060122.1, forward strand.
TCGTTGAAAGTGAGAGTGTCAGTCCTCTTGTACTTAAGTCGGCACTGTGCATTTTGTATTAAATTCGGATGCAATTCCTGTGTTTCATCGTCAATAAGAAGGTGCAAGGAATACAGTCAACCTCAATTGAAGCATCGGAATCTAAAACTGGACTCACAGACGAGGATCAAATCATAGGAAGTGAGAGTGTCCGTAATCTTGTACTTAAGTCTTCATTGTACCTTTTGTATTAAATTCGGATGCAATTTCTGTGTTCCATCGTCAATAAGAAGGTGCAAGGTATACAGTAAACCTGAAGTGAAGCATCAGAATCCAAAACTGGACTCACAGGAGAGGTTCAAATCGTAGTAAGTAAGAGTGTCAGCCTTCTTGTACTTAAGTCGGCATTGTGCCATTTGTATTAAATTCGGCTGCAATTTCTGTGTCTCATCGTCAATAAGAAAGTGCAAGGTATACAGTAAACCTGAAGTGAAGCATCGGATTCTAGACCTGGACCCACAGGAGTGGTTCAAATCATAGAAAGTGAGAGTGTCAGTCCTCTTTTACTTAAGTCGGCATTGTGCCTTTTGTATTAAATTCGGATGCAATTTCTGTGTTTCATCGTCAATAAGAAGGTCCAAGGGATACAGTATACCTGAAGTGAAGCATCGGAATCTAAAACTGGACTCACAGGAGAGGTTCAAATCATAGAAAGTGCGAGTGTCAGACCTCATGTACTTAAGTCGGCATTGTGCCTTTTGTATTACATTCGGATGCTATTTCTGTGTTTAATCGTCAATAAGAAGGTGCAAGGTATACCGTAAACCTGAAGTAATGCATCGGGATCTAAAACTGGTCTCACAGGAGAGGTTCAAATCGTTGAACGTGAGAGTGTCAGTCCACTTGTACTTAAGTCGGCATTGTGCCTTTTGTATTAAATTCGGATGCAATTTCTGTGTTTCATCGTCAATAAGAAGGTGCAAGGTATGCAGTAAACCTGAAGTGACGCATAGGAATCTAAAACTGGACTCACAGGAGAGGTTCAAATCATAGAAAGTTAGAGTGTCAGTCCTCTAGTACTTAAGTCGGCATTGTGCATTTTGTATTTAATACGGATGCAATCTCTGTGTAACATCGTCAATAAGAAGGTGCAAGGTATACAGCAATCTTGAAGTGAAGCATCGGAATCTAAATTTGCCTCACAGGAGAGGTTCAAATCATAGAAAGTGAGAGTGTCAGTCCTCTTGTACTTAAGTCGGCATTGTGCCTTTTGTATTAAATTCGGATGCGATTTCTGTGTTTCATCGTCAATAAGAAGGTCCAAGGTATACAATAAACCTGAAGTGAAGCACCGGAATCTAAAACTGGACTCACAGGAGAGGTTCAAATCGTAGAAAGTGAGAGTGTCAGTCCTCTTGTACATAAGTCGGCATTGTGCCTTTTGTATTAAATTCGGATGCAATTTCTGTGTTTCATCGTCAATAAGAAGGTCCGAGGGATACAGTAAACCTGAAGTGAAGCATCGGAATCTAAAACGGGACTCACAGGAGAGATTCAAATCATAGAAAGTGAGAGTGTCAGTCCTCTTTTACTTAAGTCGGCATAGTGCCTCTTGTATTAGATTCGGATGCAATTTCTGTGTTACATCGTCAATAAGAAAGTCCAAGGGATACAGTAAACCTAAAGAGTAGCATCGGAATCTAAAGCTGGACTCACAGGCGAGATTCAAATCATAGAAAGTGAGAGTGTCAGTCCTCTTGTACTTAAGTCGGCATTGTGCCTTTTGTATTAAATTCGTATGCAATTTCTGTGTTTCATCGTCAATAAGAAGGTGCAAGGTATACAGTAAACCTTAAGTGAAGCATCGGAATCTCATACTGGACTCACAGGATAGGTTCAAATCGTAGAAAGTGAGAGTGTCAGTCCTCTTGTACTTAAGTCGGCATTGTGCCTTTGGTATTACATTCGGATGCAATTTCAGTGTTTCATCGTCAATAAGCAGGTCCAAGGTATACAGTAACCCTAAAGTGTAGCATCGGAATCAAAAACTGGACTCACAAAATAGGTTCAAATCATAGAAAGTGAGAGTGTCAGTCCTCTTGTACTTAAGTCGGCATTGTGCCTTTTGTATTAAATTCGGATGCAATTTCTGTGTTTCATCGTCAATAAGAAGGTGCAAGGTATACAGTAAACCTGAAGTGAAGCATCGGAATCTAAAACTGGACTCACAGGAGAGGTTCAAATCATAGAAAGTGAGAGTGTCAGTTCTCTTTTACTTAAGTCGGCATTGTGCCTTTTGTAATAAATTCGGATGCAACTTCTGTGTTTCATCGTCAATAAGAAGGTCCAAGAGATACAGTAAACCTGATGTGAAGCATCGGAATCTAAAACTGGACTCACACGAGAGGTTTAAATCATAGAAAGTTAGAGTGTCAGTCCTCTTGTACTTAACTCGGCATTGTGCCTTTTGTATTTAATTCGGATGCAAACTCTGTGTTTCATCGTCAATATGAAGGTACAAGCCATACAGTAAACCTGAAGTGAAGCATCGGAATCTAAAACTTAACTCACAGGAGAGGTTCAAATCATAGAAAGTTAGAATGTCAGTCCTTTTGTACTTAAGTCGGCATTGTGCCTTTTGTATTAAATTCGGATGCAATTACTGTGTTTCATCGTCAATAAGATGGTGCAAGGTATACAGTAAACCTGAAGTGAAGCACCGGAATCTAAAACTGGTCTCACAGAAGAGATTCAAATCGTAGGAAGTGAGAGTGTCAGTCCTCTTTTACTTAAGTCGGCATTGTGCCTTTTGTATTAAATTCGGATGCAATTTCTGTGTTTTATCGTCAATAAGAAGGTGCAAGGGATACAGTAAACCTGAAGTAAAGCATCGGAATCTAAAACTGGACTCACTGGAGAGGTTCAAATCATAGAAAGTGAGAGTGTCAGTCCTCTTTTACTTAAGTCGGCATTGTGCCTTTTGTAATAAATTCGGATGCAATTTCTGTGTTTTATCGTCAATAAGAAGGTGCAAGGGATACAGTAAACCTGAAGTAAAGCATCGGAATCTAAAACTGGACTCACTGGAGAGGTTCAAATCATAGAAAGTGAGAGTGTCAGTCCTCTTGTACTTAAGTCGGCATTGTGCCTTTTGTATTAAATTCGGATGCGATTTCTGTGTTTCATCGTCAATAAGAAGGTCCAAGGTATACAATAAACCTGAAGTGAAGCACCGGAATCTAAAACTGGACTCACAGGAGAGGTTCAAATCGTAGAAAGTGAGAGTGTCAGTCCTCTTGTACATAACTCGGCATTGTGCCCTTTGTATTAAATTCGGATGCAATTTCTGTGTTTCATCGTCAATAAGAAGGTCCGAGGGATACAGTAAACCTGAAGTGAAGCATCGGAATCTAAAACGGGACTCACAGGAGAGATTCAAATCATAGAAAGTGAGAGTGTCAGTCCTCTTTTACTTAAGTCGGCATAGTGCCTCTTGTATTAGATTCGGATGCAATTTCTGTGTTACATCGTCAATAAGAAAGTCCAAGGGATACAGTAAACCTAAAGAGTAGCATCGGAATCTAAAGCTGGACTCACAGGCGAGATTCAAATCATAGAAAGTGAGAGTGTCAGTCCTCTTGTACTTAAGTCGGCATTGTGCCTTTTGTATTAAATTCGTATGCAATTTCTGTGTTTCATCGTCAATAAGAAGGTGCAAGGTATACAGTAAACCTTAAGTGAAGCATCGGAATCTCATACTGGACTCACAGGATAGGTTCAAATCGTAGAAAGTGAGAGTGTCAGTCCTCTTGTACTTAAGTCGGCATTGTGCCTTTGGTATTACATTCGGATGCAATTTCAGTGTTTCATCGTCAATAAGCAGGTGCAAGGTATACAGTAACCCTAAAGTGTAGCATCGGAATCAAAAACTGGACTCACAAAATAGGTTCAAATCATAGAAAGTGAGAGTGTCAGTCCTCTTGTACTTAAGTCGGCATTGTGCCTTTTGTATTAAATTCGGATGCAATTTCTGTGTTTCATCGTCAATAAGAAGGTGCAAGGTATACAGTAAACCTGAAGTGAAGCATCGGAATCTAAAACTGGACTCACAGGAGAGGTTCAAATCATAGAAAGTGAGAGTGTCAGTTCTCTTTTACTTAAGTCGGCATTGTGCCTTTTGTAATAAATTCGGATGCAACTTCTGTGTTTCATCGTCAATAAGAAGGTCCAAGAGATACAGTAAACCTGATGTGAAGCATCGGAATCTAAAACTGGACTCACAGGAGAGGTTCAAATCATAGAAAGTGAGAGTGTCAGTCCTCTTTTACTTAAGTCGGCATTGTGCCTTTTGTAATAAATTCGGATGCAACTTCTGTGTTTCATCGTCAATAAGAAGGTCCAACAGATACAGTAAACCTGATGTGAAGCATCGGAATCTAAAACTGGACTCACAAGAGAGGTTCAAATCATAGAAAGTGAGAGTGTCAGTCATCTTGTACTCAAGTCCGCATTTTGCCTTTTGTATTAAATTCGGGGGCTATTTCTGTGTTTCATCGTCAATAAGAAGGTGCAAGGTATACAGCAAACCTGAAGTGAAGCATCGGAATCTAAAACAGGACTCACAGGAGAGGTTCAAATCGTAGGAAGTGAGAGTGTCAGTCCTCTTTTACTTAAGACGGCATTGTGCCTTTTGTATTAAATTCGGATGCTATTTCTGTGTTTTATCGTCAATAAGAAGGTGCAAGGGATACAGTAAACCTGAAGTAAAGCATCGGAATCTAAAACTGGACTCACTGGAGAGGTTCAAATCATAGAAAGTGAGAGTGTCAGTCCTCTTTTAGTTAAGTCGGCATTGTGCCTTTTGTAATAAATTCGGATGCAACTTCTGTGTTTCATCGTCAGTAAGAAGGTGCAAGAGATACAGTAAACCTGATGTGAAGCATCGTAAACTAAAACTGGACTGCCAGGAGAGGTTTAAATCATAGAAAATGAGAGTGTCAGTCCTCTTGTACTTAAGTCGGCATTGTGCCTTTTGTATTAAATTCGGAGGCTATTTCTGTGTTTCATCGTCAATAAGAAGGTGCAAGGTTTACAGTAAACCTGAAGTGAAGCATCGGAATGTAAAACAGGACTCACAGGAGAGGTTCAAATCGTTGAAAGTGAGAGTGTCAGTCCTCTTGTACTTAAGTCGGCACTGTGCATTTTGTATTAAATTCGGATGCAATTCCTGTGTTTCATCGTCAATAAGAAGGTGCAAGGAATACAGTCAACCTCAATTGAAGCATCGGAATCTAAAACTGGACTCACAGACGAGGATCAAATCATAGGAAGTGAGAGTGTCCGTCCTCTTGTACTTAAGTCTTCATTGTACCTTTTGTATTAAATTCGGATGCAATTTCTGTGTTCCATCGTCAATAAGAAGGTGCAAGGTATACAGTAAACCTGAAGTGAAGCATCAGAATCCAAAACTGGACTCACAGGAGAGGTTCAAATCGTAGTAAGTAAGAGTGTCAGCCTTCTTGTACTTAAGTCGGCATTGTGCCATTTGTATTAAATTCGGCTGCAATTTCTGTGTCTCATCGTCAATAAGAAAGTGCAAGGTATACAGTAAACCTGAAGTGAAGCATCGGATTCTAGACCTGGACCCACAGGAGTGGTTCAAATCATAGAAAGTGAGAGTGTCAGTCCTCTTTTACTTAAGTCGGCATTGTGCCTTTTGTATTAAATTCGGATGCAATTTCTGTGTTTCATCGTCAATAAGAAGGTCCAAGGGATACAGTATACCTGAAGTGAAGCATCGGAATCTAAAACTGGACTCACAGGAGAGGTTCAAATCATAGAAAGTGCGAGTGTCAGACCTCATGTACTTAAGTCGGCATTGTGCCTTTTGTATTACATTCGGATGCTATTTCTGTGTTTAATCGTCAATAAGAAGGTGCAAGGTATACCGTAAACCTGAAGTAATGCATCGGGATCTAAAACTGGTCTCACAGGAGAGGTTCAAATCGTTGAACGTGAGAGTGTCAGTCCACTTGTACTTAAGTCGGCATTGTGCCTTTTGTATTAAATTCGGATGCAATTTCTGTGTTTCATCGTCAATAAGAAGGTGCAAGGTATGCAGTAAACCTGAAGTGACGCATAGGAATCTAAAACTGGACTCACAGGAGAGGTTCAAATCATAGAAAGTTAGAGTGTCAGTCCTCTAGTACTTAAGTCGGCATTGTGCATTTTGTATTTAATACGGATGCAATCTCTGTGTAACATCGTCAATAAGAAGGTGCAAGGTATACAGTAATCTTGAAGTGAAGCATCGGAATCTAAATTTGCCTCACAGGAGAGGTTCAAATCATAGAAAGTGAGAGTGTCAGTCCTCTTGTACTTAAGTCGGCATTGTGCCTTTTGTATTAAATTCGGATGCGATTTCTGTGTTTCGTCGTCAATAAGAAGGTCCAAGGTATACAATAAACCTGAAGTGAAGCACCGGAATCTAAAACTGGACTCACAGGAGAGGTTCAAATCGTAGAAAGTGAGAGTGTCAGTCCTCTTGTACATAAGTCGGCATTGTGCCTTTTGTATTAAATTCGGATGCAATTTCTGTGTTTCATCGTCAATAAGAAGGTCCGAGGGATACAGTAAACCTGAAGTGAAGCATCGGAATCTAAAACGGGACTCACAGGAGAGATTCAAATCATAGAAAGTGAGAGTGTCAGTCCTCTTTTACTTAAGTCGGCATAGTGCCTCTTGTATTAGATTCGGATGCAATTTCTGTGTTACATCGTCAATAAGAAAGTCCAAGGGATACAGTAAACCTAAAGAGTAGCATCGGAATCTAAAGCTGGACTCACAGGCGAGATTCAAATCATAGAAAGTGAGAGTGTCAGTCCTCTTGTACTTAAGTCGGCATTGTGCCTTTTGTATTAAATTCGTATGCAATTTCTGTGTTTCATCGTCAATAAGAAGGTGCAAGGTATACAGTAAACCTTAAGTGAAGCATCGGAATCTCATACTGGACTCACAGGATAGGTTCAAATCGTAGAAAGTGAGAGTGTCAGTCCTCTTGTACTTAAGTCGGCATTGTGCCTTTGGTATTACATTCGGATGCAATTTCAGTGTTTCATCGTCAATAAGCAGGTGCAAGGTATACAGTAACCCTAAAGTGTAGCATCGGAATCAAAAACTGGACTCACAAAATAGGTTCAAATCATAGAAAGTGAGAGTGTCAGTCCTCTTGTACTTAAGTCGGCATTGTGCCTTTTGTATTAAATTCGGATGCAATTTCTGTGTTTCATCGTCAATAAGAAGGTGCAAGGTATACAGTAAACCTGAAGTGAAGCATCGGAATCTAAAACTGGACTCACAGGAGAGGTTCAAATCATAGAAAGTGAGAGTGTCAGTTCTCTTTTACTTAAGTCGGCATTGTGCCTTTTGTAATAAATTCGGATGCAACTTCTGTGTTTCATCGTCAATAAGAAGGTCCAAGAGATACAGTAAACCTGATGTGAAGCATCGGAATCTAAAACTGGACTCACAGGAGAGGTTCAAATCATAGAAAGAGAGAGTGTCAGTCCTCTTTTACTTAAGTCGGCATTGTGCCTTTTGTAATAAATTCGGATGCAACTTCTGTGTTTCATCGTCAATAAGAAGGTCCAACAGATACAGTAAACCTGATGTGAAGCATCGGAATCTAAAACTGGACTCACAAGAGAGGTTCAAATCATAGAAAGTGAGAGTGTCAGTCATCTTGTACTCAAGTCCGCATTTTGCCTTTTGTATTAAATTCGGGGGCTATTTCTGTGTTTCATCGTCAATAAGAAGGTGCAAGGTATACAGCAAACCTGAAGTGAAGCATCGGAATCTAAAACAGGACTCACAGGAGAGGTTCAAATCGTTGAAAGTGAGAGTGTCTGTCCTCTTGTACTTAAGTCGGCATTGTGCCTTTTGTATTAAATTCGGATGCAATTTCTGTGTTTCATCGTCAATAAGAAGGTGCAAGGTATACAGTAAACCTCAAGGGAAGCATCGGAATCTAAAACTGGTCTCACACGAGAGGTTTAAATCATAGAAAGTTAGAGTGTCAGTCCTCTTGTACTTAACTCGGCATTGTGCCTTTTGTATTAAATTCGGATGCAAACTCTGTGTTTCATCGTCATTATGAACGTGCAAGCCATACAGTAAACCTGAAGTGAAGCATCGGAATCTAAAACTGGAGTCACAGGAGAGGTTCAAATCATAGAAAGTTAGAATGTCAGTCCTCTTGTACTTAAGTCGGCATTGTGCCTTTTGTATTAAATTCGGATGCAATTACTGTGTTTTATCGTCAATAAGATGGTGCAAGGTATACAGTAAACCTGAAGTGAAGCACCGGAATCTAAAACTGGTCTCACAGAAGAGGTTCAAATCGTAGAAAGTGAGAGTGTCAGTCCTCTTTTACTTAAGTCGGCATTGTGCCTTTTGTATTAAATTCGGATGCAATTTCTGTGTTTTATCGTCAATAAGAAGGTGCAAGGGACACAGAAAACCTGAAGTAAAGCATCGGAATCTAAAACTGGACTCACTGGAGAGGTTCAAATCATAGAAAGTGAGAGTGTCAGTCCTCATTTACTTAAGTCGGCATTGTGCCTTTTGTAATAAATTCGGATGCAACTTCTGTGTTTCATCGTCAATAAGAAGGTCCAAGAGATACAGTAAACCTGATGTGAAGCATCGGAAACTAAAACTGGACTCACAGGAGAGGTTTAAATCATAGAAAATGAGAGTGTCAGTCCCCTTTTACTAAAGTCGGCATTGTGCCTTTTGTATTAAATTCGGAGGCTATTTCTGTGTTTCATCGTCAATAAGACGGTGCAAGGTATACAGTAAACCTGAAGTGAAGCATCGGAATGTAAAACAGGACTCACAGGAGTGGTTCAAATCGTTGAAAGTGAGAGTGTCAGTCCTCTTGTACTTAAGTCGGCACTGTGCATTTTGTATTAAATTCGGATTCAATTCCTGTGCTTCATCGTCAATAAGAAGGTGCAAGGAATACAGTCAACCTGAAGTGAAGCATCGGAATCTAAAACTGGACTCACAGGCGAGGATCAAATCATAGGAAGTGAGAGTGTCCGTCCTCTTGAACTTAAGTCTTCATTGTACCTTTTGTATTAAATTCGGATGCAATTTCTGTGTTCCATCGTCAATAAGAAGGTGCAAGGTATACAGTAAACCTGAAGTGAAGCATCAGAATCCAAAACTGGACTCACAGGAGAGGTTCAAATCGTAGTAAGTAAGAGTGTCAGCCTTCTTGTACTTAAGTCGGCATTGTGCCATTTGTATTAAATTCGGCTGCAATTTCTGTGTCTCATCGTCAATAAGAAAGTGCAAGGTATACAGTAAACCTGAAGTGAAGCATCGGATTCCAGACCTGGACCCACAGGAGTCGTTCAAATCATAGAAAGTGAGAGTGTCAGTCCTCTTTTACTTAAGTCGGCATTGTGCCTTTTGTATTAAATTCGGATGCAATTTCTGTGTTTCATCGTCAATAAGAAGGTCCAAGGGATACAGTATACCTGAAGTGAGGCATCGGAATCTAAAACTGGACTCACAGGAGAGGTTCAAATCATAGAAAGTGCGAGTGTCAGACCCCATGTACTTAAGTCGGCATTGTGCCTTTTGTATTACATTCGAATGCTATTTCTGTGCTTCATCGTCAATAAGAAGGTGCAAGGTATACCGTAAACCTGAAGTAATGCATCGGGATCTAAAACTGGTCTCACAGGAGAGGTTCAAATCGTTGAACGTGAGAGTGTCAGTCCTCTTGTACTTAAGTCGGCATTGTGCCTTTTGTATTAAATTCGGATGCAATTTCTGTGTTTCATCGTCAATAAGAAGGTGCAAGGTATGCAGTAAACCTGAAGTGAAGCACCAGAATCTAAAACTGGACTCACAGGAGAGGTTCAAATCATAGAAAGTTAGAGTTTCAGTCCTCTAGTACTTAAGTCGGCATTGTGCATTTTGTATTTAATTCGGATGCAATCTCTGTGTAACATCGTCAATAAGAAGGTGCAAGGTATACAGTAATCTTGAAGTGAAGCATCGGAATCTAAAACTTGCCTCACAGGAGAGGTTCAAATCATAGAAAGTGAGAGTGTCAGTCCTCTTGTACTTAAGTCGGCATTGTGCCTTTTGCATTAAATTCGGAGGCTATTTCTGTGTTTCATCGTCAATAAGAAGGTGCAAGGGATACAGTAAACCTAAAGAGTAGAATCGGAATCTAAAGCTGGACTCACAGGCGAGATTCAAATCATAGAAAGTGAGAGTGTCAGTCCTCTTGTACTTAAGTCGGCATTGTGCCTTTTGTATTAAATTCGGATGCAATTTCTGTGTTTCATCGTCAATAAGAAGGGGCAAGGTATACAGTAAACCTTAAGTGAAGCATCGGAATCTCATACAGGACTCACAGGAGAGGTTCAAATCGTAGAAAGTGAGAGTGTCAGTCCTCTTGTACTTAAGTCGGCATTGTGCCATTTGTATTCAATTCGGATGCAATTTCTGTGTTTCGTCTTCACTACGAAGGTGCAAGGGATACAGTATACCTGAAGTGAAGCATCGGAATCTAAAACTGTACTCAAAGTTGAGGTTCAAATCATAGAAAGTTAGAGTGTCAGTCCTCTTTTACTTAACTCGGCATTGTGCCTTTTGTATTAAATTTGGATGCAATCTCAGTGTTTCATCGTCAATATGAAGGTGCAAGCTATACAGTAAACCTGAAGTGAAGCATCGGAATCTAAAACTGGATTCACAGGAGAGGTTCAAATCATAGAAAGTTAGTGTGTCAGTACTCTTGTACTTAAGTCGGCATTGTGCCTTTTGTATTAAATTCGGATGCAATTACTGTGTTTCATCGTCAACAAGATGGTGCAAGGTATACAGTAAACCTGAAGTGAAGCACCGGAATCTAAAACTGGTCTCACAGGAGAGGTTCAAATCGTAGATAGTGAGAGAAACGGTCCTCTTTTACTTAAGTCGGCATTGTGCCTATTGTATTAAATTCGGATGCAAATTCTGTGTTTTATCGTCAATTAGAAGGTGCAAGGACTACAGTAAACCTGAAGTGAAGCATCGGAAACTAAAACTGGATTCACAGGAGAGGTTCAAATCATAGAAAGTGAGAGTGTCAGTTCTCTTTTACTTAAGTCGGCATTGTGCCTTTTGTAATAAATTCGGATGCAACTTCTGTGTTTCATCGTCAATAAGAAGTTCCAAGAGATACAGTAAACCTGATGTGAAGCATCGGAATCTAAAACTGGACTCACAGGAGAGGTTTAAATCATAGAAAATGAGAGTGTCAGTCCTCTTGTACTTAAGTCCTCATTGTGCCTTTTGTATTAAATTCGGATGCAAACTCTGTGTTTCATCGTCAATATGAATGTGCAATCCATGCAGTAAACCTGAAGTGAAGCATCGGAATCTAAAACTGGACTCACAGGAGAGGTTCAAATCATAGAAAGTTAGAGTGTCAGTCCTCTTGTACTTAAGTCGGCATTGTGCCTTTTGTATTAAATTCGGATGCAATTACTGTGTTTCATCGTCAATAAGATGGTGCAAGGTATACAGTAAACCTGAAGTGAAGCACCGGAATCTAAAACTGGTCTCACAGGAGAGGTTCAAATCGTAGAAAGTGAGAGTGTCAGTCCTCTGTTACTTAAGTCGGCATTGTGCCTTTTGTATTAAATTCGGATGCAATTTCTGTGTTTTATCGTCAATAAGAAGGTGCAAGGGATACAGTAAACCTGAAGTAAAGCATCGGAATCTAAAACTGGACTCACAGGAGAGGTTCAAATCATAGAAAGTGAGAGTGTCAGTCCCCTTTTACTTAAGTCGGCATTGTGCCTTTTGTAATAAATTCGGATGCAACTTCTGTGTTTCATCGTCAATAAGATGGTGCAAGGTATACAGTAAACCTGAAGTGAAGCACCAGAATCTAAAACTGGTCTCACAGGAGAGGTTCAAGTCGTAGAAAGTGAGAGGGTCAGTCCTCTTTTACTTAAGTCGGCATTGTGCCTTTTGTATTAAATTCGGATGCAATTTCTCTGTTTTATCGTCAATAAGAAGGTGCAAGGGATACAGTAAACCTGACGTGAAGCATCGGAATCTAAAACTGGACTCACAGGAGAGGTTCAAATCATAGAAAGTGAGAGTGTCAGTCCTCTTTTGCTTAAGTCGGCATTGTGCCTTTTGTAATAAATTCGGATGCAACTTCTGTGTTTCATCGTCAATAAGAAGGTCCAAGAGATACAGTAAACCTGATGTGAAGCATCGGAAACTAAAACTGGACTCACAGGAGAGGTTTAAATCATAGAAAATGAGAGTGTCAGTCCCCTTGTACTTAAGTCGGCATTGTGCCTTTTGTATTAAATTCGGAGGCTATTTCTGTGTTTCATCGTCAATAAGAAGGTGCAAGGTATACAGTAAACCTGAAGTGAAGCATCGGAATGTAAAACAGGACTCACAGGAGTGGTTCAAATCGTTGAAAGTGAGAGTGTCAGTCCTCTTGTACTTAAGTCGGCACTGTGCATTTTGTATTAAATTCGGATTCAATTCCTGTGTTTCATCGTCAATAAGAAGGTGCAAGGAATACAGTCAACCTGAAGTGAAGCATCGGAATCAAAAACTGGACTCACAGGCGAGGATCAAATCATAGGAAGTGAGAGTGTCCGTCCTCTTGTACTTAAGTCTTCATTGTACCTTTTGTATTAAATTCGGATGCAATTTCTGTGTTCCATCGTCAATAAGAAGGTGCAAGGTATACAGTAAACCTGAAGTGAAGCATCAGAATCCAAAACTGGACTCACAGGAGAGGTTCAAATCGTAGTAAGTAAGAGTGTCAGCCTTCTTGTACTTAAGTCGGCATTGTGCCATTTGTATTAAATTCGGCTGCAATTTCTGTGTCTCATCGTCAATAAGAAAGTGCAAGGTATACAGTAAACCTGAAGTGAAGCATCGGATTCCAGACCTGGACCCACAGGAGTGGTTCAAATCATAGAAAGTGAGAGTGTTAGTCCTCTTTTACTTAAGTCGGCATTGTGCCTTTTGTATTAAATTCGGATGCAATTTATGTGTTTCATCGTCAATAAGAAGGTCCAAGGGATACAGTATACCTGAAGTGAAGCATCGGAATCCAAAACTGGACTCACAGGAGAGGTTCAAATCATAGAAAGTGCGAGTGTCAGACCTCATGTACTTAAGTCGGCATTGTGCCTTTTGTATGAAATTCGGATGCTATTTCTGTGTTTCATCGTCAATAAGAAGGTGCAAGGGATACAGTAAACCTGAAGTAAAGCATCGGAATCTAAAACTGGACTCACAGGAGAGGTTCAAATCATAGAAAGTGAGAGTGTCAGTCCCCTTTTACTTAAGTCGGCATTGTGCCTTTTGTAATAAATTCGGATGCAACTTCTGTGTTTCATCGTCAATAAGATGGTGCAAGGTATACAGTAAACCTGAAGTGAAGCACCAGAATCTAAAACTGGTCTCACAGGAGAGGTTCAAATCGTAGAAAGTGAGAGGGTCAGTCCTCTTTTACTTAAGTCGGCATTGTGCCTTTTGTATTAAATTCGGATGCAATTTCTCTGTTTTATCGTCAATAAGAAGGTGCAAGGGATACAGTAAACCTGACGTGAAGCATCGGAATCTAAAACTGGACTCACAGGAGAGGTTCAAATCATAGAAAGTGAGAGTGCCAGTCCTCTTTTACTTAAGTCGGCATTGTGCCTTTTGTAATAAATTCGGATGCAACTTCTGTGTTTCATCGTCAATAAGAAGGTCCAACAGATACAGTAAACCTGATGTGAAGCATCGGAATCTAAAACTGGACTCACAAGAGAGGTTCAAATCATAGAAAGTGAGAGTGTCAGTCATCTTGTACTCAAGTCGGCATTTTGCCTTTTGTATTAATTTCGGGGGCTATTTCTGTGTTTCATCGTCAATAAGAAGGTGCAAGGTATACAGCAAACCTGAAGTGAAGCATCGGAATCTAAAACAGGACTCACAAGAGAGGTTCAAATCGTTGAAAGTGAGAGTGTCTGTCCTCTTGTACTTAAGTCGGCATTGTGCCTTTTGTATTAAATTCGGATGCAATTCCTGTGTTTCATCGTCAAAAAGAAGGTGCAAGGAATACAGTAAACCTGAAGTGACGCATCGGAATCTAAAACTGGACTCACAGGCGAGGTTCAAATCATAGAAAGTGAAAGTGTCCGTCCTCTTGTACTTAAGTCGGCATTATACCTTTTGTATTAAATTCGGATGCAATTTCTGTGTTTCATCGTCAATAAGAAGGTGCAAGGTATACAGTAAACCTGAAGGGAAGCATCGGAATCTAAAACTGGACTCACAAGAGAGGTTCAAATCATAGAAAGTGAGAGTGTCAGTCATCTTGTACTCAAGTCGGCATTTTGCCTTTTGTATTAATTTCGGGGGCTATTTCTGTGTTTCATCGTCAATAAGAAGGTGCAAGGTATACAGCAAACCTGAAGTGAAGCATCGGAATCTAAAACAGGACTCACAAGAGAGGTTCAAATCGTTGAAAGTGAGAGTGTCTGTCCTCTTGTACTTAAGTCGGCATTGTGCCTTTTGTATTAAATTCGGATGCAATTTATGTGTTTCATCGTCAATAAGAAGGTCCAAGGGATACAGTATACCTGAAGTGAAGCATCGGAATCCAAAACTGGACTCACAGGAGAGGTTCAAATCATAGAAAGTGCGAGTGTCAGACCTCATGTACTTAAGTCGGCATTGTGCCTTTTGTATGAAATTCGGATGCTATTTCTGTGTTTCATCGTCAATAAGAAGGTGCAAGGGATACAGTAAACCTGAAGTAAAGCATCGGAATCTAAAACTGGACTCACAGGAGAGGTTCAAATCATAGAAAGTGAGAGTGTCAGTCCCCTTTTACTTAAGTCGGCATTGTGCCTTTTGTAATAAATTCGGATGCAACTTCTGTGTTTCATCGTCAATAAGATGGTGCAAGGTATACAGTAAACCTGAAGTGAAGCACCAGAATCTAAAACTGGTCTCACAGGAGAGGTTCAAATCGTAGAAAGTGAGAGGGTCAGTCCTCTTTTACTTAAGTCGGCATTGTGCCTTTTGTATTAAATTCGGATGCAATTTCTGTGTTCCATCGTCAATAAGAAGGTGCAAGGTATACAGCAAACCTGAAGTTAAGCATCAGAATCCAAAACTGGACTCACAGGAGAGGTTCAAATCGTAGTAAGTAAGAGTGTCAGCCTTCTTGTACTTAAGTCGGCATTGTGCCATTTGTATTAAATTCGGCTGCAATTTCTGTGTCTCATCGTCAATAAGAAAGTGCAAGGTATACAGTAAACCTGAAGTGAAGCATCGGATTCTAGACCTGGACCCACAGGAGTGGTTCAAATCATAGAAAGTCAAAGTGTCAGTCCTCTTTTACTTAAGTCGGCATTGTGCCTTTTGTATTAAATTCGGATGCAATTTCTGTGTTTCATCGTCAATAAGAAGGTCCAAGGGATACAGTATACCTGAAGTGAAGCATCGGAATCTAGTACTGGACTCACAGGAGAGGTTCAAATCATAGAAAGTGCGAGTGTCAGACCTCATGTACTTAAGTCGGCGTTGTGCCTTTTGTATTACGTTCGGATGCTATTTCTGTGTTTCATCGTCAATAAGAAGGTGCAAGGTTTACCGTAAACCTGAAGTAATGCATCGGGATCTAAAACTGGTCTCACAGGAGAGGTTCAAATCTTTGAACGTGAGAGTGTCAGTCCTCTTGTACTTAAGTCGGCATTGTGCCTTTTGTATTAAATTCGGATGCAATATCTGTGTTTCATCGTCAATAAGAAGGTGCAAGGTATGCAGTAAACCTGAAGTGAAGCATAGGAATCTAAAACTGGACTCACAGGAGAGGTTCAAATCATAGAAAGTTAGAGTGTCAGTCCTCTAGTACTTAAGTCGGCATTGTGCATTTTGTATTTAATTCGGATGCAATCTCTGTGTAACATCGTCAATAAGAAGGTGCAAGGTATACAGTAATCTTGAAGTGAAGCATCGGAATCTAAAACTTGCCTCACAGGAGAGGTTCAAATCATAGAAAGTGAGAGTGTCAGTCCTCTTGTTCTTAAGTCGGCATTGTGCCTTTTGTATTAAATTCGGATGCGATTTCTGTGTTTCATCGTCAATAAGAAGGTCCAAGGTATACAATAAACCTGAAGTGAAGCACCGGAATCTAAAACTGGACTCACAGGAGAGGTTCAAATCGTAGAAAGTGAGAGTGTCAGTCCTCTTGTACTTAAGTCGGCATTGTGCCTTTTGTATTAAATTCGGATGCAATTTCTGTGTTTCATCCTCAATAAGAAGCTCCGAGGGATACAGTAAACCTGAAGTGAAGCATCGGAATCTAAAACGGGACTCACAGGAGAGATTCAAATCATAGAAAGTGAGAGTGTCAGTCCTCTTTTACTTAAGTCGGCATAGTGCCTCTTGTATTAGATTCGGATGCAATTTCTGTGTTACATCGTCAATAAGAAAGTCCAAGGGATACAGTAAACCTAAAGAGTAGCATCAGAATCTAAAGCTGGACTCACAGGCGAGATTCAAATCATAGAAAGTGAGAGTGTCAGTCCTCTTGTACTTAAGTCGGCATTGTGCCTTTTGTATTAAATTCGGATGCAATTTCTGTGTTTCATCGTCAATAAGAAGGTGCAAGGTATACAGTAAACCTTAAGTGAAGCATCGGAATCTCATACTGGACTCACAGGATAGGTTCAAATCGTAGATAGTGAGAGTGTCAGTCCTCTTGTACTTAAGTCGGCATTGTGCCTTTGGTATTACATTCGGATGCAATTTCAGTGTTTCATCGTCAATAAGCAGGTGCAAGGTATACAGTAACCCTAAAGTGTAGCATCGGAATCAAAAACTGGACTCACAAAATAGGTTCAAATCATAGAAAGTGAGAGTGTCAGTCCTCATTTACTTAAGTCGGCATTGTGCCATTTGTATTCAATTCGGATGCAATTTCTGTGTTTCGTCTTCACTAAGAAGGTGCAAGCTATACAGTAAACCTGAAGTGAAGTATCGGAATCTAAAACTGGATTCACAGGAGAGGTTCAAATCATAGAAAGTTAGAGTGTCAGTACTCTTGTACTTAAGTCGGCATTGTGCCTTTTGTATTAAATTCGGATGCAATTACTGTGTTTCATCGTCAACAAGATGGTGCAAGGTATACAGTAAACCTGAAGTGAAGCACCGGAATCTAAAACTGGTCTCACAGGAGAGGTTCAAATCGTAGATAGTGAGAGTAACGGTCCTCTTTTACTTAAGTCGGCATTGTGCCATTTGTATTCAATTCGGATGCAATTTCTGTGTTTCGTCTTCACTAAGAAGGTGCAAGCTATACAGTAAACCTAAAGTGAAGTATCGGAATCTAAAACTGGATTCACAGGAGAGGTTCAAATCATAGAAAGTGAGAGTGTCAGTTCTCTTTTACTTAAGTCGGCATTGTGCCTTTTGTAATAAATTCGGATGCAACTTCTGTGTTTCATCGTCAATAAGAAGTTCCAAGAGATACAGTAAACCTGATGTGAAGCATCGGAATCTAAAACTGGACTCACAGGAGAGGTTTAAATCATAGAAAATGAGAGTGTCAGTCCTCTTGTACTTAACTCGGCATTGTGCCTTTTGTATTAAATTCGGATGCAAACTCTGTGTTTCATCGTCAATATGAAGGTGCAAGCCATACAGTAAACCTGAAGTGAAGCATCGGATTCTAGACCTGGACCCACAGGAGTGGTTCAAATCATAGAAAGTGAGAGTGTCAGTCCTCTTTTACTTAAGTCGGCATTGTGCCTTTTGTATTAAATTCGGATGCAATTTCTGTGTTTCATCGTCAATAAGAAGGTCCAAGGGATACAGTATACCTGAAGTGAAGCATCGGAATCTAAAACTGGACTCACAGGAGAGGTTCAAATCATAGAAAGTGCGAGTGTCAGACCTCATGTACTTAAGTCGGCATTGTGCCTTTTGTATTACATTCGGATGCTATTTCTGTGTTTCATCGTCAATAAGAAGGTTCAAGGTATACCGTAAACCTGAAGTAATGCATCGGGATCTAAAACTGGTCTCACAGGAGAGGTTCAAATCGTTGAACGTGAGAGTGTCAGTCCTCTTGTACTTAAGTCGGCATTGTGCCTTTTGCATTAAATTCCGATGCAATTTCTGTGTTTCATCGTCAATAAGAAGGTGCAAGGTATGCAGTAAACCTGAAGTGAAGCATAGGAATCTAAAACTGGACTCACAGGAGAGGTTCAAATCATAGAAAGTTAGAGTGTCAGTCCTCTAGTACTTAAGTCGGCATTGTGCATTTTGTATTTAATTCGGATGCAATCTCTGTGTAACATCGTCAATAAGAAGGTGCAAGGTATACAGTAATCTTGAAGTGAAGCATCGGAATCTAAAACTTGCCTCACAGGAGAGGTTCAAATCATAGAAAGTGAGAGTGTCAGTCCTCTTGTACTTAAGTCGGCATTGTGCCTTTTGTATTAAATTCAGATGCGATTTCTGTGTTTCATCGTCAATAAGAAGGTCCAAGGTATACACTAAACCAGAAGTGAAGCACCGGAATCTAAAACTGGACTCACAGGAGAGGTTCAAATCGTAGAAAGTGAGAGTGTCAGTCCTCTTGTACTTAAGTCTTCATTGTGCCTTTTGTATTAAATTCGGATGCAATTTCTGTGTTTCTTCGTCAATAAGAAGGTCCGAGGGATACAGTAAACCTGAAGTGAAGCATCGGAATCTAAAACGGGACCCACAGGAGAGATTCAAATCATAGAAAGTGAGAGTGTCAGTCCTCTTTTACTTAAGTCGGCATAGTGCCTCTTGTATTAGATTCGAATGCAATTACTGTGTTACATCGTCAATAAGAAAGTCCAAGGGATACAGTAAACCTAAAGAGTAGCATCGGAATCTAAAGCTGGACTCACAGGCGAGATTCAAATCATAGAAAGTGAGAGTGTCAGTCCTCTTGTACTTAATTCGGCATTGTGCCTTTAGTATTAAATTCGGATGCAATTTCTGTGTTTCATCGTCAATAAGAAGGTGCAAGGTATACAGTAAACCTTAAGTGAAGCATCGGAATCTCATACTGGACTCACAGGATAGGTTCAAATCGTAAAAAGTGAGTGTGTCAGTCCTCTTGTACTTAAGTCGGCATTGTGCCTTTGGTATTACATTCGGATGCAATTTCAGTGTTTCATCGTCAATAAGCAGGTGCAAGGTATACAGTAACACAAAATTGTAGCATCGGAATCAAAAACTGGACTCACAAAATAGGTTCAATTCATAGAAAGTGAGAGTGTCAGTCCTTTTTTACTTAAGTCGGCATGGTGCCATTTGTATTCAATTCGGATGCAATTTCTGTGTTTCGTCTTCACTAAGAAGGTGCAAGGGATACAGTATACCTGAAGTGAAGCATCGGAATCTAAAACTGGAATCAAAGTTGAGGTTCAAATCATAGAAAGTTAGAGTGTCAGTCCTCTTTTACTTAACTCGGCATTGTGCCTTTTGTATTAAATTCGGATGCAATCTCTGTGTTTCATCGTCAATATGAAGGTGCAAGCTATACAGTAAACCTGAAGTGAAGCATCGGAATCTAAAACTGGATTCACAGGAGAGGTTCAAATCATAGGAAGTTAGAGTGTCAGTACTCTTGTACTTAAGTCGGCATTGTGCCTTTTGTATTAAATTCGGATGCAATTACTGTGTTTCATCGTCAACAAGATGGTGCAAGGTATACAGTAAACCTGAAGTGAAGCACCGGAATCTAAAACTGGTCTCACAGGAGAGGTTCAAATCGTAGATAGTGAGAGTAACGGTCCTCTTTTACTTAAGTCGGCATTGTGCCTTTTGTATTAAATGCGGATGCAAATTCTGTGTTTTATCGTCAATTAGAACGTGCAAGGACTACAGTAAACCTGAAGTGAAGCATCGGAATCTAAAACTGGATTCACAGGAGGGGTTCAAATCATAGAAAGTGAGAGTGTCAGTTCTCTTTTACTTAAGTCGGCATTGTGCCTTTTGTAATAAATTCGGATGCAACTTCTGTGTTTCATCGTCAATAAGAAAGTCCAAGAGATACAGTAAACCAGATGTGAAGCATCGGAATCTAAAACTGGACTCACAGGAGAGGTTTAAATCATAGAAAATGAGAGTGTCAGTCCTCTTGTACTTAGGTCGGCATTGTGCCTTTTGTATTAAATTCGGAGGCTATTTCTGTGTTTCATCGTCAATAAGAAGGTGCAAGGTATACAGTAAACCTGAAGTGAAGCATCCGAATGTAAAACAGGACTAACAGGAGAGGTTCAAATCGTTGAAAGTGAGAGTGTCAGTCCTCTTGTACTTAAGTCGGCACTGTGCATTTTGTATTAAATTCGGATGCAATTCCTGTGTTTCATCGTCAATATGAAGGTGCAAGGAATACAGTCAACCTGAAGTGAAGCATCGGAATCTAAAACTGGACTCACAGGCGAGGTTCAAATCATAGGAAGTGAGAGTGTCCGTCCTCTTGTACTTAAGTCTTCATTGTACCTTTCGTGTTAAATTCGGATGCAATTTCTGTGTTCCATCGTCAATAAGAAGGTGCAAGGTATACAGTAAACCTGAAGTGAAGCATCAGAAACCGAAACTGGACTCACAGGAGAGGTTCAAATCGTAGTAAGTAAGAGTGTCAGCCTTCTTGTACTTAAGTCGGCATTGTGCCATTTGTATTAAATTCGGCTGCAATTTCTGTGTCTCATCGTCAATAACAAAGTGCAAGGTATACAGTAAACCTGAAGTGAAGCATCGGATTCTAGACCTGGACCCACAGGAGTGGTTCAAATCATAGAAAGTGAGAGTGTCAGCCCTCTTTTACTTAAGTCGGCATTGTGCCTTTTGTATTAAATTCGGATGCAATTTCTGTGTTTCATCGTCAATAAGAAGGTCCAAGGGATACAGTATACCTGAAGTGAAGCATCGGAATCTAAAACTGGACTCACAGGAGAGGTTCAAATCATAGAAAGTGCGAGTGTCAGACCTCATGTACTTAAGTCGGCATTGTGCCTTTTGTATTACATTCGGATGCTATTTCTGTGTTTCATCGTCAATAAGAAGGTGCAAGGTATACCGTAAACCTGAAGTAATGCATCGGGATCTAAAACTGGTCTCACAGGAGAGGTTCAAATCGTTGAACAGGAGAGTGTCAGTCCTCTTGTACTTAAGTCGGCATTGTGCCTTTTGTATTAAATTCGGATGCAATTTCTGTGTTTCATCGTCAATAAGAAGGTGCAAGGTATGCAGTAAACCTGAAGTGAAGCATAGGAATCTAAAACTGGACTCACAGGAGAGGTTCAAATCAAATAAAGTTAGAGTGTCAGTCCTCTAGTACTTAAGTCGGCATTGTGCATTTTGTATTTAATTCGGATGCAATCTCTGTGTAACATCGTCAATAAGAAGGTGCAAGGTATACAGTAATCTTGAAGTGAAGCATCGGAATCTAAAACTTGCCTCACAGGAGAGGTTCAAATCATAGAAAGTGAGAGTGTCAGTCCTCTTGTACTTAAGTCGGCATTGTGCCATTTGTATTAAATTCGGATGCGATTTCTGTGTTTCATCGTCAATAAGAAGGTCCAAGGTATACAATAAACCTGAAGTGAAGCACCGGAATCTAAAACTGGACTTACAGGAGAGGTTCAAATCGTAGAATGTGAGAGTGTCAGTCCTCTTGTACTTAAGTCGGCATTGTGCCTTTGGTATTAAATACGGATGCAATTTCTGTGTTTCATCGTCACTAAGAAGGTCCGAGGGATACAGTAAACCTGAAGTGAAGCATCGGAATCTAAAACGGGACTCACAGGAGAGATACAAATCATAGAAAGTGAGAGTGTCAGTCCTCTTTTACTTAAGTCGGCATAGTGCCTCTTGTATTAGATTCGGATGCAATTTCTGTGTTACATCGTCAATAAGAAAGTCCAAGGGATACAGTAAACCTAAAGAGTAGAATCGGAATCTAAAGCTGGACTCACAGGCGAGATTCAAATCATAGAAAGTGAGAGTGTCAGTCCTCTTGTACTTAAGTCGGCATTGTGCCTTTTGTATTAAATTCGGATGCAATTTCTGTGTTTCATCGTCAATAAGAAGGTGCAAGGTATACAGTAAACCTTAAGTGACGCATCGGAATCTCATACTGGACTCACAGGAGAGGTTCAAATCGTAGAAAGTGAGAGTGTCAGTCCTCTTGTACTTAAGTCGGCATTGTGCCTTTGGTATTACATTCGGATGCAATTTCAGTGTTTCATCGTCAATAAGCAGGTGCAAGGTATACAGTAACCCTAAAGTGTAGCATCGAAATCAAAAACTGGACTCACAAAATAGGTTCAAATCATAGAAAGTGAGAGTGTCAGTCCTCATTTACTTAAGTCGGCATTGTGCCATTTGTATTCATTTCGGATGCAATTTCTGTGTTTCGTCTTCACTAAGCAGGTGCAAGGGATACAGTATACCTGAAGTGAAGCATCGGAATCTAAAACTGGACTCAAAGTTGAGGTTCAAATCATAGAAAGTTAGAGTGTCAGTTCTCTTTTACTTAACTCGGCATTGTGCCTTTTGTATTAAATTCGGATGCAATTACTGTGTTTCATCGTCAACAAGATGGTGCAAGGTATACAGTAAACCTGAAGTGAAGCACCGGAATCTAAAACTGGTCTCACAGGAGAGGTTCAAATCGTAGATAGTGAGAGTAACGGTCCTCTTTTACTTAAGTCGGCATTGTGCCTTTTGTATTAAATTCGGATGCAAATTCTGTGTTTTATCGTCAATTAGAAGGTGCAAGGACTACAGTGAACCTGAAGTGAAGCATCGGAATCTAAAACTGGATTCACAGGTGAGGTTCAAATCATAGAAAGTGAGAGTGTCAGTTCTCTTTTACTTAAGTCGGCATTGTGCCTTTTGTAATAAATTCGGATGCAACTTCTGTGTTTCATCGTCAATAAGAAGGTCCAAGAGATACAGTAAACCTGATGTGAAGCATCGGAATCTAAAACTGGACTCACAGGAGAGGTTTAAATCATAGAAAATGAGAGTGTCAGTCCTCTTGTACTTAACTCGGCATTGTGCCTTTTGTATTAAATTCGGATGCAAACTCTGTGTTTCATCGTCAATATGAAGGTGCAAGCCATACAGTAAACCTGAAGTGAAGCATCGGATTCTAGACCTGGACCCACAGGAGTGGTTCAAATCATAGAAAGTGAGAGTGTCAGTCCTCTTTTACTTAAGTCGGCATTGTGCCTTTTGTATTAAATTCGGATGCAATTTCTGTGTTTCATCGTCACCAAGAAGGTCCAAGGGATACAGTATACCTGAAGTGAAGCATCGGAATCTAAAACTGGACTCACAGGAGAGGTTCAAATCATAGAAAGTGCGAGTGTCAGACCTCATGTACTTAAGTCGGCATTGTGCCTTTTGTATTACATTCGGATGCTATTTCTGTGTTTCATCGTCAATAAGAAGGTGCAAGGTATACCGTAAACCTGAAGTAATGCATCGGGATCTAAAACTGGTCTCACAGGAGAGGTTCAAATCGTTGAACGTGAGAGTGTCAGTCCTCTTGTACTTAAGTCGGCATTGTGCCTTTTGTATTAAATTCGGATGCAATTTCTGTGTTTCATCGTCAATAAGAAGGTGCAAGGTATGCAGTAAACCTGAAGTGAAGCATAGGAATCTAAAACTGGACTCACAGGAGAGGTTCAAATCATAGAAAGTTAGAGTGTCAGTCCTCTAGTACTTAAGTCGGCATTGTGCATTTTGTATTTAATTCGGATGCAATCTCTGTGTAACATCGTCAATAAGAAGGTGCAAGGTATACAGTAATCTTGAAGTGAAGCATCGGAATCTAAAACTTGCCTCACAGGAGAGGTTCAAATCATAGAAAGTGAGAGTGTCAGTCCTCTTGTACTTAAGTCGGCATTGTGCCTTTTGTATTAAATTCGGATGCGATTTCTGTGTTTCATCGTCAATAAGAAGGTCCAAGGTATACACTAAACCTGAAGTGAAGCACCGAAATCTAAAACTGGACTCACAGGAGAGGTTCAAATCGTAGAAAGTGAGAGTGTCAGTCCTCTTGTACTTAAGTCGGCATTGTGCCTTTTGTATTAAATTCGGATGCAATGTCTGTGTTTCATCGTCAATAAGAAGGTCCGAGGGATACAGTAAACCTGAAGTGAAGCATCGGAATCTAAAACGGGACCCACAGGAGAGATTCAAATCATAGAAAGTGAGAGTGTCAGTCCTCTTTTACTTAAGTCGGCATAGTGCCTCTTGTATTAGATTCGGATGCAATTTCTGTGTTACATCGTCAATAAGAAAGTCCAAGGGATACAGTAAACCTAAAGAGTAGCATCGGAATCTAAAGCTGGACTCACAGGCGAGATTCAAATCATAGAAAGTGAGAGTGTCAGTCCTCTTGTACTTAAGTCGGCATTGTGCCTTTAGTATTAAATTCGGATGCAATTTCTGTGTTTCATCGTCAATAAGAAGGTGCAAGGTATACAGTAAACCTTAAGTGAAGCATCGGAATCTCATACTGGACTCACAGGATAGGTTCAAATCGTAGAAAGTGAGAGTGTCAGTCCTCTTGTACTTAAGTCGGCATTGTGCCTTTGGTATTACATTCGGATGCAATTTCAGTGTTTCATCGTCAATAAGCAGGTGCAAGGTATACTGTAACACTAAATTGTAGCATCGGAATCAAAAACTGGACTCACAAAATAGGTTCAAATCATAGAAAGTGAGAGTGTCAGTCCTCATTTACTTAAGTCGGCATTGTGCCATTTGTATTCAATTCGGATGCAATTTCTGTGTTTCGTCTTCACTAAGAAGGTGCAAGGGATACAGTATACCTGAAGTGAAGCGTCGGAATCTAAAACTGGACTCAAAGTTGAGGTTCAAATCATAGAAAGTTAGAGTGTCAGTCCTCTTTTACTTAACTCGGCATTGTGCCTTTTGTATTAAATTCGGTTGCAATTACTGTGTTTCATCGTCAACAAGATGGTGCAAGGTATACAGTAAACCTGAAGTGAAGCACCGGAATCTAAAACTGGTCTCACAGGAGAGGTTCAAATCGTAGATAGTGAGAGTAACGGTCCTCTTTTACTTAAGTCGGCATTGTGCCTTTTGTATTAAATTCGGATGCAAATTCTGTGTTTTATCGTCAATTAGAAGGTGCAAGGACTACAGTGAACCTGAAGTGAAGCATCGGAATCTAAAACTGGATTCACAGGTGAGGTTCAAATCATAGAAAGTGAGAGTGTCAGTTCTCTTTTACTTAAGTCGGCATTGTGCCTTTTGTAATAAATTCGGATGCAACTTCTGTGTTTCATCGTCAATAAGAAGGTCCAAGAGATACAGTAAACCTGATGTGAAGCATCGGAATCTAAAACTGGACTCACAGGAGAGGTTTAAATCATAGAAAATGAGAGTGTCAGTCCTCTTGTACTTAACTCGGCATTGTGCCTTTTGTATTAAATTCGGATGCAAACTCTGTGTTTCATCGTCAATATGAAGGTGCAAGCCATACAGTAAACCTGAAGTGAAGCATCGGATTCTAGACCTGGACCCACAGGAGTGGTTCAAATCATAGAAAGTGAGAGTGTCAGTCCTCTTTTACTTAAGTCGGCATTGTGCCTTTTGTATTAAATTCGGATGCAATTTCTGTGTTTCATCGTCACCAAGAAGGTCCAAGGGATACAGTATACCTGAAGTGAAGCATCGGAATCTAAAACTGGACTCACAGGAGAGGTTCAAATCATAGAAAGTGCGAGTGTCAGACCTCATGTACTTAAGTCGGCATTGTGCCTTTTGTATTACATTCGGATGCTATTTCTGTGTTTCATCGTCAATAAGAAGGTGCAAGGTATACCGTAAACCTGAAGTAATGCATCGGGATCTAAAACTGGTCTCACAGGAGAGGTTCAAATCGTTGAACGTGAGAGTGTCAGTCCTCTTGTACTTAAGTCGGCATTGTGCCTTTTGTATTAAATTCGGATGCAATTTCTGTGTTTCATCGTCAATAAGAAGGTGCAAGGTATGCAGTAAACCTGAAGTGAAGCATAGGAATCTAAAACTGGACTCGCAGGAGAGGTTCAAATCATAGAAAGTTAGAGTGTCAGTCCTCTAGTACTTAAGTCGGCATTGTGCATTTTGTATTTAATTCGGATGCAATCTCTGTGTAACATCGTCAATAAGAAGGTGCAAGGTATACAGTAATCTTGAAGTGAAGCATCGGAATCTAAAACTTGCCTCACAGGAGAGGTTCAAATCATAGAAAGTGAGAGTGTCAGTCCTCTTGTACTTAAGTCGGCATTGTGCCTTTTGTATTAAATTCGGATGCGATTTCTGTGTTTCATCGTCAATAAGAAGGTCCAAGGTATACACTAAACCTGAAGTGAAGCACCGGAATCTAAAACTGGACTCACAGGAGAGGTTCAAATCGTAGAAAGTGAGAGTGTCAGTCCTCTTGTACTTAAGTCGGCATTGTGCCTTTTGTATTAAATTCGGATGCAATGTCTGTGTTTCATCGTCAATAAGAAGGTCCGAGGGATACAGTAAACCTGAAGTGAAGCATCGGAATCTAAAACGGGACCCACAGGAGAGATTCAAATCATAGAAAGTGAGAGTGTCAGTCCTCTTTTACTTAAGTCGGCATAGTGCCTCTTGTATTAGATTCGGATGCAATTTCTGTGTTACATCGTCAATAAGAAAGTCCAAGGGATACAGTAAACCTAAAGAGTAGCATCGGAATCTAAAGCTGGACTCACAGGCGAGATTCAAATCATAGAAAGTGAGAGTGTCAGTCCTCTTGTACTTAAGTCGGCATTGTGCCTTTAGTATTAAATTCGGATGCAATTTCTGTGTTTCATCGTCAATAAGAAGGTGCAAGGTATACAGTAAACCTTAAGTGAAGCATCGGAATCTCATACTGGACTCACAGGATAGGTTCAAATCGTAGAAAGTGAGAGTGTCAGTCCTCTTGTACTTAAGTCGGCATTGTGCCTTTGGTATTACATTCGGATGCAATTTCAGTGTTTCATCGTCAATAAGCAGGTGCAAGGTATACTGTAACACTAAATTGTAGCATCGGAATCAAAAACTGGACTCACAAAATAGGTTCAAATCATAGAAAGTGAGAGTGTCAGTCCTCATTTACTTAAGTCGGCATTGTGCCATTTGTATTCAATTCGGATGCAATTTCTGTGTTTCGTCTTCACTAAGAAGGTGCAAGGGATACAGTATACCTGAAGTGAAGCGTCGGAATCTAAAACTGGACTCAAAGTTGAGGTTCAAATCATAGAAAGTTAGAGTGTCAGTCCTCTTTTACTTAACTCGGCATTGTGCCTTTTGTATTAAATTCGGATGCAATCTCTGTGTTTCATCGTCAATATGAAGGTGCAAGCTATACAGTAAACCTGAAGTGAAGCATCGGAATCTAAAACTGGATTCACAGGAGAGGTTCAAATCATAGAAAGTTAGAGTGTCAGTACTCTTGTACTTAAGTCGGCATTGTGCCTTTTGTATTAAATTCGGATGCAAACCCTGTGTTTCATCGTCAATATGAAGGTGCAAGCCATACAGTAAACCTGAAGTGAAGCATCGGAATCTAAAACTGGACTCACAGGAGAGGTTCAAATCATAGAAAGTTAGAATGTCAGTCCTCTTGTACTTAAGTCGGCATTGTGCCTTTTGTATTAAATTCGGATGCAATTACTGTGTTTCATCGTCAATAAGATGGTGCAAGGTATACAGTAAACCTGAAGTGAAGCACCGGAATCTAAAACTGGTCTCACAGAAGAGGTTCAAATCGTAGAAAGTGAGAGTGTCAGTCCTCTTTTATTTAAGTCGGCATTGTGCCTTTTGTATTAAATTCGGATGCAATTTCTGTGTTTTATCGTCAATAAGAAGGTGCAAGGGATACAGTAAACCTGAAGTAAAGCATCGGAATCTAAAACTGGACTCACAGGAGAGGTTCAAATCATAGAAAGTGAGAGTGTCAGTCCTCTTTTACTTAAGTCGGCATTGTGCCTTTTGTAATAAATTCGGATGCAACTTCTGTGTTTCATCGTCAATAAGAAAGTCCAAGAGATACAGTAAACCTGATGTGAAGCATCGTAATCTAAAACTGGACTCACAGGAGAGGTTTAAATCATAGAAAATGAGAGTGTCAGTCCTCTTGTACTTAGGTCGGCATTGTGCCTTTTGTATTAAATTCGGAGGCTATTTCTGTGTTTCATCGTCAATAAGAAGGTGCAAGGTATACAGTAAACCTGAAGTGAAGCATCCGAATGTAAAACAGGACTAACAGGAGAGGTTCAAATCGTTGAAAGTGAGAGTGTCAGTCCTCTTGTACTTAAGTCGGCACTGTGCATTTTGTATTAAATTCGGATGCAATTCCTGTGTTTCATCGTCAATATGAAGGTGCAAGGAATACAGTCAACCTGAAGTGAAGCATCGGAATCTAAAACTGGACTCACAGGCGAGGTTCAAATCATAGGAAGTGAGAGTGTCCGTCCTCTTGTACTTAAGTCTTCATTGTACCTTTCGTGTTAAATTCGGATGCAATTTCTGTGTTCCATCGTCAATAAGAAGGTGCAAGGAATACAGTAAACCTGAAGTGAAGCATCAGAATCCGAAACTGGACTCACAGGAGAGGTTCAAATCGTAGTAAGTAAGAGTGTCAGCCTTCTTGTACTTAAGTCGGCATTGTGCCATTTGTATTAAATTCGGCTGCAATTTCTGTGTCTCATCGTCAATAACAAAGTGCAAGGTATACAGTAAACCTGAAGTGAAGCATCGGATTCTAGACCTGGACCCACAGGAGTGGTTCAAACCATAGAAAGTGAGAGTGTCAGTCCTCTTTTACTTAAGTCGGCATTGTGCCTTTTGTATTAAATTCGGATGCAATTTCTGTGTTTCATCGTCAATAAGAAGGTTCAAGGGATACAGTATACCTGAAGTGAAGCATCGGAATCTAAAACTGGACTCACAGGAGAGGTTCAAAACATAGAAAGTGCGAGTGTCAGACCTCATGTACTTAAGTCGGCATTGTGCCTTTTGTATTACATTCGGATGCTATTTCTGTGTTTCATCGTCAATAAGAAGGTGCAAGGTATACCGTAAACCTGAAGTAATGCATCGGGATCTAAAACTGGTCTCACAGGAGAGGTTCAAATCGTTGAACGTGAGAGTGTCAGTCCTCTTGTACTTAAGTCGGCATTGTGCCTTTTGTATTAAATTCGGATGCAATTTCTGTGTTTCATCGTCAATAAGAAGGTGCAAGGTATGCAGTAAACCTGAAGTGAAGCATAGGAATCTAAAACTGGACTCACAGGAGAGGTTCAAATCAAATAAAGTTAGAGTGTCAGTCCTCTAGTACTTAAGTCGGCATTGTGCATTTTGTATTTAATTCGGATGCAATCTCTGTGTAACATCGTCAATAAGAAGGTGCAAGGTATACAGTAATCTTGAAGTGAAGCATCGGAATCTAAAACTTGCCTCACAGGAGAGGTTCAAATCATAGAAAGTGAGAGTGTCAGTCCTCTTGTACTTAAGTCGGCATTGTGCCATTTGTATTAAATTCGGATGCGATTTCTGTGTTTCATCGTCAATAAGAAGGTCCAAGGTATACAATAAACCTGAAGTGAAGCACCGGAATCTAAAACTGGACTCACAGGAGAGGTTCAAATCGTAGAATGTGAGAGTGTCAGTCCTCTTGTACTTAAGTCGGCATTGTGCCTTTTGTATTAAATTCGGATGCAATTTCTGTGTTTCATCGTCAATAAGAAGGTCCGAAGGATACAGTAAACCTGAAGTGAAGCATCGGAATCTAAAACGGGACTCACAGGAGAGATTCAAATCATAGAAAGTGAGAGTGTCAGTCCTCTTTTACTTAAGTCGGCATAGTGCCTCTTGTATTAGATTCGGATGCAATTTCTGTGTTACATCGTCAATAAGAAAGTCCAAGGGACACAGTAAACCTAAAGAGTAGAATCGGAATCTAAAGCTGGACTCACAGGCGAGATTCAATCATAGAAAGTGAGAGTGTCAGTCCTCTTGTACTTAAGTCGGCATTGTGCCTTTTGTATTAAATTCGGATGCAATTTCTGTGTTTCATCGTCAATAAGAAGGTCCAAGGTATACAGTAAACCTTAAGTGACGCATCGGAATCTCATACTGGACTCACAGGAGAGGTTCAAATCGTAGAAAGTGAGAGTGTCAGTCCTCTTGTACTTAAGTCGGCATTGTGCCTTTGGTATTACATTCGGATGCAATTTCAGTGTTTCATCGTCAATTAGCAGGTGCAAGGTATACAGTAACCCTAAAGTGTAGCATCGGAATCAAAAACTGGACTCACAAAATAGGTTCACATCATAGAAAGTGAGAGTGTCAGTCCTCATTTACTTAAGTCGGCATTGTGCCATTTGTATTCACTTCGGATGCAATTTCTGTGTTTCGTCTTCACTAAGAAGGTGCAAGGGATACAGTATACCTGAAGTGAAGCATCAGAATCTAAAACTGGACTCAAAGGTGAGGTTCAAATCATAGAAAGTGAGAGTGTCAGTTCTCTTTTACTTAAGTCGGCATTGTGCCTTTTGTAATAAATTCGGATGCAACTTCTGTGTTTCATCGTCAATAAGAAGGTCCAAGAGATACAGTAAACCTGATGTGAAGCATCGGAATCTAAAACTGGACTCACAGGAAAGGTTCAAATCATAGAAAGTGAGAGTGTCAGTCCTCTTGTACTTAAGTCCTCATTGTGCCTTTTGTATTAAATTCGGAGCCAATTTCTGTGTTTCATCGTCAATAAGAAGGTGCAAGGTATACAGTAAACCCGAAGTGAAGCATCGGAATCTAAAACAGGACTCACAGGAGAGGTTCAAATCGTTGAAAGTGAGAGTGTCAGTCCTCTTGTACTTAAGTCGGCATTGTGCATTTTGTATTAAATTCGGATGCAATTCCTGTGTTTCATCGTCAATAAGAAGGTGCATGGAATACAGTAAACCCGAAGTGAAGCATCGGAATCTAAAACTGGACTCACAGGCGAGTTTCAAATCATAGAAAGTGAGAGTGTCCGTCCTCTTGTACTTAAGTCTTCATTCTACCTTTTGTATTAAATTCGGATGCAATTTCTGTGTTTCATCGTCAATAAGAAGGTGCAAGGTATACAGTAAACCTGAAGTGAAGCATCAGAATCTAAAACTGGACTCACAGGAGAGGTTCAAATCGTAGTAAGTGAGAGTGTCAGCCCTCTTGTACTTAAGTAGGCATTGTGCCATTTGTATTCAATTCGGCTGCAATTTCTGTGTCTCATCGTCAAATAGAAAGAGCAAGGTATACAGTAAACCTGAAGTGAAGCATCCGATTCTAGACCTGGACCCACAGGAGAGGTTCAAATCATAGAAAGTGAGAGTGTCAGTCCTCTTATACTAATGTCGGCATTGGGCCTTTTGTATTAAATTCGGATGCAATTTCTGTGTTTCATCGTCAATAAGAAGGTACAAGGTATACAGTAAACCTCAAGTGAAGCATCGGAATCTAAAACTGGACTCACAGGAGAGGTTCAAATCATAGAAATTGCGAGTGTCAGTCCTCATGTACTTAAGTCGGCATTGTGCCTTTTGTATTCAATTCGAATGCAATTTCTGTGTTTCATCGTCAATAAGAAGGTGCAAGGTACACAGTAAACCTAAAGTGAAGCATCGGAATCTAAAACTGGAATCACAAAAGAGGTGCAAATCATAGAAAGTGAGAGTGTCAGTCCTCATTTACTTAAGTCGCCATTGTGCCATTTGTATTCAATTCGGATGCAATTTACGTGTTTCGTCTTCACTAAGAAGTTCCAAGGGATACAGTATACCTGAAGTGAAGCATCGGAATCTAAAACTGGACTCACAGGTGAGGTTTAAATCATAGAAAGTTAGAGTGTCAGTCCTCTTGTACTTAACTCGGCATTCTGCCTTTTGTATTAAATTCGGATGCAAACTCTGTGTTTCATCGTCAATATGAAGGTGCAAGGTATACAGTAAACCTGAAGTGAAGCACCGGAATCTAAAACTGGTCTCACAGGAGAGGTTCAAATCGTAGATAGTGAGAGTGTCAGTCCTCTTTTTCTTAAGTCGGCATTGTGCCTTTTGTATTAAATTCGGATGCAATTTCTGTGTTTTATCGTCAATAAGAAGGTGCAAGGGATACAGTAAACCTGAAGGGAAGCATCGGAATCTAAAACTGGACTCACAAGAGAGGTTCAAATCATAGAAAGTGAGAGTGTCAGTTCTCTTTTACTTAAGTCGGCATTGTGCCTTTTGTAATAAATTCGGATCAACTTCTGTGTTTCATCGTCAATAAGAAGTTCCAAGAGATACAGTTAACCTGATGTGAAGCATCGGAATCTAAAACTGGACTCACAGGAGAGGTTCAAATCATAGAAAGTGAGAGTGTCAGTCCTCTTGTACTTAAGTCGGCATTGTGCCTTTTGTATTAAATTTGGAGGCAATTTCTGTGTTTCATCGTCAATAAGAAGGTGCAAGGTATACAGTAAACCTGAAGTGAAGCATAGGAATCTAAAACAGGACTCACAGGAGAGGTTCAAATCGTTGAAAGTGAGAGTGTCAGTCCTCTTGTACTTAAGTCGGCGTTGTGCATTTTGTATTTAATTCGGATGCAATTCCTGTGTTTCGTCGTCAATAAGAAGGTGCAAGGTATACTGTAAACCTGAAGTGAAGCATCGGAATCTAAAACAGGACTAACAGGAGAGGTTCAAATCGATGAAAGTGAGAGTGTCCGTCCTCTTGTACTTAAGTCTTCATTGTACCTTTTGTATTAAATTCGGATGCAATTTCTGTGTTTCATCGTCAATAAGATGGTGCAAGGTATACAGTAAACCTGAAGTGAAGCATCAGAATCTAAAACTGGACTCACAGGAGAGGTTCAAATCATAGAAATTGCGAGTGTCAGTCCTCATGTACTTAAGTCGGCATTGTGCCTTTTGTATTACATTCGGATGCAATTTCTGTGTTTCATCGTCAATACGAAGGTGCAAGGTATACAGCAAACCTGAAGTGAAGCATCGGAATCTAAAACTGGACTCACAGGAGAGGTTCAAATCGTTGAAAGTGTGAGTTTTAGTCCTCTTGTACTTAAGTCGGCATTGTGCCTTTTGTATTAAATTCGAATGCAATTTCTGTGTCTCATCGTCGATAAGAAGGTGCAAGGTATACAGTAGACCTAAAGAGAAGCATCGGAATCTAAAGCTCGACTCACAGGCGAGGTTCAAATCATATAAAGTGAGAGTGTCAGTCCTCTTGTACTTAAGTCGGCATTGTGCCTTTTGTATTAAATTCGGATGCAATTTCTGTGTTTCATCGTCAATAAGAAGGTGCAAGGTATACAGTAAACCTTAAGTGAAGCATCGGACACTATACTGGCCTCACAGGAGAGGTTCAAATCGTAGAAAGTGAGAGTGTCAGTCCTCTTGTACTTATGTCGGCATTGTGCCTTTTGTATTACATTCGGATGCAATTTCAGTGTTTCATCGTCAATAAGCAGGTGCAAGGTATACAGTAAACCTAAAGTGAAGCATCGGAATCTAAAACTGGACTCACAAAAGAGGTTCAAATCATAGAAAGTGAGAGTGTCAGTCCTCATTTACTTAAGTCGGCATTGTACCATTTGTATTCAATTCGGATGCAATTTCTGTGTTTCGTCTTCACTAAGAAGGTCCAAGGGATACAGTATACCTGAAGTGAAGCATCGGAATCTAAAACTGGACTCACAGGTGTGGTTCAAATCATAGAAAGTTAGAGTGTCAGTCCTCTTGTACTTAACTCGGCATTGTGCCTTTTGTATTAAATTCGGATGCAAACTCTGTGTTTCATCGTCAATAGGAAGGTGCAAACTATACAGTAAACCTGAAGTGAAGCATCGGAATCTAAAACTGGATTCACAGGAGAGGTTCAAATCATAGAAAGTTAAAGTGTCAGTCCTCTTCTACTTAAGTCGGCATTGTGCCTTTTGTATTAAACTCGGATGCAATTACTGTGTTTCATCGTCAATAAAAAAGGTGCAAGGTATACAGTAAAAATGAAGTGAAGCACCGGAATCTAAAACTGGTCTCACAGGAGAGGTTCAAATCGTAGAAAGTGAGAGTGTCAGTCCTCTTTTACTTAAGTCGGCATTGTGCCTTTTGTATAAAATTCGGATGCAATTTCTGTGTTTTATCGTCAATAAGAAGGTGCAAGGGATACAGTAAACCGAAGTGAAGCATCGGAATCGAAAACTGGACTCACAGGAGAGGTTCAAATCATAGAAAGTGAGTGTGTCAGTTCTCTTTTACTTAAGTCGGCATTGTGCCTTTTGCAATAAATTCGGATGCAACTTCTGTGTTTCATCGTCAATAAGAAGGTCCAAGAGATACAGTAAACCTGATGTGAAGCATCGGAATCTAAAACTGGACACACAGAAGAGGTTCAAATCATAGAAAGTGAGAGTGTCAGTCCTCTTGTACTTAAGTTGGCATTGTGCCTTTTGTATTAAATTCGGAGGCAATTTCTGTGTTTCATCGTCAATAAGAAGGTGCAAGGTATACAGTAAACCTGAAGTGAAGCATCGGAATCTAAAACAGGACTCACAGGAGAGGTTCAAATCGTTGAAAGTGAGAGTGTCAGTCCTCTTGTACAGAAGTCTGCATTGTGCCTTTTGTATTAAATACGGATGCAATTCCTGTGTTTCATCGTCAATAAGAAGGTGCAAGGAATACAGTAAACCTGAAGTGATGCATCGGAATCTAAAGCTGTACTCACAGGCGAGGTTCAAATCATGGATAGTGAGAGTGTCCGCCCCCTTGTACTTTAGTCGGCATTGTACCTTTTGTATTAAATTCGGATGCAATTTCTGTGTTTCATCGTCAATAAGAAGGTGCAAAGTACACAGTAAACCTGAAGTGAAGCATCGGAATCTAAAACTGGACTCACAGGAGAGGTTCAAATCATAGAAAGTTAGAGTGTCAGTCCTCTTGTACTTAACTCGGCATTGTGCCTTTTGTATTAAATTCGGATGCAAACTCTGTGTTTCATCGTCAATATGAAGGTGCAAGCTATACAGTAAACCTGAAGTGAAGCTTCGGAATCTAAAACTGGATTCACAGGAGAGGTTCAAATCATTGAAAGTTTGAGTGTCAGTCCTCTTGTACTTAAGTCGGCATTGTGCCTTTTGTATTTAACTCGGATGCAATTACTGTGTTTCATCGTCAATTAAATGGTGGAAGGTATACAGTAAAAATGAAGTGAAGCACCGGAATCTAAAACTGGTCTCACAATAGAGGTTCAAATCGTAGAAAGTGAGAGTGTCAGTCCTCTTGTACTTAAGTCGGCATTGTGCCTTTTGTATTACATTCGGATGCAATTTCAGTGTTTCATCGTCAATACGCAGGTGAAAGGTATACAGTAAACCTAAAGTGAAGCATCGGAATCTAAAACTGGACTCACAAAAGAGGTTCGAATCATAGAAAGTGAGAGTGTCAGTCCTCATTTACTTAAGTCGGCATTGTGCCATTTGTATTCAATTCGGATGCAATTTCTGTGTTTCGTCTTCACTAAGAAGGTCCAAGGGATACAGTATACCTGATGTGAAGCATCGGAATCTAAAACTGGACTCACAGGTGTGGTTCAAATCATAGAAAATTAGAGTGTCAGTCCTCTTGTACTTAACTCGGCTTTGTGCCTTTTGTATTAAATTCGGATGCAAACTCTGTGTTTCATCGTCAATATGAAGGTGCAAACTATACAGTAAACCTGAAGTGAAGCATCGGAATCTAAAACAGGAATTCACAGGAGAGGTTCAAATCATAGAAAGTTAGAGTGTCAGTCCTCTTGTACTTAAGTCGGCATTGTGCCTTTTGTATTAAACTCGGATGCAATTACTGTGTTTCATCGTCAATAAAATGGTGCAAGGTATACAGTAAAAATGAAGTGAAGCACCGGAATCTAAAACTGGTCTCACAGGAGAGGTTCAAATCGTAGATAGTGAGAGTGTCAGTCCTCTTTTACTTAAGTCGGCATTGTGCCTTTTGTATTAAATTCGGATGCAATTTCTGTGTTTTATCGTCAATATGAAGGTGCAAGGGATACAGTAAACCTGAAGTGAAGCATCGGAATCGAAAACTGGACTTACAGGAGAGGTTCAAATCATAGAAAGTGAGAGTGTCAGTTCTCTTTTACTTAAGTCGGCATTGTGCCTTTTGTAATAAATTCGGATGCAACTTCTGTGTTTCATCGTCAATAAGAAGGTCCAAGAGATACAGTAAACCTGATGTGAAGCATCGGAATCTAAAACTGGACTCACAGGGGAGGTTCAAATCATAGAACGTGAGAGTGTCAGTCCTCTTGTACTTAAGTCGGCATTGTGCCTTTTGTATTAAATTCGGAGGCATTTTCTGTGTTTCATCGTCAATAAGATGGTCCAAGAGATACAGTAAACCTGATGTGAAGCATCGGAATCTAAAGCTGGACTCACAGGAGAGGTTCAAATCATAGAAAGTGAGAGTGTCAGTCCTCTTGTACTTAACTCGGCATTGTGCCTTTTGTGTTAAATTCGGATGCAAACTCTGTGTTTCATCGTCAATATGAAGGTGCAAGCTATACAGTAAACCTGAAGTGAAGCACCGGAATCTAAAACTGGTCTCACAGGAGAGGTTCAAATCGTAGATAGTGAGAGTGTCAGTCCTCTTTTACTTAAGTCGGCATTGTGCCTTTTGTATAAAATTCGGATGCAATTTCTGTGTTTTATCGTCAATAAGAAGGTGCAAGGGATACAGTAAACCGAAGTGAAGCATCGGAATCGAAAACTGGACTCACAGGAGAGGTTCAAATCATAGAAAGTGAGTGTGTCAGTTCTCTTTTACTTAAGTCGGCATTGTGCCTTTTGTAATAAATTCGGATGCAACTTCTGTGTTTCATCGTCAATAAGAAGGTCCAAGAGATACAGTAAACCTGATGTGAAGCATCGGAATCTAAAACTGGACACACAGAAGAGGTTCAAATCATAGAAAGTGAGAGTGTCAGTCCTCTTGTACTTAAGTTGGCATTGTGCCTTTTGTATTAAATTCGGAGGCAATTTCTGTGTTTCATCGTCAATAAGAAGGTGCAAGGTATACAGTAAACCTGAAGTGAAGCATCGGAATCTAAAACAGGACTCACAGGAGAGGTTCAAATCGTTGAAAGTGAGAGTGTCAGTCCTCTTGTACAGAAGTCGGCATTGTGCCTTTTGTATTAAATACGGATGCAATTCCTGTGTTTCATCGTCAATAAGAAGGTGCAAGGAATACAGTAAACCTGAAGTGATGCATCGGAATCTAAAGCTGTACTCACAGGCGAGGTTCAAATCATGGATAGTGAGAGTGTCCGCCCCCTTGTACTTTAGTCGGCATTGTACCTTTTGTATTAAATTCGGATGCAATTTCTGTGTTTCATCGTCAATAAGAAGGTGCAAAGTACACAGTAAACCTGAAGTGAAGCATCGGAATCTAAAACTGGACTCACAGGAGAGGTTCAAATCATAGAAAGTTAGAGTGTCAGTCCTCTTGTACTTAACTCGGCATTGTGCCTTTTGTATTAAATTCGGATGCAAACTCTGTGTTTCATCGTCAATATGAAGGTGCAAGCTATACAGTAAACCTGAAGTGAAGCTTCGGAATCTAAAACTGGATTCACAGGAGAGGTTCAAATCATTGAAAGTTTGAGTGTCAGTCCTCTTGTACTTAAGTCGGCATTGTGCCTTTTGTATTTAACTCGGATGCAATTACTGTGTTTCATCGTCAATTAAATGGTGGAAGGTATACAGTAAAAATGAAGTGAAGCACCGGAATCTAAAACTGGTCTCACAATAGAGGTTCAAATCGTAGAAAGTGAGAGTGTCAGTCCTCTTGTACTTAAGTCGGCATTGTGCCTTTTGTATTACATTCGGATGCAATTTCAGTGTTTCATCGTCAATACGCAGGTGAAAGGTATACAGTAAACCTAAAGTGAAGCATCGGAATCTAAAACTGGACTCACAAAAGAGGTTCGAATCATAGAAAGTGAGAGTGTCAGTCCTCATTTACTTAAGTCGGCATTGTGCCATTTGTAATAAATTCGGATCAACTTCTGTGTTTCATCGTCAATAAGAAGTTCCAAGAGATACAGTTAACCTGATGTGAAGCATCGGAATCTAAAACTGGACTCACAGGAGAGGTTCAAATCATAGAAAGTGAGAGTGTCAGTCCTCTTGTACTTAAGTCGGCATTGTGCCTTTTGTATTAAATTTGGAGGCAATTTCTGTGTTTCATCGTCAATAAGAAGGTGCAAGGTATACAGTAAACCTGAAGTGAAGCATAGGAATCTAAAACAGGACTCACAGGAGAGGTTCAAATCGTTGAAAGTGAGAGTGTCAGTCCTCTTGTACTTAAGTCGGCGTTGTGCATTTTGTATTTAATTCGGATGCAATTCCTGTGTTTCATCGTCAATAAGAAGGTGCAAGGTATACTGTAAACCTGAAGTGAAGCATCGGAATCTAAAACAGGACTAACAGGAGAGGTTCAAATCGATGAAAGTGAGAGTGTCCGTCCTCTTGTACTTAAGTCTTCATTGTACCTTTTGTATTAAATTCGGATGCAATTTCTGTGTTTCATCGTCAATAAGATGGTGCAAGGTATACAGTAAACCTGAAGTGAAGCATCAGAATCTAAAACTGGACTCACAGGAGAGGTTCAAATCATAGAAATTGCGAGTGTCAGTCCTCATGTACTTAAGTCGGCATTGTGCCTTTTGTATTACATTCGGATGCAATTTCTGTGTTTCATCGTCAATACGAAGGTGCAAGGTATACAGCAAACCTGAAGTGAAGCATCGGAATCTAAAACTGGACTCACAGGAGAGGTTCAAATCGTTGAAAGTGTGAGTTTTAGTCCTCTTGTACTTAAGTCGGCATTGTGCCTTTTGTATTAAATTCGAATGCAATTTCTGTGTCTCATCGTCGATAAGAAGGTGCAAGGTATACAGTAGACCTAAAGAGAAGCATCGGAATCTAAA
The DNA here is from genome assembly GCF_021461395.2 of Schistocerca americana. Taxonomy (NCBI): domain Eukaryota; kingdom Metazoa; phylum Arthropoda; class Insecta; order Orthoptera; family Acrididae; genus Schistocerca; species Schistocerca americana. The sequence goes on from NC_060122.1 coordinate 56,787,910, forward strand.
GCTCGACTCACAGGCGAGGTTCAAATCATATAAAGTGAGAGTGTCAGTCCTCTTGTACTTAAGTCGGCATTGTGCCTTTTGTATTAAATTCGGATGCAATTTCTGTGTTTCATCGTCAATAAGAAGGTGCAAGGTATACAGTAAACCTTAAGTGAAGCATCGGACACTATACTGGCCTCACAGGAGAGGTTCAAATCGTAGAAAGTGAGAGTGTCAGTCCTCTTGTACTTATGTCGGCATTGTGCCTTTTGTATTACATTCGGATGCAATTTCAGTGTTTCATCGTCAATAAGCAGGTGCAAGGTATACAGTAAACCTAAAGTGAAGCATCGGAATCTAAAACTGGACTCACAAAAGAGGTTCAAATCATAGAAAGTGAGAGTGTCAGTCCTCATTTACTTAAGTCGGCATTGTACCATTTGTATTCAATTCGGATGCAATTTCTGTGTTTCGTCTTCACTAAGAAGGTCCAAGGGATACAGTATACCTGAAGTGAAGCATCGGAATCTAAAACTGGACTCACAGGTGTGGTTCAAATCATAGAAAGTTAGAGTGTCAGTCCTCTTGTACTTAACTCGGCATTGTGCCTTTTGTATTAAATTCGGATGCAAACTCTGTGTTTCATCGTCAATAGGAAGGTGCAAACTATACAGTAAACCTGAAGTGAAGCATCGGAATCTAAAACTGGATTCACAGGAGAGGTTCAAATCATAGAAAGTTAAAGTGTCAGTCCTCTTCTACTTAAGTCGGCATTGTGCCTTTTGTATTAAACTCGGATGCAATTACTGTGTTTCATCGTCAATAAAAAAGGTGCAAGGTATACAGTAAAAATGAAGTGAAGCACCGGAATCTAAAACTGGTCTCACAGGAGAGGTTCAAATCGTAGAAAGTGAGAGTGTCAGTCCTCTTTTACTTAAGTCGGCATTGTGCCTTTTGTATAAAATTCGGATGCAATTTCTGTGTTTTATCGTCAATAAGAAGGTGCAAGGGATACAGTAAACCGAAGTGAAGCATCGGAATCGAAAACTGGACTCACAGGAGAGGTTCAAATCATAGAAAGTGAGTGTGTCAGTTCTCTTTTACTTAAGTCGGCATTGTGCCTTTTGTAATAAATTCGGATGCAACTTCTGTGTTTCATCGTCAATAAGAAGGTCCAAGAGATACAGTAAACCTGATGTGAAGCATCGGAATCTAAAACTGGACACACAGAAGAGGTTCAAATCATAGAAAGTGAGAGTGTCAGTCCTCTTGTACTTAAGTTGGCATTGTGCCTTTTGTATTAAATTCGGAGGCAATTTCTGTGTTTCATCGTCAATAAGAAGGTGCAAGGTATACAGTAAACCTGAAGTGAAGCATCGGAATCTAAAACAGGACTCACAGGAGAGGTTCAAATCGTTGAAAGTGAGAGTGTCAGTCCTCTTGTACAGAAGTCTGCATTGTGCCTTTTGTATTAAATACGGATGCAATTCCTGTGTTTCATCGTCAATAAGAAGGTGCAAGGAATACAGTAAACCTGAAGTGATGCATCGGAATCTAAAGCTGTACTCACAGGCGAGGTTCAAATCATGGATAGTGAGAGTGTCCGCCCCCTTGTACTTTAGTCGGCATTGTACCTTTTGTATTAAATTCGGATGCAATTTCTGTGTTTCATCGTCAATAAGAAGGTGCAAAGTACACAGTAAACCTGAAGTGAAGCATCGGAATCTAAAACTGGACTCACAGGAGAGGTTCAAATCATAGAAAGTTAGAGTGTCAGTCCTCTTGTACTTAACTCGGCATTGTGCCTTTTGTATTAAATTCGGATGCAAACTCTGTGTTTCATCGTCAATATGAAGGTGCAAGCTATACAGTAAACCTGAAGTGAAGCTTCGGAATCTAAAACTGGATTCACAGGAGAGGTTCAAATCATTGAAAGTTTGAGTGTCAGTCCTCTTGTACTTAAGTCGGCATTGTGCCTTTTGTATTTAACTCGGATGCAATTACTGTGTTTCATCGTCAATTAAATGGTGGAAGGTATACAGTAAAAATGAAGTGAAGCACCGGAATCTAAAACTGGTCTCACAATAGAGGTTCAAATCGTAGAAAGTGAGAGTGTCAGTCCTCTTGTACTTAAGTCGGCATTGTGCCTTTTGTATTACATTCGGATGCAATTTCAGTGTTTCATCGTCAATACGCAGGTGAAAGGTATACAGTAAACCTAAAGTGAAGCATCGGAATCTAAAACTGGACTCACAAAAGAGGTTCGAATCATAGAAAGTGAGAGTGTCAGTCCTCATTTACTTAAGTCGGCATTGTGCCATTTGTATTCAATTCGGATGCAATTTCTGTGTTTCGTCTTCACTAAGAAGGTCCAAGGGATACAGTATACCTGATGTGAAGCATCGGAATCTAAAACTGGACTCACAGGTGTGGTTCAAATCATAGAAAATTAGAGTGTCAGTCCTCTTGTACTTAACTCGGCTTTGTGCCTTTTGTATTAAATTCGGATGCAAACTCTGTGTTTCATCGTCAATATGAAGGTGCAAACTATACAGTAAACCTGAAGTGAAGCATCGGAATCTAAAACAGGAATTCACAGGAGAGGTTCAAATCATAGAAAGTTAGAGTGTCAGTCCTCTTGTACTTAAGTCGGCATTGTGCCTTTTGTATTAAACTCGGATGCAATTACTGTGTTTCATCGTCAATAAAATGGTGCAAGGTATACAGTAAAAATGAAGTGAAGCACCGGAATCTAAAACTGGTCTCACAGGAGAGGTTCAAATCGTAGATAGTGAGAGTGTCAGTCCTCTTTTACTTAAGTCGGCATTGTGCCTTTTGTATTAAATTCGGATGCAATTTCTGTGTTTTATCGTCAATATGAAGGTGCAAGGGATACAGTAAACCTGAAGTGAAGCATCGGAATCGAAAACTGGACTTACAGGAGAGGTTCAAATCATAGAAAGTGAGAGTGTCAGTTCTCTTTTACTTAAGTCGGCATTGTGCCTTTTGTAATAAATTCGGATGCAACTTCTGTGTTTCATCGTCAATAAGAAGGTCCAAGAGATACAGTAAACCTGATGTGAAGCATCGGAATCTAAAACTGGACTCACAGGGGAGGTTCAAATCATAGAACGTGAGAGTGTCAGTCCTCTTGTACTTAAGTCGGCATTGTGCCTTTTGTATTAAATTCGGAGGCATTTTCTGTGTTTCATCGTCAATAAGATGGTCCAAGAGATACAGTAAACCTGATGTGAAGCATCGGAATCTAAAGCTGGACTCACAGGAGAGGTTCAAATCATAGAAAGTGAGAGTGTCAGTCCTCTTGTACTTAACTCGGCATTGTGCCTTTTGTGTTAAATTCGGATGCAAACTCTGTGTTTCATCGTCAATATGAAGGTGCAAGCTATACAGTGAACCTGAAGTGAAGCACCGGAATCTAAAACTGGTCTCACAGGAGAGGTTCAAATCGTAGATAGTGAGAGTGTCAGTCCTCTTTTACTTAAGTCGGCATTGTGCCTTTTGTATAAAATTCGGATGCAATTTCTGTGTTTTATCGTCAATAAGAAGGTGCAAGGGATACAGTAAACCGAAGTGAAGCATCGGAATCGAAAACTGGACTCACAGGAGAGGTTCAAATCATAGAAAGTGAGTGTGTCAGTTCTCTTTTACTTAAGTCGGCATTGTGCCTTTTGTAATAAATTCGGATGCAACTTCTGTGTTTCATCGTCAATAAGAAGGTCCAAGAGATACAGTAAACCTGATGTGAAGCATCGGAATCTAAAACTGGACACACAGAAGAGGTTCAAATCATAGAAAGTGAGAGTGTCAGTCCTCTTGTACTTAAGTTGGCATTGTGCCTTTTGTATTAAATTCGGAGGCAATTTCTGTGTTTCATCGTCAATAAGAAGGTGCAAGGTATACAGTAAACCTGAAGTGAAGCATCGGAATCTAAAACAGGACTCACAGGAGAGGTTCAAATCGTTGAAAGTGAGAGTGTCAGTCCTCTTGTACAGAAGTCGGCATTGTGCCTTTTGTATTAAATACGGATGCAATTCCTGTGTTTCATCGTCAATAAGAAGGTGCAAGGAATACAGTAAACCTGAAGTGATGCATCGGAATCTAAAGCTGTACTCACAGGCGAGGTTCAAATCATGGATAGTGAGAGTGTCCGCCCCCTTGTACTTTAGTCGGCATTGTACCTTTTGTATTAAATTCGGATGCAATTTCTGTGTTTCATCGTCAATAAGAAGGTGCAAAGTACACAGTAAACCTGAAGTGAAGCATCGGAATCTAAAACTGGACTCACAGGAGAGGTTCAAATCATAGAAAGTTAGAGTGTCAGTCCTCTTGTACTTAACTCGGCATTGTGCCTTTTGTATTAAATTCGGATGCAAACTCTGTGTTTCATCGTCAATATGAAGGTGCAAGCTATACAGTAAACCTGAAGTGAAGCTTCGGAATCTAAAACTGGATTCACAGGAGAGGTTCAAATCATTGAAAGTTTGAGTGTCAGTCCTCTTGTACTTAAGTCGGCATTGTGCCTTTTGTATTTAACTCGGATGCAATTACTGTGTTTCATCGTCAATTAAATGGTGGAAGGTATACAGTAAAAATGAAGTGAAGCACCGGAATCTAAAACTGGTCTCACAATAGAGGTTCAAATCGTAGAAAGTGAGAGTGTCAGTCCTCTTGTACTTAAGTCGGCATTGTGCCTTTTGTATTACATTCGGATGCAATTTCAGTGTTTCATCGTCAATACGCAGGTGAAAGGTATACAGTAAACCTAAAGTGAAGCATCGGAATCTAAAACTGGACTCACAAAAGAGGTTCGAATCATAGAAAGTGAGAGTGTCAGTCCTCATTTACTTAAGTCGGCATTGTGCCATTTGTATTCAATTCGGATGCAATTTCTGTGTTTCGTCTTCACTAAGAAGGTGCAAGGGATACAGTATACCTGATGTGAAGCATCGGAATCTAAAACTGGACTCACAGGTGTGGTTCAAATCATAGAAAATTAGAGTGTCAGTCCTCTTGTACTTAACTCGGCTTTGTGCCTTTTGTATTAAATTCGGATGCAAACTCTGTGTTTCATCGTCAATATGAAGGTGCAAACTATACAGTAAACCTGAAGTGAAGCATCGGAATCTAAAACAGGAATTCACAGGAGAGGTTCAAATCATAGAAAGTTAGAGTGTCAGTCCTCTTGTACTTAAGTCGGCATTGTGCCTTTTGTATTAAATTCGGATGCAATTTCTGTGTTTCATCGTCAATAAGATGGTGCAAGGTATACAGTAAACCTGAAGTGAAGCATCAGAATCTAAAACTGGACTCACAGGAGAGGTTCAAATCATAGAAATTGCGAGTGTCAGTCCTCATGTACTTAAGTCGGCATTGTGCCTTTTGTATTACATTCGGATGCAATTTCTGTGTTTCATCGTCAATACGAAGGTGCAAGGTATACAGCAAACCTGAAGTGAAGCATCGGAATCTAAAACTGGACTCACAGGAGAGGTTCAAATCGTTGAAAGTGTGAGTTTTAGTCCTCTTGTACTTAAGTCGGCATTGTGCCTTTTGTATTAAATTCGAATGCAATTTCTGTGTCTCATCGTCGATAAGAAGGTGCAAGGTATACAGTAGACCTAAAGAGAAGCATCGGAATCTAAAGCTCGACTCACAGGCGAGGTTCAAATCATATAAAGTGAGAGTGTCAGTCCTCTTGTACTTAAGTCGGCATTGTGCCTTTTGTATTAAATTCGGATGCAATTTCTGTGTTTCATCGTCAATAAGAAGGTGCAAGGTATACAGTAAACCTTAAGTGAAGCATCGGACACTATACTGGCCTCACAGGAGAGGTTCAAATCGTAGAAAGTGAGAGTGTCAGTCCTCTTGTACTTATGTCGGCATTGTGCCTTTTGTATTACATTCGGATGCAATTTCAGTGTTTCATCGTCAATAAGCAGGTGCAAGGTATACAGTAAACCTAAAGTGAAGCATCGGAATCTAAAACTGGACTCACAAAAGAGGTTCAAATCATAGAAAGTGAGAGTGTCAGTCCTCATTTACTTAAGTCGGCATTGTACCATTTGTATTCAATTCGGATGCAATTTCTGTGTTTCGTCTTCACTAAGAAGGTCCAAGGGATACAGTATACCTGAAGTGAAGCATCGGAATCTAAAACTGGACTCACAGGTGTGGTTCAAATCATAGAAAGTTAGAGTGTCAGTCCTCTTGTACTTAACTCGGCATTGTGCCTTTTGTATTAAATTCGGATGCAAACTCTGTGTTTCATCGTCAATAGGAAGGTGCAAACTATACAGTAAACCTGAAGTGAAGCATCGGAATCTAAAACTGGATTCACAGGAGAGGTTCAAATCATAGAAAGTTAAAGTGTCAGTCCTCTTCTACTTAAGTCGGCATTGTGCCTTTTGTATTAAACTCGGATGCAATTACTGTGTTTCATCGTCAATAAAAAAGGTGCAAGGTATACAGTAAAAATGAAGTGAAGCACCGGAATCTAAAACTGGTCTCACAGGAGAGGTTCAAATCGTAGAAAGTGAGAGTGTCAGTCCTCTTTTACTTAAGTCGGCATTGTGCCTTTTGTATAAAATTCGGATGCAATTTCTGTGTTTTATCGTCAATAAGAAGGTGCAAGGGATACAGTAAACCGAAGTGAAGCATCGGAATCGAAAACTGGACTCACAGGAGAGGTTCAAATCATAGAAAGTGAGTGTGTCAGTTCTCTTTTACTTAAGTCGGCATTGTGCCTTTTGTAATAAATTCGGATGCAACTTCTGTGTTTCATCGTCAATAAGAAGGTCCAAGAGATACAGTAAACCTGATGTGAAGCATCGGAATCTAAAACTGGACACACAGAAGAGGTTCAAATCATAGAAAGTGAGAGTGTCAGTCCTCTTGTACTTAAGTTGGCATTGTGCCTTTTGTATTAAATTCGGAGGCAATTTCTGTGTTTCATCGTCAATAAGAAGGTGCAAGGTATACAGTAAACCTGAAGTGAAGCATCGGAATCTAAAACAGGACTCACAGGAGAGGTTCAAATCGTTGAAAGTGAGAGTGTCAGTCCTCTTGTACAGAAGTCTGCATTGTGCCTTTTGTATTAAATACGGATGCAATTCCTGTGTTTCATCGTCAATAAGAAGGTGCAAGGAATACAGTAAACCTGAAGTGATGCATCGGAATCTAAAGCTGTACTCACAGGCGAGGTTCAAATCATGGATAGTGAGAGTGTCCGCCCCCTTGTACTTTAGTCGGCATTGTACCTTTTGTATTAAATTCGGATGCAATTTCTGTGTTTCATCGTCAATAAGAAGGTGCAAAGTACACAGTAAACCTGAAGTGAAGCATCGGAATCTAAAACTGGACTCACAGGAGAGGTTCAAATCATAGAAAGTTAGAGTGTCAGTCCTCTTGTACTTAACTCGGCATTGTGCCTTTTGTATTAAATTCGGATGCAAACTCTGTGTTTCATCGTCAATATGAAGGTGCAAGCTATACAGTAAACCTGAAGTGAAGCTTCGGAATCTAAAACTGGATTCACAGGAGAGGTTCAAATCATTGAAAGTTTGAGTGTCAGTCCTCTTGTACTTAAGTCGGCATTGTGCCTTTTGTATTTAACTCGGATGCAATTACTGTGTTTCATCGTCAATTAAATGGTGGAAGGTATACAGTAAAAATGAAGTGAAGCACCGGAATCTAAAACTGGTCTCACAATAGAGGTTCAAATCGTAGAAAGTGAGAGTGTCAGTCCTCTTGTACTTAAGTCGGCATTGTGCCTTTTGTATTACATTCGGATGCAATTTCAGTGTTTCATCGTCAATACGCAGGTGAAAGGTATACAGTAAACCTAAAGTGAAGCATCGGAATCTAAAACTGGACTCACAAAAGAGGTTCGAATCATAGAAAGTGAGAGTGTCAGTCCTCATTTACTTAAGTCGGCATTGTGCCATTTGTATTCAATTCGGATGCAATTTCTGTGTTTCGTCTTCACTAAGAAGGTCCAAGGGATACAGTATACCTGATGTGAAGCATCGGAATCTAAAACTGGACTCACAGGTGTGGTTCAAATCATAGAAAATTAGAGTGTCAGTCCTCTTGTACTTAACTCGGCTTTGTGCCTTTTGTATTAAATTCGGATGCAAACTCTGTGTTTCATCGTCAATATGAAGGTGCAAACTATACAGTAAACCTGAAGTGAAGCATCGGAATCTAAAACAGGAATTCACAGGAGAGGTTCAAATCATAGAAAGTTAGAGTGTCAGTCCTCTTGTACTTAAGTCGGCATTGTGCCTTTTGTATTAAACTCGGATGCAATTACTGTGTTTCATCGTCAATAAAATGGTGCAAGGTATACAGTAAAAATGAAGTGAAGCACCGGAATCTAAAACTGGTCTCACAGGAGAGGTTCAAATCGTAGATAGTGAGAGTGTCAGTCCTCTTTTACTTAAGTCGGCATTGTGCCTTTTGTATTAAATTCGGATGCAATTTCTGTGTTTTATCGTCAATATGAAGGTGCAAGGGATACAGTAAACCTGAAGTGAAGCATCGGAATCGAAAACTGGACTTACAGGAGAGGTTCAAATCATAGAAAGTGAGAGTGTCAGTTCTCTTTTACTTAAGTCGGCATTGTGCCTTTTGTAATAAATTCGGATGCAACTTCTGTGTTTCATCGTCAATAAGAAGGTCCAAGAGATACAGTAAACCTGATGTGAAGCATCGGAATCTAAAACTGGACTCACAGGGGAGGTTCAAATCATAGAACGTGAGAGTGTCAGTCCTCTTGTACTTAAGTCGGCATTGTGCCTTTTGTATTAAATTCGGAGGCATTTTCTGTGTTTCATCGTCAATAAGATGGTCCAAGAGATACAGTAAACCTGATGTGAAGCATCGGAATCTAAAGCTGGACTCACAGGAGAGGTTCAAATCATAGAAAGTGAGAGTGTCAGTCCTCTTGTACTTAACTCGGCATTGTGCCTTTTGTGTTAAATTCGGATGCAAACTCTGTGTTTCATCGTCAATATGAAGGTGCAAGCTATACAGTAAACCTGAAGTGAAGCACCGGAATCTAAAACTGGTCTCACAGGAGAGGTTCAAATCGTAGATAGTGAGAGTGTCAGTCCTCTTTTACTTAAGTCGGCATTGTGCCTTTTGTATAAAATTCGGATGCAATTTCTGTGTTTTATCGTCAATAAGAAGGTGCAAGGGATACAGTAAACCGAAGTGAAGCATCGGAATCGAAAACTGGACTCACAGGAGAGGTTCAAATCATAGAAAGTGAGTGTGTCAGTTCTCTTTTACTTAAGTCGGCATTGTGCCTTTTGTAATAAATTCGGATGCAACTTCTGTGTTTCATCGTCAATAAGAAGGTCCAAGAGATACAGTAAACCTGATGTGAAGCATCGGAATCTAAAACTGGACACACAGAAGAGGTTCAAATCATAGAAAGTGAGAGTGTCAGTCCTCTTGTACTTAAGTTGGCATTGTGCCTTTTGTATTAAATTCGGAGGCAATTTCTGTGTTTCATCGTCAATAAGAAGGTGCAAGGTATACAGTAAACCTGAAGTGAAGCATCGGAATCTAAAACAGGACTCACAGGAGAGGTTCAAATCGTTGAAAGTGAGAGTGTCAGTCCTCTTGTACAGAAGTCGGCATTGTGCCTTTTGTATTAAATACGGATGCAATTCCTGTGTTTCATCGTCAATAAGAAGGTGCAAGGAATACAGTAAACCTGAAGTGATGCATCGGAATCTAAAGCTGTACTCACAGGCGAGGTTCAAATCATGGATAGTGAGAGTGTCCGCCCCCTTGTACTTTAGTCGGCATTGTACCTTTTGTATTAAATTCGGATGCAATTTCTGTGTTTCATCGTCAATAAGAAGGTGCAAAGTACACAGTAAACCTGAAGTGAAGCATCGGAATCTAAAACTGGACTCACAGGAGAGGTTCAAATCATAGAAAGTTAGAGTGTCAGTCCTCTTGTACTTAACTCGGCATTGTGCCTTTTGTATTAAATTCGGATGCAAACTCTGTGTTTCATCGTCAATATGAAGGTGCAAGCTATACAGTAAACCTGAAGTGAAGCTTCGGAATCTAAAACTGGATTCACAGGAGAGGTTCAAATCATTGAAAGTTTGAGTGTCAGTCCTCTTGTACTTAAGTCGGCATTGTGCCTTTTGTATTTAACTCGGATGCAATTACTGTGTTTCATCGTCAATTAAATGGTGGAAGGTATACAGTAAAAATGAAGTGAAGCACCGGAATCTAAAACTGGTCTCACAATAGAGGTTCAAATCGTAGAAAGTGAGAGTGTCAGTCCTCTTGTACTTAAGTCGGCATTGTGCCTTTTGTATTACATTCGGATGCAATTTCAGTGTTTCATCGTCAATACGCAGGTGAAAGGTATACAGTAAACCTAAAGTGAAGCATCGGAATCTAAAACTGGACTCACAAAAGAGGTTCGAATCATAGAAAGTGAGAGTGTCAGTCCTCATTTACTTAAGTCGGCATTGTGCCATTTGTATTCAATTCGGATGCAATTTCTGTGTTTCGTCTTCACTAAGAAGGTGCAAGGGATACAGTATACCTGATGTGAAGCATCGGAATCTAAAACTGGACTCACAGGTGTGGTTCAAATCATAGAAAATTAGAGTGTCAGTCCTCTTGTACTTAACTCGGCTTTGTGCCTTTTGTATTAAATTCGGATGCAAACTCTGTGTTTCATCGTCAATATGAAGGTGCAAACTATACAGTAAACCTGAAGTGAAGCATCGGAATCTAAAACAGGAATTCACAGGAGAGGTTCAAATCATAGAAAGTTAGAGTGTCAGTCCTCTTGTACTTAAGTCGGCATTGTGCCTTTTGTATTAAACTCGGATGCAATTACTGTGTTTCATCGTCAATAAAATGGTGCAAGGTATACAGTAAAAATGAAGTGAAGCACCGGAATCTAAAACTGGTCTCACAGGAGAGGTTCAAATCGTAGATAGTGAGAGTGTCAGTCCTCTTTTACTTAAGTCGGCATTGTGCCTTTTGTATTAAATTCGGATGCAATTTCTGTGTTTTATCGTCAATATGAAGGTGCAAGGGATACAGTAAACCTGAAGTGAAGCATCGGAATCGAAAACTGGACTTACAGGAGAGGTTCAAATCATAGAAAGTGAGAGTGTCAGTTCTCTTTTACTTAAGTCGGCATTGTGCCTTTTGTAATAAATTCGGATGCAACTTCTGTGTTTCATCGTCAATAAGAAGGTCCAAGAGATACAGTAAACCTGATGTGAAGCATCGGAATCTAAAACTGGACTCACAGGGGAGGTTCAAATCATAGAACGTGAGAGTGTCAGTCCTCTTGTACTTAAGTCGGCATTGTGCCTTTTGTATTAAATTCGGAGGCATTTTCTGTGTTTCATCGTCAATAAGATGGTCCAAGAGATACAGTAAACCTGATGTGAAGCATCGGAATCTAAAGCTGGACTCACAGGAGAGGTTCAAATCATAGAAAGTGAGAGTGTCAGTCCTCTTGTACTTAACTCGGCATTGTGCCTTTTGTGTTAAATTCGGATGCAAACTCTGTGTTTCATCGTCAATATGAAGGTGCAAGCTATACAGTAAACCTGAAGTGAAGCATCGGAATCTAAAACTGGACTCACAGGAGAGGTTCAAATCATAGAATGTGAGAGTGTCAGTTCTCTTTTACTTAAGTCGGCATTGTGCCTTTGGTAATAAATTCGGATGCAACTTCTGTGTTTCATCGTCAATAAGAAGGTCCAAGAGATACAGTAAACCTGATGTGAAGCATCGGAATGTAAAACAGGACTCACAGGAGAGGTTCAAATCGTTGAAAGTGAGAGTGTCAGTCCTCTTGTACTGAAGTCGGCATTGTGCCTTTTGCATTAAATTCGGATGCAATTCCTGTGTTTCTTCGTCAATAAGAAGGTGCAAGGAATACAGTAAACCTGAAGTGAAGCATCGGAATATAAAGCTGTACTCACAGGCGAGGTTCAAATCATGGATAGTGAGAGTGTAGGTCCCCTTGTACTTTAGTCGGCATTGTACCTTTTGTATTAAATTCGGATGCAATTTCTGTGTTTCATCGTCAATAAGAAGGTGCAAGGTATACAGTTAACCTGAAGTGAAGCATCGGAATCTAAAACTGGACTCACAGGAAAGGTTCAAATCATAGAAAGTTAGAGTGTCAGTCCTCTTGTACTTAACTCGGCATTGTGCCTTTTGTATTAAATTCGGATGCAAACTCTGAGTTTCATCGTCAATATGAAGGTGCAAGCTGTACAGTAAACCTGAAATGAAGCATCGGAATCTAAAACTGGACTCACAGAAGAGGTTTAAAACATAGAAAGTTATAGTGTCAGTCCTCTTGATCTTAAGTCGGCATTGTGCCTTTTGTATTAAATTAGGATGCAATTACTGTGTTTCATCGTCAATAAGATGGTGCAAGGTATACAGTAAACCTGAAGTGAAGCACCGGAATGTAAAACTGGTCTCACAGGAGAGGTTCAAATCGTAGAAAGTGAGAGTGTCAGACATCTTTTACTTATGTCGGCATTGTGCCTTTTGTATTAAATTCGGATGCAATTTCTGTGTTTTATCGTCAATAAGAAGGTGCAAGGGATACATTAAACCTGAAGTGAAGCATCAGAATCTGAAACTTGACTCACAGGAGAGGTTCAAATCATAGAAAGTGAGAGTGTCAGTCCTCTTTTACTTAAGTCGGCATTGTGCCTTTTGTAATAATTTCGGATGCAACTTCTGTGTTTCATCGTCAATAAGAAGGTCCAAGAGCTACAGTAAACCTGATGTGAAGCATCGGAATCTAAAACTGGACTCACAGGAGAGGTTCAAATCATAGAAAGTGGGAGTGTCAGTCCTCTTGTACTTAAGTCGGCATTGTGCCTTTTGTATTAAATTCGGAGGCAATTTCTGTGTTTCATCGTCAATAAGAAGGTCCAAGAGATACAGTAAACCTGATGTGAAGCATCGGAATCTAAAACTGGACTCACAGGAGAGGTTCAAATCATAGAAAGTGAGAGTGTCAGTCCTCTTGTACTTAAGTCAGCATTGTGCCTTTTGTATTAAATTCGGAGGCTATTTCTGTGTTTCATCGTCAATAAGAAGGTGCAAGGTATACAGTAAACCTGAAGTGAAGCATCGGAATCTAAAACAGGACTCACAGGAGAGGTTCAAATCGTTGAAACTGAGAGTGTCAGTCCTCTTGTACTTAAGTCGGCATTGTGCCATTTGTATTCAATTCGGATGCAATTTCTGTGTTTCGTCTTCACTAAGAAGGTCCAAGGGATACAGTATACCTAAAGTGGAGCATCGGAATCTAAAACTGGACTCACAGGTTAGGTTCAAATCTAGAAAGTTAGAGTGTCAGTCCTCTTGTACTTAACTCGGCATTGTGCCTTTTGTATTAAATTCGGATGCAAACTCTGTGTTTCATCGTCAATATGAAGGTGCAAGCTATACAGTAAACCTGAAGTGAAGCATCGGAATCTAAAACTGGATTCACAGGAGAGGTTCAAATCATAGAAAGTTAGAGTGTCAGTCCTCTTGTACTTAAGTCGGCATTGTGCCTTTTGTATTAAATTCGGATGCAATTACTGTGTTTCATCGTCAATAAGGTGGTGCAAGGTATACAGTAAACCTGGAGTGAAGTACCGGAATCTAAAACTGGTCTCACAGGAGAGGTTCAAATCGTAGATGATGAGAAAGTCGGTCCTCTTTTACTTAAGTCGGCATTGTGCCTTTTGTATTAAATTCGGATGCAATTTCTGTGTTTTATCGTCAATAAGAAGGTGCAAGGGATACAGTAAACCTGAAGTGAAGCATCGGAATCTAAAACTGGACTCACAGGAGAGGTTCAAATCATATAATGTGAGAGTGTCAGTTCTCTTTTACTTAAGTCGGCATTGAGTCTCTTGTAATAAATTCGGATGCTATTTCTGTGTTTCATCGTCAATAAGAAGGTGCAAGGGGTACAGTAACCCTGAAGTGAAGCATCGGAATCTAAAACTGGTCTCACAGGAGAGGTTCAAATCGTAGATAGTGAGAAAGTCAGTCCTCTTATACTAATGTCGGCATTGGGACTTTTGTATTAAATTCGGATGCAATTTCTGTGTTTCATCGTCAAAAAGAAGGTACAAGGTATACAGTAAACCTGAAGTGAAGCATCGGAACCTAAAAGTGGACTCACAGGAGAGGTTCAAATCATAGAAATTGCGAGTGTCAGTCCTCATGTACTTAAGTCGGCATTGTGCCTTTTGTATTACACTCGGATGCAATTTCTGTGTTTCATCGTCAATACGAAGGTGCAAGGTATACAGTAAACCTGAAGTGAAGCATCGGAATCTAAAACTGGACTCACAGGAGAGGTTAAAATCGTTGAAAATGTGAGTGTCAGTCCTCTTGTACTTAAGTCGGCGTTGTGCCTTTTGTATTAAATTCGAATGCAATTTCTGTGTTTCATCGTCAATAAGAAGGTGCAAGGAATACAGTAAACCTAAAGAGAAGCATCGGAATCTAAAGCTGAACTCATAGGCGAGATTCAAATCATAGAAAGTGAGAGTGTCTGTCCTCTTGTACTTAAGTCGGCATTGTGCCTTTTGTATTAAATTCGGATGCAATTTCTGTGTTTCATCGTCAATAAGAAGGTGCAAGGTATACAGTAAACCTTAAGTGATGCATCGGAATCTCATACTGGCCTCACAGGAGAGGTTCAAATCGTAGAAAGTGAGAGTGTCAGTCCTCTTGTACTTAAGTCGACATTGTGCTTTTTGTATTACATTCGGATTTAATTTCAGTGTTTCATCGTCAATAAGCAGGTGCAAGGTACACAGTAAAACGAAAGTGAAGCATCGGAATCTAAAACTGGACTCACAAAAGAGGTTCAAATCATAGAAAGTGAGAGTGTCAGTCCTCATTTACTTAAGTCGGCATTGTGCCATTTGTATTCAATTCGGATGCAATTTCTGTGTTTCGTCTTCACTAAGAAGGTCCAAGGGATACAGTATACCTGAAGTGAAGCATCGGAATCTAAATCTGGACTCACAGGTGTGGTTCAAATCATAGAAAGTTAGAGTGTCAGTCCTCTTGTACTTAACTCGGCATTGTTCCTTTTGTATTAAATTCGGATGCAAACTCTGTGTTTCATCGTCAATATGAAGGTGCAAACTATACAGTAAACCTGAAGTGAAGCACCGGAATCTAAAACTGGATTCACAGGAGAGGTTCAAATCATAGAAAGTTAGAGTGTCAGTCCTCTTGTACTTAAGTCGGCATTGTGCCTTTTGTATTAAACTCGGATGAAATTACTGTGTTTCATCGTCAATAAAATGGTGCAAGGTATACAGTAAAAATGAAGTGAAGCACCGGAATCTAAAACTGGTCTCACAGGAGAAGTTCAAATCGTAGATAGTGAGAGTGTCATTCCTCTTTTACTTAAGTCGGCATTGTGCCTTTTGTATTAAATTCGGATGCAATTTCTGTGTTTTATCGTCAATAGGAAAGTGCAAGGGATACAGTAAACCTGAAGTGAAGCATCGGAATCGAAAACTGGACTCACAGGAGAGGTTCAAATCATAGAAAGTGAGAGTGTCAGTTCTGTTTTATTTAACTCGGCATTGTGCCTTTTGTAATAAATTCGGATGCAACTTCTATGTTTCATCGTCAATAAGAAAGTCCAAGAGATACAGTAAACCTGATGTGAAGCATCGGAATCTAAAACTGGACTCACAGGAGAGGTTCAAATCATAGGAAGTGAGAGTGTCAGTCCTCTTGTACTTAAGTCGGCATTGTGCATTTTGTATTAAATTCGGAGGCAATTTCTGTGTTTCATCGTCAATAAGAAGGTGCAAGGTATACAGTAAACCTGAAGTGAAGCATCGGAATCTAAAACAGGACTCACAGGAGAGGTTCAAATCGTTGAATGTGAGAGTGTCAGTCCGCTTGTACTGAAGTCGGCATTGAGCCTTTTGTATTAAATTCGGATGCAATTCCTGTGTATCATCGTCAATAAGAAGGTGCAAGGAATACAGTAAACCAGAAGTGAAGCATCAGAATCTAAAGCTGTACTCACAGGCGAGGTTCAAATCATGGAAAGTGAGAGTGTCCGTCCCCTTGTACTTTAGTCGGCATTGTACCTTTTGTATTAAATTCGGATGCAATTTCTGTGTTTCATCGTCAATAAGAAGGTGCAAGGTATACAGTAAACCTGAAGTGAAGCATCGGAATCTAAAACTGGACTCACAGGAGAGGTTCACATCATAGAAAGTTAGAGTGTCAGTCCTCTTGTACTTAACTCGGCATTGTGCCTTTTGTATTAAATTCGGATGCAAACTCTGTGTTTCATCGTCAATATGAAGGTGCAAGCTTTACAGTAAACCTGAAGTGAAGCATCGGAATCTAAAACTGGACTCACAGAAGAGGTTTAAAACATAGAAAGTTATAGTGTCAGTCCTCTTGATCTTAAGTCGTCATTTGCCTTTTGTATTAAATTAGGATGCAATTACTGTGTTTCACCGTCAATAAGATGGTGCAAGGTATACAGCAAACCTGAAGTGAAGCACCGGAATCTAAAACTGGTCTCACAGGAGAGGTTCAAATCATAGAAAGTGAGAGTGTCAGTCCTCTTGTACTTAAGTCGGCATTGTGCATTTTGTATTAAATTCGGAGGCAATTTCTGTGTTTCATCGTCAATAAGAAGGTGCAAGGGATACGTTAAACCTGAAGTGAAGCATCGGAATCTAAAACTGGACTCACAGGAGAGGTTCAAATCATAGAAAGTGAGAGTGTCAGTCCTCTTTTACTTAAGTCGGCATTGTGCCGTTTGTAATAATTTCGGATGCAACATCTGTGTTTCATCGTCAATAAGAAGGTCCAAGAGCCACAGTAAACCTGGTGTGAAGCATCGTAATCTAAAACTGGACTCACAGGAGAGGTTCAAATCATAGAAAGTGAGAGTGTCAGTACTCTTGTACTTAAGTCGGCATTGTGCCTTTTGTATTAAATTCGGAGGCTATTTCTGTGTTTCATCGTCAATAAGAAGGTGCAAGGTATACAGTAAACCTGAAGTGAAGCATCGGAATCTAAAACAGGACTCACAGGAGAGGTTCAAATCGTTGAAAGTGAGAGAGTCAGTCCTCTTGTACTTAAGTCGGCATTGTGCCATTTGTATTAAATT
This sequence comes from Schistocerca americana, assembly GCF_021461395.2. Classification (NCBI taxonomy): domain Eukaryota; kingdom Metazoa; phylum Arthropoda; class Insecta; order Orthoptera; family Acrididae; genus Schistocerca; species Schistocerca americana. Next base: position 56,805,098 of record NC_060122.1, read on the forward strand.
GGGATGCAATTCCTGTGTTTCATCGTCAATAAGAAGGTGCAAGGTATACAGTAAACCTGAAGTGAAGCATCGGAATCGAAAACTGGACTCACAGGAGAGGTTCAAATCATAGAAAGTTAGAGTGTCAGTCCTCTTGTACTTAACTCGGCATTGTGCCTTTTGTATTAAATTCGGATGCAAACTCTGTGTTTCATCGTCAATATGAAGGTGCAAGCTATACAGTAAACCTGAAGTGAAGCATCGGAATCTAAAACTGACTCACAGGAGAGGTTCAAATCATAGAGAGTTAGAGTGTCAGTCCTCTTGTACTTTACTCGTCATTGTGCCTTTTGTATTAAATTCGGATGCAATTACTGTGTATCATCGTCAATAAGATGGTGCAAGGTATACAGTAAACCTGAAGTGGAGCACCGGAATCTAAAACTGGTCTCACAGGAGAGGTTCAAATCGTAGAAAGTGAGAGTGTCAGTCCTCTTTTACTTAAGTCGGCATTGTGCCTTTTGTATTAAATTCGGATGCAATTTCTGTATTTTATCGTCAATAAGAAGGTGCAAGGGATACATTAAACCTGAAGTGAAGCATCGGAATCTAAAACAGGACTCACAGGAGAGGTTCAAATCGTTAAAAATGAGAGTGTCAGTCCTCTTGTACTTAAGTCGGCATTGTGCCTTTTGTATTAAATTCGGATCCAATTCCTGTATTTCATCGGCAATAAGAAGGTGCAAGGAATACAGTAAACCTGAAGTGAAACATCGAAATCTAAAACTGGACTCACAGGCGTGGTTCAAATCATAGAGAGTGCGAGTGTCCGTCCTCTTGTACTTAAGTCTTCATTGTACCTTTTGTATTAAATTCGGATGCAATTTCTGTGTTTCATCGTCAATAAGAAGGTGCAAGGTATACAGCAAACCTGAAGTGAAGCATCGGAATCTAAAAGTGGACTCACAGGAGAGGTTCAAATCGTAGAAAGTGGGAGTGTCAGTCCTCTTTTACTTAAGTCGGCATTGTGCCTTTTGTATTAAATTCGGATGCAATTTCTGTGTCTCATCGACAATAAGAATGTGCAAGGTATACAGTAAACATGACGTGAAGCATCGGATTCTAAACCTGGACCCACATGAGAGGTTCAAACCATAGAAAGTGAGAGTGTCAGTCCACTTTTACTTTAGTCGGCCTTGTGCCTTTTGTATTAAATTCGGATGCAATTTCTGTGTTTCATCGTCAATAAGAAGGTCCAAGGGATACAGTATACCTGAAGTGAAGCATCGGAATCTAAAACTAGACTCACAGGAGAGGTTCAAATTATAGAAAGTGAGAGTGTCAGTCCTCTTGTACTTATGTCGGCATTGTGTCTTTTGAATTAAATTCGGATGCAATTTCTGTGTTTTATCGTCAATAAGAAGGTCCAAGGGATACAGTAAACCTGAAGTGAAGCATCGGAATCGAAAACTGGACTCGCAGGAGAGGTGCAAATCATAGAAAGTGCGAGTGTCAGTCCTCATGTACATAAGTCGGCATTGTGCCTTTTGTATTACATTCGGATGCTATTTCTCTGTTTCATCGTCAATAAGAAAGTGCAAGGTATACCGTAAACGTGAAGTAATGCATCAGAATCTAAAACTGGTTTCACAGGAGAGGTTCAAATCGTTTAATGTGAGAGTGTCAGTCCTCTTGTACTTAAGTCGGCATTTTGCCTTTTGTATTAAATTCGGATGCAATTTGTGTGTTTCATCGTCAATAAGAAGGTGCAAGGTATGCAATAAACCTGAAGTGAAGCATCGGAATCTAAAACAGGACTCACAGGAGAGGTTCAAATCGTTGAAAGTGAGAGTGTCAGTCCTCTTGCACTGAAGTCGGCATTGTGCCTATTGTATTAAATTCGGATGCAATTTCTGTGTTTCATCGTCAATAAGAAGGTGCAAGGAATACAGTAAACCTGAAGTGAAGCATCGGAATCTAAATGTGTACTCACAGGCGAGGTTCAAATCATGGAAAGTGAGAGTGTCCGTCCTCTTGTACTTTAGTCGGCATTGTACTTTTTGTATTAAATTCGGATGCAATTTCTGTGTTTCATCGTCAATAAGAAGGTGCAAGGAATACAGTAAACCTGAAGTGAAGCATCGGAATCTAAAACTGGACTCACAGGAGAGGTTCAAATCACAGAAAGTTAGAGTGTCAGTCCTCTTGTACTTAACTCGGCATTGTGCCTTTTGTATTAAATTTGGATGCAAACTCTGTGTTTCATTGCCAATATGAAGGTGCAAGCTATACAGTAAACCTGAAGTGAAGCATCGGAATCTAAAACTGGACTCACAGAAGAGGTTCAGTACATAGAAAGTTATAGTGTCAGTCCTCTTGTACTTAAGTCGGCATTGTGCCTTTTGTAATACTTTCGGTTGCAACTTCTGTGTTTCATCGTCAATAAGAAGGTCCAAGAGATACAGTAAACCTGATGTGAAGCATCGGAATCTAAAACTGGACTCACAGGAGAGGTTCAAATCACAGAAAGTGAGAGTGTCAGTCCTCTTGTACTTAAGTCGGCATTGTGCCTTTTGTATTAAATTCGGAGGCTATTTCTGTTTTTCATCGTCAATAAGAAGGTGCAAGGTATACAGTAAACCTGAAGTGAAGCATCGGAATCTAAAACAAGACTCACAGGAGAGGTTCAAATCGTTGGAAGTGAGAGTGTCATTCCTCTTGTACTTAAGTCATCATTGTGCCATTTGTATTAAATTCGGATGCAATTCCTGTGTTTCATCGTCAATAAGAAGGGGCAAGGAATACAGTAAACCTTAAGTGAAGCATCGGAATCTAAAACCGTACTTACAGGCGGGGTTCAAATCATAGAAAGTGAGAGTGTCCGTCCTCTTGTACTTTAGTCATCATTGTACCTTTTGTATTAAATTCGGATGCAATTTCTATGTTTCATCGTCAATAAGAAGGTGGAAGGTATACAGTAAACCTGAAGTGAAGCATCGGAATCTAAAACTGGACTCACAGGAGAGGTTCAAATCACAAAAAGTTAGAGTGTCAGTCCAATTGTACTTTACTCGGCATTGTGCCTTTTGTATTAAATTCGGATGCAATTACTGTGTTTCATCGTCAATAAGATTGTGCAAGGTATACAGTAAACCTGAAGTGAAGCATCGGAATCTAAAACTGGACTCACAGGAGAGGTTCAAATCATAAAAAGAGAGAGTGTCAGTCCAATTGTACTTTACTCGCCATTGTGCCTTTTGCATTAAATTCGGATGCAATTACTGTGTTTCATCGTCAATAAGATTGTGCAAGGTATACAGTAAACCTGAAGTGAAGCACCGGAATCTAAAACTGGTCTCACAGGAGAGGTTCAAATCGTAGAAAGTGAGAGTGTCTGTCCTCTTGTACTTAAGTCGGCATTGTGCCTTTTGTATTAAATTCGGCTGCAATTTCTGTGTTTCATCGTCAATAAGAAGGTGCAAGGTATACAGTAAACCTTAAGTGAAGCATCGGAATCTCATCCTGGCCTCACAGGAGAGGTTCAAATCGTAGAAAGTGAGAGTGTCAGTCCTCTTGTACTTAAGTCGGCATTGTGCTTTTTGTATTACATTCGGATTTAATTTCAGTGTTTCATCGTCAATAAGCAGGTGCAGGGGATACAGTAAACCTGAAGTGAAGCATCGGAATCGAAAACTGGACTTACAGGAGAGGTTCAAATCATAGAAAGTGAGAGTGTCAGTTCTCTTTTACTTAAGTCGGCATTGTGCCTTTTGTAATAAATTCGGATGCAACTTCTGTGTTTCATCGTCAATAAGAAGGTCCAAGAGATACAGTAAACCTGATGTGAAGCATCGGAATCTAAAACTGGACTCACAGGAGAGGTTCAAATCATAGAAAGTGAGAGTGTCAGTCCTCTTGTACTTAAGTCGGCATTGTGCCTTTTGTATTAAATTCGGAGGCAATTTCTGTGTTTCATCGTCAATAAGAAGGTGCAAGGTATACAGTAAACCTGAAGTGAAGCATCGGAATCTAAAACAGGACTCACAGGAGAGGTTCAAATCGTTGAAAGTGAGAGTGTCAGTCCTCTTGTACTGAAGTCGGCATTGTGCCTTTTGTATTAAATTCGGATGCAATTCCTGTGTTTCATCGTCAATAAGAAGGTGCAAGGTATACAGTAAACCTGAAGTGAAGCATCGGAATCTAAAGCTGTACTCACAGGCGAGGTTCAAATCATGGAACGTGAGAGTGTCCGTCCCCTTGTACTTTAGTCGGCATTGTACCTTTTGTATTAAATTCGGATGCAACATCTGTGTTTCATCGTCAATAAGAAGGTGCAAGGTATACAGTAAACCTGAAGTGAAGCATCGGAAACTATAACTGGACTCACAGGATAGGTTCAAATCGTAGAAAGTTAGAGTGTCAGTCCTCTTGTACTTAACTCGGCATTGTGCCTTTTGTATTAAATTCGGATGCAAACTCTGTGTTTCATCGTCAATATGAAGGTGCAAGCTTTACAGTAAACCTGAAGTGAAGAATCGGAATCTAAAACTGGACTCACAGAAGAGGTTTAAAACATAGAAAGTTATAGTGTCAGTCCTCTTGATCTTAAGTTGGAATTGTGCCTTTTGTAACAAATTAGGATGCAATCACTGTGTTTCATCGTCAATAAGATGGTGCAAGGTATACAGCAAACCTGAAGTGAAGCACTGGAATCTAAAACTGGACTCACAGGAGAGGTTCAAATCGTAGAAAGTGAGAGTGTCAGATATCTTTTACTTAAGTCGGCATTGTGCCTTTTGTATTACATTCGGATGCAATTTCTGTGTTTTATCGTCAATAAGAAGGTGCAAGGGAAACATTAAACCTGAAGTGAAGCATCGGAATCTAAAACTGGACTCACAGGAGAGGTTCAAATCATAGAAAGTGAGAGTGTCAGTCCTCTTTTACTTAAGTCGGCATTGTGCCTTTTGTAATAATTTCGGATGCAACTTATGTGTTTCAGCGTCAATAAGAAGGTCCAAGAGATACAGTAAACCTGATGTGAAGCATCGGAATCTAAAACTGGACTCACAGGAGAGGTTCAAATCATAGAAAGTGAGAGTGTCAGTTCTCTTTTACTTAAGTCGGCATTGTGCCTTTTGTAATAAATTCGGATGCAACTTCTGTGTTTCATCGTCAATAAGAAGGTCCAAGAGATACAGTAAACTTGATGTGAAGCATCGGAATTTAAAACTGGACTCACAGGAGAGGTTCAAATCATAGAAAGTGAGAGTGTCAGTCCTCTTGTACTTAAGTCGGCATTGTGCCTTTTGTATTAAATTCGGAGGCAATTTCTGTGTTTCATCGTCAATAAGAAGGTGCAAGGTATACAGTAAACCTGAAGTGAAGCATCGGAATCTAAAACAGGACTCACAGGAGAGGTTCAAATCGTTGAAAGTGAGAGTGTCAGTCCTCTTGTACTGAAGTCGGCATTGTGCCTTTTGTATTAAATTCGGATGCAATTCCTGTGTTTCATCGTCAATAAGAAGGTGCAAGGTATACAGTAAACCTGAAGTGAAGCATCGGAATCTGAAGCTGTACTCACAGGCGAGGTTCAAATCATGGAACGTGAGAGTGTCCGTCCCCTTGTACTTTAGTCGGCATTGTACCTTTTGTATTAAATTCGGATGCAATTTCTGTGTTTCATCGTCAATAAGAAGGTGCAAGGTATACAGTAAACCTGAAGTGAAGCATCGGAATCTATAACTGGACTCACAGGAGAGGTTCAAATCATAGAAAGTGAGAGTGTCAGTCCTCTTGTACTTAACTCGGCATTGTGCCTTTTGTATTAAATTCGGATGCAATCTCTGTGTTTCATCGTCAATATGAAGGTGCAAGCTTTACAGTTAACCTGAAGTGAAGCATCGGAATCTAAAACTGGACTCACAGAAGAGGTTTAAAACATAGAAAGTTATAGTGTCAGTCCTCTTGACCTTAAGTTGGCATTGTGCCTCTTGTATCAAATTAGGATGCAATCACTGTGTTTCATCGTCAATAAGATGGTGCAAAGTATACAGCAAACCTCAAGTGAAGCACTGGAATCTAAAACTGGTCTCACAGGAGAGGTTCAAATCGTAGAAAGTGAGAGTGTCAGTCCTCTTTTACTTAAGTCGGCATTGTGCCTTTTGTATTAAATTCGGATGCAATTTCTGTGTTTTATCGTCAATAGGAAGGTGCAAGGGATACAGAAAACCTGAAGTGAAGCATCGGAATCGAAAACTGGACTTACAGGAGAGGTTCAAATCATAGAACGTGAGAGTGTCAGTTCTCTTTTACTTAAGTCGGCATTGTGCCTTTTGTAATAAATTCGGATGCAACTTCTGTGTTTCATCGTCAATAAGAAGGTCCAAGAGATACAGTAAACCTGATGTGAAGCATCGGAATCTAAAACTGGACTCACAGGAGAGGTTCAAATCATAGAAAGTGAGAGTGTCAGTCCTCTTGTACTTAAGTCGGCATTGTGCCTTTTGTATTAAATTCGGAGGCAATTTCTGTGTTTCATCGTCAATAAGAAGGTGCAAGGTATACAGTAAACCTGAAGTGAAGCATCGGAATCTAAAACAGGACTCACAGGAGAGGTTCAAATCGTTGAAAGTGAGAGTGTCAGTCCTCTTGTACTGAAGTCGGCATTGTGCCTTTTGTATTAAATTCGGATGCAATTCCTGTGTTTCATCGTCAATAAGAAGGTGCAGGGTATACAGTAAACCTTAAGTGAAGCATCGGAATCTAAAGCTGTACTCACAGGCGAGGTTCAAATCATGGAACGTGAGAGTGTCCGTCCCCCTGTACTTTAGTCGGCATTGTACCTTTTGTATTAAATTCGAATGCAATTTCTGTGTTTCATCGTCAATAAGAAGGTGCAAGGTATACAGTAAACCTGAAGTGAAGCATCGGAATCTATAACTGGACTCACAGGAGAGGTTCAAATCATAGAAAGTTAGAGTGTCAGTCCTCTTGTACTTAACTCGGCATTGTGCCTTTTGTATTAAATTCGGATGCAAACTCTGTGTTTCATCGTCAATATGAAGGTGCAAGCTTTACAGTAAACCTGAAGTGAAGCATCGGAATCTAAAACTGGACTCACAGAAGAGGTTTAAAACATAGAAAGTTATAGTGTCAGTCCTCTTGATCTTAAGTTGGCATTGTGCCTTTTGTATCAAATTAGGATGCAATCACTGTGTTTCATCGTCAATAAGATGGTGCAAGGTATACAGCAAACCTGAAGTGAAGCACTGGAATCTAAAACTGGTCTCACAGGAGAGGTTCAAATCGTAGAAAGTGAGAGTGTCAGACATCTTTTACTTAAGTCGGCATTGTGCCTTTTGTATAAAATTCGGATGCAATTTCTGTGTTTTATCGTCAATAAGAAGGTGCAAGGGAAACATTAAACCTGAAGTGAAGCATCGGAATCTAAAACTGGACTCACAGGAGAGGTTCAAATCATAGAAAGTGAGAGTGTCAGTCCTCTTTTACTTAAGTCGGCATTGTGCCTTTTGTAATAATTTCGGATGCAACTTCTGTGTTTCATCGTCAATAAGAAGGTCCAAGAGATACAGTAAACCTGATGTGAAGCATCGGAATCTAAAACTGGACTCACAGGAGAGGTTCAAATCATAGAAAGTGAGAGTGTCAGTCCTCTTGTACTTAAGTCGGCATTGTGCCTTTTGTATTAAATTCGGAGGCTATTTCTGTGTTTCATCGTCAATAAGAAGGTGCAAGGTATACAGTAAACCTGAAGTGAAGCATCGGAATCTAAAAGCAGGACTCACAGGAGAGGTTCAAATCGTTGAAAGTGACAGTGTCAGTCCTCTTGTACTTAAGTCGGCATTGTGCCATTTGTATTAAATTCGGATGCAATTCCTGTGTTTCATCGTCAATAAGAAGGGGCAAGGAATACAGTAAACCTGAAGTTAAGCATCGGAATCTAAAACTGTACTCACAGGCGAGGTTCAAATCATAGAAAGTGAGAGTGTCCGTCTTCTTGTACTTTAGTCATCATTGTACCTTTTGAATTAAATTCGGATGCAATTTCTGTGTTTCATCGTCAATAAGAAGGTGCAAGGAATACAGTAAACCTGAAGTGAAGCATCGGAATCTAAAACTGGACTCACAGGAGAGGTTCAAATCATAGAAAGTTAGAGTGTCAGTCCTCTTGTACTTAACTCGGCATTGTGCCTTTTGTATTAAATTCGGATGCAAACTCTGTGTTTCATCGTCAATATGAAGGTCCAAGGGATACAGTAAACCTGAAGTGAAGCATCGGAATCGATAACTGGACTCACAGGAGAGGTTCAAATCATAGAAAGTGCGAGTGTCTGTCCTCATGTACATAAGTAGGCATTATGCCTTTTTTATTACATTCGGATGGTATTTCTCTGTTTCATCGTCAATAAGAAGGTGCAAGGTATACCGTAAACGTGAAGTAATGCATCGGAACTTAAAACTGGTTTCACAGGAGAGGTTCAAATCGTTGAATGTGAGAGTGTCAGTCCTCTTGTACTTAAGTCAGCATTGTGCCTTTTGTATTAAATTCGGATGCAATTTCTGTGTTTCATCGTCAATAAGAAGGTGCAAGGTATGCAGTAAACCTGAAGTGAAGCATCGGAATCTAAAACAGGACTCACAGGAGAGGTTCAAATCGTTGAAAGTGAGAGTGTCAGTCCTCTTGTACTGAAGTCGGCATTGTGCCTTTTGTATTAAATTCGGTTGCAATTCCTGTGTTTCATCGTCAATAAGAAGGTGCAAGGAATACAGTACACCTGAAGTGAAGCATCGGAATCTAAAGCTGTACTCACAGGCGAGGTTCAAATCATGGAAAGTGAGAGTGTCCGTCCTCTTGTACCTTAGTCGGCATTGTACCTTTTGTATTAAATTCGGATGCAATTTCTGTGTTTCATCGTCAATAAGAAGGAGCAAGGTATACAGTAAACCTGAAGTGAAGCATCGGAATCTAAAACTGGACTCACAGGAGAGGTTCAAATCATAGAAAGTTGGAGTGTCAGTCCTCTTGTACTTAACTCGGCATTGTGTCTTTTGTATTAAATTTGGATGCAAACTCAGTGTTTCATCGTCAATATGAAGGTGCAAACTATACAGTAAACCTGAAGTGAAGCGTCGGAACCTAAAACTGGATTCACAGGAGAGGTTCAAATCATAGAAAGTTAGAGTGTCAGTATTCTTGTACTTAAGTCGGCATTGTGCCTTTTGTATTAAACTCGGAGGCAATTTCTGCGTTTCATCGTCAATAAGAAGGTGCAACGTATACAGTAATCCTGAAGTGAAGCATCGGAATCTAAAACAGGACTCACAGGAGAGGTTCAAATCGTTGAAAGTGAGAGTGTCAGTCCTCTTGTACTGAAGTCGGCATTGTGCCTTTTGTATTAAATTCGGATGCAATTCCTGTGTTTAATCGTCAATAAGAAGGTGCAAGGTATACAGTAAACCTGAAGTGAAGCATCGGAATCTAAAGCTGTACTCACAGGCGAGGTTCAAATCATGGAACGTGAGAGTGTCCGTCCCCTTGTACTTTAGTCGGCATTGTACCTTTTGTATTAAATTCGGATGCAATTTCTGTGTTTCATCGTCAATAAGAAGGTGCAAGGTATACAGTAAACCTGAAGTGAAGCATCGGAATCTAAAACTGGACTCACAGGAGAGGTTCAAATCATAGAAAGTTAGAGTGTCAGTCCTCTTGTACTTAACTCGGCATTGTGCCTTTTGTATTAAATTCGGATGCAAACTCTGTGTTTCATCGTCAATATGAAGGTGCAAGCTTTACAGTAAACCTGAAGTGAAGCATCGGAATCTAAAACTGGACTCACAGAAGAGGTTTAAAACATAGAAAGTTATAGTGTCAGTCCTCTTGATCTTAAGTTGGCATTGTGCCTTTTGTATTAAATTAGGATGCAATCACTGTGTTTCATCGTCAATAAGATGGTGCAAGGTATACAGCAAACCTGAAGTGAAGCACTGGAATCTAAAACTGGTCTCACAGGAGAGGTTCAAATCGTAGAAATTGAGAGTGTCAGACATCTTTTACTTAAGTCGGCATTGTGCCTTTTGTATTAAATTCGGATGCAATTTCTGTGTTTTATCGTCAATCAGAAGGTGCAAGGGAAACATTAAACCTGAAGTGAAGCATCGGAATCTAAAACTGGACTCACAGGAGAGGTTCAAATCATAGTAAGTGAGAGTGTCAATCCCCTTTTACTTAAGTCGGCATTGTGCCTTTTGTAATAATTTCGGATGCAACTTCTGTGTTTCCTCGTCAATAAGAAGGTCCAAGAGATACAGTAAATTTGATGTGAAGCATCGGAATCTAAAACTGGACTCACAGGAGAGGTTCAAATCATAGAAAGTGAGAGTGTCAGTCCTCTTGTACTTAAGTCGGCATTGTGCCTTTTGTATTAAATTCGGAGGCTATTTCTGTGTTTCATCGTCAATAAGAAGGTGCAAGGTATACAGTAAACCTGAAGTGAAGCATCGGAATCTAAAACAGGACTCACAGGAGAGGTTCAAATCGTTGAAAGTGACAGTGTCAGTCCCCTTGTACTTAAGTCGGCATTGTGCCATTTGTATTAAATTCGGATGCAATTCCTGTGTTTCATCGTCAATAAGAAGGGGCAAGGAATACAGAAAACCTGAAGTTAAGCATCGGAATCTAAAACTGTACTTACAGGCGAGGTTCAAATCATAGAAATTGAGAGTGTCCGTCTTCTTGTACTTTAGTCATCATTGTACCTTTTGAATTGAATTCGGATGCAATTTCTGTGTTTCATCGTCAATAAGAAGGTGCAAGGTATACAGTAAACCTGAAGTGAAGCATCGGAACCTAAAACTGGACTCACAGGAGAGGTTCAAATCATAGAAAGTTAGAGTGTCAGTCCTCTTGTACTTAACGCGGCATTGTGCCTGTTGTATTAAATTCGGATGCAAACTCTGTGTTTCATCGTCAATATGAAGGTGCAAGCTATACAGTTAACCTGAAGTGAAGCATCGGAATCTAAAACTGAACTCACAGGAGAGGTTCAAATCATAGAAAGTTAGAGTGTCAGTCCTCTTGTACTTTACTCGTCATTGTGCCTTTTGTATTAAATTCGGATGCAATTACTGTGTTTCATCGTCAATAAGATGGTGCAAGGTATACAGTAAACCTGAAGTGAAGCACCGGAATCTAAAACTGGTCTCACAGGAGAGGTTCAAATCGTAGTAAGTGAGAGTGTCAGCCCTCTTGTACTTAAGTCGGCATTTGCAATATGTATTAAATTCGGCTGCAATTTCTGGGTCTCATCGTCAATAAGAAAGTGCAAGGTATACAGTAAACCTGACGTGAAGCATCGGATTCTAAACCTGGACCCACATGAGAGGTTCAAATCATAGAAAGTGAGAGTGTCAGTCCACTTTTACTTAAGTCGGCATTGTGCCTTTTGTATTAAATTCGGATGCAATTTCTGTGTTTCATCGACAATAAGAAGGTCCAAGGGATACAGTATACCTGAAGTGAAGCATCGGAATCTAAAACTAGACTCACAGAAGAGGTTCAAATTATAGAAAGTGAGAGTGTCAGTCCTCTTGTACTTATGTCGGCATTGTGTCTTTTGAATTAAATTCGGATGCAATTTCTGTGTTTTATCGTCAATAAGAAGGTCCAAGGGATACAGTAAACCTGAAGTGAAGCATCGGAATCAATAACTGGACTCACAGGAGAGGTTCAAATCATAGAAAGTGCGAGTGTCAGTCCTCATGTACATAAGTCGGCATTGTGCCTTTTGTATTACATGCCGATGCTATTTCTCTGTTTCATCGTCAATTAGAATGTGCAAGGTATACCGTAAACGTGAAGTAATGCATCGGAACCTAAAACTGGTTTCACAGGAGAGGTTCAAATCGTTGAATGTGAGAGTGTCAGCCCTCTTGTACTTAAGTCGGCATTGTGCCTTTTGTATTAAATTCGGATGCAATTTCTGTGTTTCATCGTCAATATGAAGGTGCAAGGTATGCAGTAAACCTGAAGTGAAGCATCGGAATCTAAAACAGGACTCACAGGAGAGGTTCAAATCGTTGAAAGTGAGAGTGTCAGTCCTCTTGTACTGAGGTCGCTATTGTGCCTTTTGTATTAAATTCGGATGCAATTCCTGTGTTTCATTGTCAACAAGAAGGTGCAAGGAATACAGCAAACCTGAAGTGAAGCATCGGAATCTAAAGCTGTACTCACAGGCGAGGTTCAAATCATGGAAAGTGAGAGTGTCCGTCCTCTTGTACCTTAGTCGGCATTGTACCTTTTGTATTAAATTCGGATGCAATTTCTGTGTTTCATCGTCAATAAGAAGGAGCAAGGTATACAGTAAACCTGAAGTGAAGCATCGGTATCTAAAACTGGACTCACAGGAGAGGTTCAAATCATAGAAAGTTAGAGTGTCAGTCCTCTTGTACTTAACTCGGCATTGTGCCTTTTGTATTAAATTTGGATGCAAACTCTGTGTTTCATCGTCAATATGAAGGTGCAAACTATACAGTAAACCTGAAGTGAAGCATAGGAATCTAAAACTGGACTCACAGAAGAGGTTCAGTACATAGAAAGTTATAGTGTCAGTCCTCTTGTACTTAAGTCGGCATTGTGCCTTTTGTATTAAATTCAAATGCAAATTACTGTGTTTCATCGTCAATAAGATGGTGCAAGGTATACAGTAAACCTGAAGTGAAGCACCGGAATCTAAAACTGGTCTCACAGGAGAGGTTCAAATCGTAGAAAGTGAGAGTGTCAGACCTCTTTTACTTAAGTCGGCATTGTGCCTCTTGTATTAAATTGGGATGCAATTTCTGTGTTTTATCGTCAATAAGAAGGTGCAATGGATACATTAAACCTGAAGTGAAGCATCGAAATCTAAAACTGGACTCACAGGAGAGGTTCAAATCATAGAAAGTGAGTGTGTCAGTCCTCTTTTACTTAAGTCGGCACTGTGCCTTTTGTAATACTTTCGGATGCAACCTCTGTGTTTCATCGTCAATAAGAATTTCCAAGAGATACAGTAAACCTGATGTGAAGCATCGGAATCTAAAACTGGACTCACAGTAGAGGTTCAAATCATAGAAAGTGAGAGTGTCAGTCCTCTTGTACTTGTCGGCATTGTGCCTTTAGAATTAAATTCGGAGGCTATTTCTGTGTTTCATCGTCAATAAGAAGGTGCAAGGTATACAGTAAACCTGAAGTGAAGCATCGGAATCTAAAACAGGACTCACAGGAGAGGTTCAAATCGTTGAAAGTGAGAGTGTCAGTCCTCTTGTACTTAAGTCATCATTGTGCCATTTGTATTAAATTCGCATGCAATTCCTGTGTTTCATCGTCAATAAGTAGGGGCAAGAAATACAGTAAACCTTAAGTGAAGCATCGGAATCTAAAACCGTACTCACAGGCGGGGTTCAAATCATAGAAAGTGAGAGTGTCCGTCCTCATGTACTTTAGTCATCATTGTACCTTTTGTATTAAATTCGGATGCAATTTCTGTGTTTCATCTTCATTAAGAAGGTGCAAGGTATACAGTAAACCTGAAGTGAAGCATCGGAATCTAAAACTGGACTCGCAGGAGAGGTTCAAATCGTAGAAAGTTAGAGTGTCAGTCCAATTGTACTTTACTCGGCATTGTGCCTTTTGTATTAAGTTCGGATGCAATTACTGTGTTTCATCGTCAATAAGATTGTGCAAGGTATACAGTAAGCCTGAAGTGAAGCACCGGAATCTAAAACTGGTCTCACAGGAGAGGTTCAAATCGTAGAAAGTGAGAGTGTCAGTCCTCTTTTACTTAAGTCGGCATTGTGCCTTTTGGATTAAATTCGGATGCAATTTCTGTGTTTTATCTTCATTAAGAAGGTGCAAGGGATACATTAAACCTGAAGTGAAGCATCGGAATCTAAAACTGGACTCATAGGAGAGGTTCAAATCTTAGAAAGTGAGAGGGTCAGTCCTCTTTTACTTAAGTCGGCATTGTGCCTTTTGTAATAATTTCGAATGCAACTTCTGTGTTTCGTCGTCAATAAGAAGGTCCAAGAGATACAGTAAACCTGATGTGAAGCATCGGAATCTAAAACGGGACTCACAGGAGAGGTTCAAATCATAGAAAGTGAGAGTGTCAGTCCCCTTGTACTTAAGTCGGCATTGTGCCTTTTGTATTAAATTCGGAGGCTATTTCTGTGTTTCATCGTCAATAAGAAGGTGCAAGGTATACAGGAAACCTGAAGTGAAGCATCGGAATCTAAAACTGGACTCACAGGAGAGGTTAAATCATAGAAAGTTAGAGTGTCAGTCCTCTTGTACTTAAGTCGGCACTGTGCCATTAGTATTAAATTCGGATGCAATTCCTGTGTTTCATCGTCAATAAGAAGGTGCTAGGAATACAGTAAACCTGAAGTGAAACATCGGAATCTAAAACTGGACTCACAGGCGAGGTTCAAATCATAGAAAGTGAGAGTGTCCGTCCTCTTGTACTTAAGTCTTCATTGTACCTTTTGTATTAAATTCGGATGCAATTTCTGTGTTTCATCGTCAATAAGAAGGTGCAAGGTATACAGCAAACCTGAAGTGAAGCATCGGAATCTAAAAGTACACTCACAGGAGAGGTTCAAATCGTAGTAAGTGAGAGTGTCAGCCCTTTTGTACTTAAGTCGGCATTGTGCAATTTGTATTAAATTCGGCTGCAATTTCTGTGTCTCATCGTCAATAAGAAAGTGCAAGGTATACAGTAAACCTGAAGTGAAGCATCGGATTCTAAACCTGGACCCACATGAGAGGTTCAAATCATAGAAAGTGAGAGTGTCAGTCCTCTTGTACTTATGTCGTCATTGTGTCTTTTGAATTACATTCGGATGCAATTTCTGTCTTTTGAATTAAATTCGGATGCAATTTCTGTGTTTATCGTCAATAAGAAGGTCCTAGGGATACAGTAAACCTGAAGTGAAGCATCGGAATCGAAAACTGAAATCACAGGAGAGGTTCAAATCATAGAAAGTGCGAGTGTCAGTCCTCATGTACATAAGTCGGCATTGTGCCTTTTGTATTACATTCGGATGCTATTTCTCTGTTTCATCGTCAATAAGAAGGTGCAAGGTATACCGTAAACCTGAAGTAATGCATCGGAATCTAAAACTGGTTTCACAGGAGAGGTTCAAATCGTTGAACGTGAGAGTGTCAGTCCTCTTGTACTTAAGTCGGCATTGTGCCTTCTGTATAAAATTCGGATGCGATTTCTGTGTTTCATCGTCAATAAGAAGGTCCAAGGTATACAATAAACCTGAAGTGAAGCGCCGGAATCTAAAGCTGGACTCACAGGAGAGGTTCAAATCGTAGAAAGTGAGAGTGTCAGTCCTCTTGTACTTAAGTCGGCATTGTGCCTTTTGTATTAAATTCGGATGCAATTTCTGTGTTTCATCGTCAATAAGAAAGTCCGAGGGATACAGTAAACCTGAGGTGAAGCATCGGAATCTAAAACGGGACTTACGGGTGAGATTCAAATCATAAAAAGTGAGAGTGTCAGTCCTCTTTTACTTATGTCGGCGTAGTGATTCTTGTATTTAATTCGGATGCAATTTCTGTGTTTCATCGTCAATATGAAAGTCCAAGGGATACAGTAAACCTGAAGTGAAGCATCGGAATCTAAAACTGGACTCACAGGAGAGGTTTAAACCATAGAAAATGAGAGTGTCAGTCCTCTTATACTATTGTCGGCATTGGGCCTTTTGTATTAAATTCGGATGCAATTTCTGTGTTTCATCGTCAATAGGAAGGTACAAGGTATACAGTAAACCTGAAGTGAAGCATCGGAATATAAAAGTGGACTCACAGGAGAAGTTCAAATCATAGAAAGTTAGAGTGTGGGTCCTCTTGTACTTAAGTCGGTACTGTGCCTTTTGTATTTAATTCGGATGCAATTTCTGTGTTTCATCGTCAATAAGCAGGTGCAAGGTATACAGTAATCTTGCAGTGAAGCATCGGAATCTATAATTTCAATCACAGGAGAGGTTCAAATCATAGAAAGTGAGGGTGTTAGTCCTCTTGTACTTAAGTTCGCATTGTGCCTGTTGTATTAAATTCGGATGCAATTTCTGTGTTTCATCGTCAATAAGAAGGTGCAAGGTGTACAGTAATCTTGAAGCAAAGCATCGGAATCTAAAACTGGACTCATAGGAGAGGTTCAAATCGTAGAAAGTGTAAGTGTCAGTCCTCTTGTACTTAAGTCGGCATTGTGCCTTTTGTATTAAATTCGGATGCAATTTCAGTGTTTCATCGTCAATAAGAAGGTGCAAGGAATAAAGTAATGTTGAAAATGAAGCATCGGAACATAAGACTGGACTCACAGGAGAGCTTCAAATCATAGAAAGTGAGAGTGTCAGCCCTCTTGTACTTAAGCCGGCATTGTGCCTGTTGTATTAAATTCGGATGCAATTTCTGTGTTTCATCGTCAATAAGAAGGTGCAAGGTGTACAGTAATCTTGAAGCGAATCATCGGAATCTAAAACTGGACTCATAGGAGAGGTTCAAATCGTTGAAAGTGAGAGTGTCAGTCCTCTTGTACTGAAGTCGGCAATGTGCCTTTTGTATTAAATTCGGATGCAATTCCTGTGTTTCATCGTCAATAAGAATGTGCAAGGAATACAGTTAACCTGAAGTGAAGCATCGGAATATAAAACTGGACTCACAGGAGAGGTTCAAATCATAGAAAGTTAGAGTGTCAGTCCTCTTGTACTTATCTCGGCATTGTGCCTTTTGTATTAAATTTGGATGCAAACTCTGGGTTTCATCGTCAATATGAAGGTGCAAGCTATACAGTAAACCTGAAGTGAAGCATCGGAATCTAAAACTGGACTCACAGAAGAGGTTCAAAAAATAGAATGTTGTAGTGTCAGTCCTCTTGTACTTAAGTCGGCATTGTGCCTTTTGTATTAAATTCGGATGCAATTACTGTGTTTCATCGTCAATAAGATGGTGCAAGGTATACAGTAAACCTGAAGTGAAGCACCGGAATAAAAAACTGGTCTCACAGGAGAGGTTCAAAACGTAGAAAGTGAGAGTGTCAGACCTCTTTTACTTAAGTCGGCATTGTCCCTTTTGTATTAAATTCGAATGCAATTTCTGTGTTTTATCGTCAATACGAAGGTGCAAGGGATACATTAAACCTGAAGTGAAGCATCGGAATCTAAAACTGGACTCACAGGAGAGGTTCAATTCATAGAAAGTGAGAGTGTCAGTCCTCTTTTACTTAAGTCGGCATTGTGCCTTTTGTAATAATTTCGGATGCAACTTCTGTGCTTCATCGTCAATAAGAAGGTCCAAGAGATACAGTAAACCTGATGTGAAGCATCGCAATCTAAAACTGGACTCACAGGAGAGGTTCAAATCATAGAAAGTGAGGCTGTCAGTCCTCTTGTACTTAAGTCGGCATTGTGCCTTTTGTATTAAATTCGGAGGCTATTTTTGTGTGTCATCGTCAATAAGAAGGTGCAACATATAAAGTAAACCTGAAGTGAAGCATCGGAATCTAAAACAGGACTCACAGGAGAGGTTCAAACCGTTGAAAGTGAGAGTGTCAGTCCTCTTGTACTTAAGTCGGCATTGTGCCATTTGTATTAAATTCGTATGCAATTCCTGTGTTTCATCGTCAATAAGAAGGGGCAAGGAATACAGTAAACCTGAAGTGAAGCATCGGAATCTAAAACTGTACTCACAGGCGGGGTTGAAATCATAGAAAGTGAGAGTGTCCGTCCTCTTGTACTTTAGTCATCATTGTACATTTTGTATTAAATTCGGATGCAATTTCTGTGTTTCATCGTCAATAAGAAGGTGCAAGGTATACAGTAAACCTGAAGTGAAGCATCGGAATCTAAAACTGGACTCACAGAAGAGGTTCAAATCATAGAAAGTTAGAGTGTCAGTCCTCTTGTACTTAACTCGGCATTGTGCCTTTTGTATTAATTTCGGATGCATACTCTGTGTTTCATCGTCAATATGAAAGTGCAAGCTATACAGTAAACCTGAAGTGAAGCATCGGAATCTAAAACTGGACTCACAGGAGAGGTTCAAATCATAGAAAGTTAGAGTGTCAGTCCTCTTGTACTTTACTCGTCATTGTGCCTTTTGTATTAAATTCGGATGCAATTACTGTGTTTCATCGTCAATAAGATGGTGCAAGGTATACAGTAAATCTGAAGTGAAGCATCGAAATCTAAAACTGGACTCACAGGAGAGGTTCAAATCATAGAAAGTGAGAGTGTCAGTCCTCTTTTACTTAAGTCGGCATTGTGCCGTTTGTAATAATTTCGGATGCTACTTCTGTGTTTCATCGTCAATAAGAAGGTCCAAGTGATACAGTAAACCTGATGTGAAGCATAGGAATCTAAAACTGGACTCACAGGAGAGGTTCAAATCATAGGAAGTGAGAGTGTCAGTCCTCTTGTACTTAAGTCGGCATTGTGCCTTTTGTGTTAAATTCGGAGGCAATTCCTGTGTTTCATCGTCAATAAGAAGGGGCAAGGAATACAGTAAACCTGAAGTGAAGCATCGGAATCTAAAACTGTACTCACAGGCGGGGTTCAAATCATAGAAAGAGAGAGTGTCCGTCCTCTTGTACTTTAGTCGTCATTGTACCTTTTGTATTAAATTCGGATGCAATTTCTGTGTTTCATCGTCAATAAGAAGGTGCAAGGTATACAGTAAACCTGAAGTGAAGCATCGGAATCTAAAACTGGACTCACAGAAGAGGTTCAAATCATAGAAAGTTAGAGTGGCAGTCCTCTTGTACTTAACTCGGCATTGTGCCTTTTGTATTAATTTCGGATGCAAACTCTGTGTTCCATCGTCAATATGAAGGTGCAAGCTATACAGTAAACCTGAAGTGAAGCATCGAAATCTAAAACTGGACTCACAGGAGAGGTTCAAATCATAGAAAGTTAGAGTGTCAGTCCTCTTGTACTTTACTCGGCATTGTGCCTTTTGTATTAAATTCGGATGCAATTACTGTGTTTCATCGTCAATAAGATGGTGCAAGGTATACAGTAAATCTGAAGTGAAGCATCGGAATCTAAAACTGGACTCACAGGAGAGGTTCAAATCATAGAAAGTGAGAGTGTCAGTCCTCTTTTACTTAAGTCGGCATTGTGCCTTTTGTAATAATTTCGGATGCAACTTCTGTGTTTCAACGTCAATAAGAATGTCCAAGAGATACAGTAAACCTGATGTGAAGCATCGGAATCTAAAACTGGACTCACAGGAGATGTTCAAATCATAGAAATTGAGAGTGTCAGTCCTCTTGTACTTAAGTCGGCATTGTGCCTTTTGTATTAAATTCGGAGGCTATTTCTGTGTTTCATCGTCAATAAGAAGGTGCAAGGTATAAAGTAAACCTGAAGTGAAGCATCGGAATCTAAAACAGGACTCACAGGAGAGGTTCAAATCGTTGAAAGTGAGAGTGTCAGTCCTCTTGAACTTAAGTCGGCATTGTGCCATTTGTATTAAATTCGGATGCAATTCCTGTGTTTCATCGTCAATAAGAAGGGGCAAGGAATACAAAAAACCTGAAGTGAAGCATCGGAATCTAAAACTGTACTCACAGGCGGGGTTCAAATCATAGAAAGTGAGAGTGTCCGTCCTCTTGTACTTTAGTCATCATTGTACCTTTTGTATTAAATTCGGATGCAATTTCTGTGTTTCATCGTCAATAAGAAGGTGCAAGGTATACAGTAAACCTGAAGTGAAGCAACGGAATCTAAAACTGGACTCACAGAAGAGGTTCAAATCATAGAAAGTTAGAGTGTCAGTCCTCTTGTACTTACCTCGGCATTGTGCCTTTTGTATTAATTTCGGATGCAAACTCTGTGTTTCATCGTCAATATGAAGGTGCAAGCTATACAGTAAACCTGAAGTGAAGCATCGGAATCTAAAACTGGACTCACAGTAGAGGTTCAAATCATAGAAAGTTAGAGTGTCAGTCCCCTTGTACTTAACTCGGCATTGTGCCTTTTGTATTACATTCGGATGCAATTACTGTGTTTCATCGTCAATAAGATGGTGCAAGGTATACAGTAAACCTGAAGTGAAGCATCGGAATCTAAAACTGGACTCACAGGGGAGGTTCAAATCATAGAAAGTGAGAGTGTCAGTCCTCTTTTACTTAAGTGGGCATTGTGCCTTTTGTAATAATTTCGGATGCAACTTCTGTGTTTCATCGTCAATAAGAAGGTCCAAGTGATACAGTAAACCTGATGTGATGCATCGGAGTCTAAAACTGGACTCACAGGAGAGGTTCAAATCATAGAAAGTGAGAGTGTCAGTCCTCTTGTACTTAAGTCGGCATTGTGCCTTTGTATTAAATTCGGATGCAATTTCTGTGTTTCATCGTCAATAAGAAGGTGCAAGGTATGCAGTAAACCTGAAGTGAAGCATAGGAATCTAAAACGTGACTCACAGGAGAGGTTCAAATCATAGAAAGTTAGAGTGTCAGTCCTCTTGTACTTTACTCGGCATATTGCCTTTTGTATTAAATTCGGATGCAATTACTGTGTTTCATCGTCAGTAAGATGGTGCAAGGTATACAGTAAACCTGAAGGGAAGCACCGGAATCTAAAACTGGTCTCACAGGAGAGGTTCAAATCGTAGAAAGTGAGAGTGTCAGTCCTCTTATACTTAAGTCGGCATTGTGCCTTTTGTATTAAATTCGGATGAAATTTCTGTGTTTTATCGTCATTAAGAAGGTGCAAGGGATACATTAAACCTGAAGTGAAGCATCGGAATCTAAAACTGGACTCACTGGAGAGGTTCAAATCATAGAAAGTGAGAGTGTCAGTCCTCTTTTACTTAAGTCGGCGTTGTGCCTTTTGTAATAATTTCGGATGCAACTTCTCTGTTTCATCGTCAATAAGAAGGTCCAAGAGATACAGTAAACCTGATGTGAAGCATCGGAATCTAAAACTGGACTCACAGGAGAGGTTCAAATCATAGAAAGTGAGAGTGTCAGTCCTCTTGTACTTAAGTCGGCATTGTGCCTTTTGTATTAAATTCGAAGGCTATTTCTGTGTTTCATCGTCAATAAGAAGGTGCAAGGTATACAGTAAACCTGAAGTAAACATCGGAATCTAAAACAGGACTCACAGGAGAGGTTCAAATCGTTAAAAGTGAGAGTGTCAGTCCTCTTGTACTTAAGTCGGCATTGTGCCTTTTGTATTAAATTCGGGTCCAAGTCCTGTGTTTCATCGTCAATAAGAAGGTGCAAGGAATACAGTAAACCTGAAGTGATTCATCGGAATCTAAAACTGGACTCACAGGCGAGGTTCAAATCATAGAAAGTGAGAGTGTCCGTCCTCTTGTACTTAAGTCTTCATTGTACCTTTTGTATTAAATTTGGATGCAATTTCTGTGTTTTACCGTCAGTAAGAAGGTTCAAGGTATACAGTAAACCTGAAGTGAAGCATCGGAATCTAAAACGGGACTTACGGGTGAGATTCAAATCATAAAAAGTGAGAGTGTCAGTCCTCTTTTACTTATGTCGGCGTAGTGATTCTTGTATTTAATTCGGATGCAATTTCTGTGTTTCATCGTCAACATGAAAGTCCAAGGGATACAGTAAACCTGAAGTGAAGCATCGGAATCTAAAACTGGACTCACAGGAGAGGTTTAAACCATAGAAAATGTGAGTGTCAGTCCTCTTATACTATTGTCGGCATTGGGCCTTTTGTATTAAATTCGGATGCAATTTCTGTGTTTCATCGTCAATAGGAAGGTACAAGGTATACAGTAAACCTGAAGTGAAGCATCGGAATCTAAAAGTGGACTCACAGGAGAAGTTCAAATCATAGAAAGTTAGAGTGTGGGTCCTCTTGTACTTAAGTCGGCACTGTGCCTTTTGTATTTAATTCGGATGCAATTTCTGTGTTTCATCGTCAATAAGCAGGTGCAAGGTATACAGTAATCTTGCAGTGAAGCATCGGAATCTATAATTTCAATCACAGGAGAGGTTCAAATCATAGAAAGTGAGGGTGTTAGTCCTCTTGTACTTAAGTTCGCATTGTGCCTGTTGTATTAAATTCGGATGCAATTTCTGTGTTTCATCGTCAATAAGAAGGTGCAAGGTGTACAGTAATCTTGAAGCAAAGCATCGGAATCTAAAACTGGACTCATAGGAGAGGTTCAAATCGTAGAAAGTGTAAGTGTCAGTCCTCTTGTACTTAAGTCGGCATTGTGCCTTTTGTATTAAATTCGGATGCAATTTCAGTGTTTCATCGTCAATAAGAAGGTGCAAGGTATAAAGTAATGTTGAAAATGAAGCATCGGAACATAAGACTGGACTCACAGGAGAGCTTCAAATCATAGAAAGTGAGAGTGTCAGCCCTCTTGTACTTAAGCCGGCATTGTGCCTGTTGTATTAAATTCGGATGCAATTTCTGTGTTTCATCGTCAATAAGAAGGTGCAAGGTGTACAGTAATCTTGAAGTGAATCATCGGAATCTAAAACTGGACTCATTGGAGAGGTTCAAATCGTTGAAAGTGAGAGTGTCAGTCCTCTTGTACTGAAGTCGGCATTGTGCCTTTTGTATTAAATTCGGATGCAATTCCTGTGTTTCATCGACAATAAGAATGTGCAAGGAATACAGTTAACCTGAAGTGAAGCACCGGAATAAAAAACTGGTCTCACAGGAGAGGTTCAAAGCGTAGAAAGTGAGAGTGTCAGACCTCTTTTACTTAAGTCGGCATTGTCCCTCTTGTATTAAATTCGAATGCAATTTCTGTGTTTTATCGTCAATACGAAGGTGCAAGGGATACATTAAACCTGAAGTGAAGCATCGGAATCTAAAACTGGACTCACAGGAGAGGTTCAAATCATAGAAAGTGAGAGTGTCAGTCCTCTTTTACTTAAGTCGGCATTGTGCCTTTTGTAATAATTTCGGATGCAACTTCTGTGCTTCATCGTCAATAAGAAGGTCCAAGAGATACAGTAAACCTAATGTGAAGCATCGGAATCTAAAACTGGACTCACAGGGGAGGTTCAAATCATAGAAAGTGAGACTGTCAGTCCTCTTGTACTTAAGTCGGCATTGTGCCTTTTGTATTAAATTCGGAGGCTATTTTTGTGTTTCATCGTCAATAAGAAGGTGCAAGGTATAAAGTAAACCTGAAGTGAAGCATCGGAATCTAAAACAGGACTCACAGGAGAGGTTCAAATCGTTGAAAGTGAGAGTGTCAGTCCTCTTGTACTTAAGTCGGCATTGTGCCATTTGTATTAAATTCGGATGCAATTCCTGTGTTTCATCGTCAATAAGAAGGGGCAAGGAATACAGTAAACCTGAAGTGAAGCATCGGAATCTAAAACTGTACTCACAGGCGGGGTTCAAATCATAGAAAGTGAGAGTGTGGGTCCTCTTGTACTTTAGTCATCATTGTACATTTTGTATTAAATTCGGATGCAATTTCTGTGTTTCATCGTCAATAAGAAGGTGCAAGGTATACAGTAAACCTGAAGTGAAGCATCGGAATCTAAAACTGGACTCACAGAAGAGGTTCAAATCATAGAAAGTTATAGTGTCAGTCCTCTTGTACTTAACTCGGCATTGTGCCTTTTGTATTAATTTCGGATGCATACTCTGTGTTTCATCGTCAATATGAAGGTGCAAGCTATACAGTAAACCTGAAGTGAAGCATCGGAATCTAAAACTGGACTCACAGGAGAGGTTCAAATCATAGAAAGTTAGAGTGTCAGTCCTCTTGTACTTTACTCGGCATTGTGTATTTTGTATTAAATTCGGATGCAATTACTGTGTTTCATCGTCAATAAGATGGTGCAAGGTATACAGTAAATCTGAAGTGAAGCATCGAAATCTAAAACTGGACTCACAGGAGAGGTTCAAATCATAGAAAGTGAGAGTGTCAGTCCTCTTTTACTTAAGTCGGCATTGTGCCTTTTGTAATAATTTCGGATGCAACTTCTGTGTTTCATCGTCAATAAGAAGGTCCAAGTGATACAGTAAACCTGATGTGAAGCATCGGAATCTAAAACTGGACTCACAGGAGAGGTTCAAATCATAGAAAGTGAGAGTGTCAGTCCTCTTGTACTTAAGTCATCATTGTGCCTTTTGTGTTAAATTCGGAGGCAATTCCTGTGTTTCATCGTCAATAAGAAGGGGCAAGGAATACAGTAAACCTGAAGTGAAGCATCGGAATCTAAAACTGTACTCACAGGCGGGGTTCAAATCATAGAAAGAGAGAGTGTCCGTCCTCTTGTACTTTAGTCGTCATTGTACCTTTTGTATTAAATTCGGATGCAATTTCTGTGTTTCATCGTCAATAAGAAGGTGCAAGGTATACAGTAAACCTGAAGTGAAGCATCGGAATCTGAAACTGGACTCACAGAAGAGGTTCAAATCATAGAAAGTTAGAGTGGCAGTCCTCTTGTACTTAACTCGGCATTGTGCCTTTTGTATTAATTTCGGATGCAAACTCTGTGTTTCATCGTCAATATGAAGGTGCAAGGTATACAGTAAACCTGAAGTGAAGCATCGGAATCTAAAACTGGACTCACAGGAGAGGTTCAAATCATAGAAAGTGAGAGTGTCAGTCCTCTTGTACTTTACTCGGCATTGTGCCTTTTGTATTAAATTCGGATGCAATTACTGTGTTTCATCGTCAATAAGATGGTGCAAGGTATACAGTAAATCTGAAGTGAAGCATCGGAATCTAAAACTGGACTCACAGGAGAGGTTCAAATCATAGAAAGTGAGAGTGTCAGTCCTCTTTTACTTAAGTCGGCATTGTGCCTTTTGTAATAATTTCGGATGCAACTTCTGTGTTTCATCGTCAATAAGAAGGTCCAAGAGATACAGTAAACCTGATGTGAAGCATCGGAATCTAAAACTGGACTCACAGGAGATGTTCAAATCATAGTAATTGAGAGTGTCAGTCCTCTTGTACTTAAGTCGGCATTGTGCCTTTTGTATTAAATTCGGAGGCTATTTCTGTGTTTCATCGTCAATAAGAAGCTGCAAGGTATAAAGTAAACCTGAAGTGAAGCATCGGAATCTAAAACAGGACTCACAGGAGAGGTTCAAATCGTTGAAAGTGAGAGTGTCAGTCCTCTTGTACTTAAGTCGGCATTGTGCCATTTGTATTAAATTCGGATGCAATTCCTGTGTTTCATCGTCAATAAGAAGGGGCAAGGAATACAAAAAACCTGAAGTGAAGCATCGGAATCTAAAACTGTACTCACAGGCGGGGTTCAAATCATAGAAAGTGAGAGTGTCCGTCCTCTTGTACTTTAGTCATCATTGTACCTTTTGTATTAAATTCGGGTGCAATTTCTGTGTTTCATCGTCAATAAGAAGGTGCAAGGTATACAGTAAACCTGAAGTGAAGCATCGGAATCTAAAACTGGACTCACAGAAGAGGTTCAAATCATAGAAAGTTAGAGTGTCAGTCCTCTTGTACTTACCTCGGCATTGTGCCTTTTGTATTAATTTCGGATGCAAACTCTGTGTTTCATCGTCAATATGAAGGTGCAAGCTATACAGTAAACGTGAAGTGAAGCATCGGAATCTAAAACTGGACTCACAGGAGAGGTTCAAATCATAGAAAGTTATAGTGTCAGTCCTCTTGTACTTAACTCGGCATTGTGCCTTTTGTATTACATTCGGATGCAATTTCAGTGTTTCATCGTCAATAAGAAGGTGCAAGGTATAAAGTAATGTTGAAAATGAAGCATCGGAACATAAGACTGGACTCACAGGAGAGCTTCAAATCATAGAAAGTGAGAGTGTCAGCCCTCTTGTACTTAAGCCGGCATTGTGCCTGTTGTATTAAATTCGGATGCAATTTCTGTGTTTCATCGTCAATAAGAAGGTGCAAGGTGTACAGTAATCTTGAAGCGAATCATCGGAATCTAAAACTGGACTCATAGGAGAGGTTCAAATCGTTGAAAGTGAGAGTGTCAGTCCTCTTGTACTGAAGTCGGCATTGTGCCTTTTGTATTAAATTCGGATGCAATTCCTGTGTTCCATCGTCAATAAGAATGTGCAAGGAATACAGTTAACCTGAAGTGAAGCATCGGAATATAAAACTGGACTCACAGGAGAGGTTCAAATCATAGAAAGTTAGAGTGTCAGTCCTCTTGTACTTATCTCGGCATTGTGCCTTTTGTATTAAATTTGGATGCAAACTCTGGGTTTCATCGTCAATATGAAGGTGCAAGCTATACAGTAAACCTGAAGTGAAGCATCGGAATCTAAAACTGGACTCACAGAAGAGGTTCAAAAAATAGAATGTTGTAGTGTCAGTCCTCTTGTACTTAAGTCGGCATTGTGCCTTTTGTATTAAATTCGGATGCAATTACTGTGTTTCATCGTCAATAAGATGGTGCAAGGTATACAGTAAACCTGAAGTGAAGCACCGGAATAAAAAACTGGTCTCACAGGAGAGGTTCAAAACGTAGAAAGTGAGAGTGTCAGACCTCTTTTACTTAAGTCGGCATTGTCCCTTTTGTATTAAATTCGAATGCAATTTCTGTGTTTTATCGTCAATACGAAGGTGCAAGGGATACATTAAACCTGAAGTGAAGCATCGGAATCTAAAACTGGACTCACAGGAGAGGTTCAAATCATAGAAAATGAGAGTGTCAGTCCTCTTTTACTTAAGTCGGCATTGTGCCTTTTGTAATAATTTCGGATGCAACTTCTGTGCTTCATCGTCAATAAGAAGCTCCAAGAGATACAGTAAACCTGATGTGAAGCATCGGAATCTAAAACTGGACTCACAGGAGAGGTTCAAATCATAGAAAGTGAGACTGTCAGTCCTCTTGTACTTAAGTCGGCATTGTGCCTTTTGTATTAAATTCGGAGGCTATTTTTGTGTTTCATCGTCAATAAGAAGGTGCAAGGTATAAAGTAAACCTGAAGTGAAGCATCGGAATCTAAAACAGGACTCACAGGAGAGGTTCAAATCGTTGAAAGTGAGAGTGTCAGTCCTCTTGTACTTAAGTCGGCATTGTGCCATTTGTATTAAATTCGGATGCAATTCCTGTGTTTCATCGTCAATAAGAAGGGGCAAGGAATACAGTAAACCTGAAGTGAAGCATCGGAATCTAAAACTGTACTCACAGGCGGGGTTCAAATCATAGAAAGTGAGAGTGTCCGTCCTCTTGTACTTTAGTCATCATTGTACATTTTGTATTAAATTCGGATGCAATTTCTGTGTTTCATCGTCAATAAGAAGGTGCAAGGTATACAGTAAACCTGAAGTGAAGCACCGGAATCTAAAACTGGACTCACAGAAGAGGTTCAAATCATAGAAAGTTAGAGTGTCAGTCCTCTTGTACTTAACTCGGCATTGTGCCTTTTGTATTAATTTCGGATGCATACTCTGTGTTTCATCGTCAATATGAAGGTGCAAGCTATACAGTAAACCTGAAGTGAAGCATCGGAATCTAAAACTGGACTCACAGGAGAGGTTCAAATCATAGAAAGTTAGAGTGTCAGTCCTCTTGTACTTTACTCGGCATTGTGCCTTTTGTATTAAATTCGGATGCAATTACTGTGTTTCATCGTCAATAAGATGGTGCAAGGTATACAGTAAATCTGAAGTGAAGCATCGAAATCTAAAACTGGACTCACAGGAGAGGTTCAAATCATAGAAAGTGAGAGTGTCAGTCCTCTTTTACTTAAGTCGGCATTGTGCCTTTTGTATTAATTTCGGATGCATACTCTGTGTTTCATCGTCAATATGAAGGTGCAAGCTATACAGTAAACCTGAAGTGAAGCATCGGAATCTAAAACTGGACTCACAGGAGAGGTTCAAATCATAGAAAGTTAGAGTGTCAGTCCTCTTGTACTTTACTCGGCATTGTGCCTTTTGTATTAAATTCGGATGCAATTCCTGTGTTTCATCGTCAATAAGAAGGGGCAAGGAATACAGTAAACCTGAAGTGAAGCATCGGAATCTAAAACTGTACTCACAGGCGGGGTTCAAATCATAGAAAGTGAGAGTGTCCGTCCTCTTGTACTTTAGTCATCATTGTACATTTTGTATTATATTCGGATGCAATTTCTGTGTTTCATCGTCAATAAGAAGGTGCAAGGTATACAGTAAACCTGAAGTGAAGCATCGGAATCTAAAACTGGACTCACAGAAGAGGTTCAAATCATAGAAAGTTATAGTGTCAGTCCTCTTGTACTTAACTCGGCATTGTGCCTTTTGTATTAATTTCGGATGCATACTCTGTGTTTCATCGTCAATATGAAGGTGCAAGCTATACAGTAAACCTGAAGTGAAGCATCGGAATCTAAAACTGGACTCACAGGAGAGGTTCAAATCATAGAAAGTTAGAGTGTCAGTCCTCTTGTACTTTACTCGGCATTGTGCCTTTTGTATTAAATTCGGATGCAATTCCTGTGTTTCATCGTCAATAAGAAGGGGCAAGGAATACAGTAAACCTGAAGTGAAGCATCGGAATCTAAAACTGTACTCACAGGCGGGGTTCAAATCATAGAAAGTGAGAGTGTCCGTCCTCTTGTACTTTAGTCATCATTGTACATTTTGTATTAAATTCGGATGCAATTTCTGTGTTTCATCGTCAATAAGAAGGTGCAAGGTATACAGTAAACCTGAAGTGAAGCATCGGAATCTAAAACTGGACTCACAGAAGAGGTTCAAATCATAGAAAGTTATAGTGTCAGTCCTCTTGTACTTAACTCGGCATTGTGCCTTTTGTATTAATTTCGGATGCATACTCTGTGTTTCATCGTCAATATGAAGATGCAAGCTATACAGTAAACCTGAAGTGAAGCATCGGAATCTAAAACTGGACTCACAGGAGAGGTTCAAATCATAGAAAGTTAGAGTGTCAGTCCTCTTGTACTTTACTCGGCATTGTGCCTTTTGTATTAAATTCGGATGCAATTACTGTGTTTCATCGTCAATAAGATGGTGCAAGGTATACAGTAAATCTGAAGTGAAGCATCGAAATCTAAAACTGGACTCACAGGAGAGGTTCAAATCATAGAAAGTGAGAGTGTCAGTCCTCTTTTACTTAAGTCGGCATTGTGCCTTTTGTAATAATTTCGGATGCAACTTCTGTGTTTCATCGTCAATAAGAAGGTCCAAGTGATACAGTAAACCTGATGTGAAGCATCGGAATCTAAAACTGGACTCACAGGAGAGGTTCAAATCATAGAAAGTGAGAGTGTCAGTCCTCTTGTACTTAAGTCGGCATTGTGCCTTTTGTGTTAAATTCGGAGGCAATTCCTGTGTTTCATCGTCAATAAGAAGGGGCAAGGAATACAGTAAACCTGAAGTGAAGCATCGGAATCTAAAACTGTACTCACAGGCGGGGTTCAAATCATAGAAAGAGAGAGTGTCCGTCCTCTTGTACTTTAGTCGTCATTGTACCTTTTGTATTAAATTCGGATGCAATTTCTGTGTTTCATCGTCAATAAGAAGGTGCAAGGTATACAGTAAACCTGAAGTGAAGCATTGGAATCTGAAACTGGACTCACAGAAGAGGTTCAAATCATAGAAAGTTAGAGTGGCAGTCCTCTTGTACTTAACTCGGCATTGTGCCTTTTGTATTAATTTCGGATGCAAACTCTGTGTTTCATCGTCAATATGAAGGTGCAAGCTATACAGTAAACCTGAAGTGAAGCATCGGAATCTAAAACTGGACTCACAGGAGAGGTTCAAATCATAGAAAGTTAGAGTGTCAGTCCTCTTGTACTTTACTCGGCATTGTGCCTTTTGTATTAAATTCGGATGCAATTACTGTGTTTCATCGTCAATAAGATGGTGCAAGGTATACAGTAAATCTGAAGTGAAGCATCGGAATCTAAAACTGGACTCACAGGAGAGGTTCAAATCATAGAAAGTGAGAGTGTCAGTCCTCTTTTACTTAAGTCGGCATTGTGCCTTTTGTAATAATTTCGGATGCAACTTCTGTGTTTCATCGTCAATAAGAAGGTCCAAGAGATACAGTAAACCTGATGTGAAGCATCGGAATCTAAAACTGGACTCACAGGAGATGTTCAAATCATAGTAATTGAGAGTGTCAGTCCTCTTGTACTTAAGTCGGCATTGTGCCTTTTGTATTAAATTCGGAGGCTATTTCTGTGTTTCATCGTCAATAAGAAGCTGCAAGGTATAAAGTAAACCTGAAGTGAAGCATCGGAATCTAAAACAGGACTCACAGGAGAGGTTCAAATCGTTGAAAGTGAGAGTGTCAGTCCTCTTGTACTTAAGTCGGCATTGTGCCATTTGTATTAAATTCGGATGCAATTCCTGTGTTTCATCGTCAATAAGAAGGGGCAAGGAATACAAAAAACCTGAAGTGAAGCATCGGAATCTAAAACTGTACTCACAGGCGGGGTTCAAATCATAGAAAGTGAGAGTGTCCGTCCTCTTGTACTTTAGTCATCATTGTACCTTTTGTATTAAATTCGGGTGCAATTTCTGTGTTTCATCGTCAATAAGAAGGTGCAAGGTATACAGTAAACCTGAAGTGAAGCATCGGAATCTAAAACTGGACTCACAGAAGAGGTTCAAATCATAGAAAGTTAGAGTGTCAGTCCTCTTGTACTTACCTCGGCATTGTGCCTTTTGTATTAATTTCGGATTCAAACTCTGTGTTTCATCGTCATTATGAAGGTGCAAGCTATACAGTAAACGTGAAGTGAAGCATCGGTATCTAAAACTGGACTCACAGGAGAGGTTCAAATCATAGAAAGTTAGAGTGTCAGTCCTCTTGTACTTAACTCGGCATTGTGCCTTTTGTATTACATTCGGATGCAATTTCAGTGTTTCATCGTCAATAAGAAGGTGCAAGGTATAAAGTGATGTTGAAAATGAAGCATCGGAACATAAGACTGGACTCACAGGAGAGCTTCAAATCATAGAAAGTGAGAGTGTCAGCCCTCTTGTACTTAAGCCGGCATTGTGCCTGTTGTATTAAATTCGGATGCAATTTCTGTGTTTCATCGTCAATAAGAAGGTGCAAGGTGTACAGTAATCTTGAAGCGAATCATCGGAATCTAAAACTGGACTCATAGGAGAGGTTCAAATCGTTGAAAGTGAGAGTGTCAGTCCTCTTGTACTGAAGTCGGCATTGTGCCTTTTGTATTAAATTCGGATGCAATTCCTGTGTTCCATCGTCAATAAGAATGTGCAAGGAATACAGTTAACCTGAAGTGAAGCATCGGAATATAAAACTGGACTCACAGGAGAGGTTCAAATCATAGAAAGTTAGAGTGTCAGTCCTCTTGTACTTATCTCGGCATTGTGCCTTTTGTATTAAATTTGGATGCAAACTCTGGGTTTCATCGTCAATATGAAGGTGCAAGCTATACAGTAAACCTGAGGTGAAGCATCGGAATCTAAAACTGGACTCACAGAAGAGGTTCAAAAAATAGAATGTTGTAGTGTCAGTCCTCTTGTACTTAAGTCGGCATTGTGCCTTTTGTATTAAATTCGGATGCAATTACTGTGTTTCATCGTCAATAAGATGGTGCAAGGTATACAGTAAACCTGAAGTGAAGCACCGGAATAAAAAACTGGTCTCACAGGAGAGGTTCAAAACGTAGAAAGTGAGAGTGTCAGACCTCTTTTACTTAAGTCGGCATTGTCCCTTTTGTATTAAATTCGAATGCAATTTCTGTGTTTTATCGTCAATACGAAGGTGCAAGGGATACATTAAACCTGAAGTGAAGCATCGGAATCTAAAACGGGACTCACAGGAGAGGTTCAAATCATAGAAAATGAGAGTGTCAGTCCTCTTTTACTTAAGTCGGCATTGTGCCTTTTGTAATAATTTCGGATGCAACTTCTGTGCTTCATCGTCAATAAGAAGCTCCAAGAGATACAGTAAACCTGATGTGAAGCATCGGAATCTAAAACTGGACTCACAGGAGAGGTTCAAATCATAGAAAGTGAGACTGTCAGTCCTCTTGTACTTATGTCGGCATTGTGCCTTTTGTATTAAATTCGGAGGCTATTTTTGTGTTTCATCGTCAATAAGAAGGTGCAAGGTATAAAGTAAACCTGAAGTGAAGCATCGGAATCTAAAACAGGACTCACAGGAGAGGTTCAAATCGTTGAAAGTGAGAGTGTCAGTCCTCTTGTACTTAAGTCGGCATTGTGCCATTTGTATTAAATTCGGATGCAATTCCTGTGTTTCATCGTCAATAAGAAGGGGCAAGGAATACAGTAAACCTGAAGTGAAGCATCGGAATCTAAAACTGTACTCACAGGCGGGGTTCAAATCATAGAAAGTGAGAGTGTCCGTCCTCTTGTACTTTAGTCATCATTGTACATTTTGTATTAAATTCGGATGCAATTTCTGTGTTTCATCGTCAATAAGAAGGTGCAAGGTATACAGTAAACCTGAAGTGAAGCACCGGAATCTAAAACTGGACTCACAGAAGAGGTTCAAATCATAGAAAGTTAGAGTGTCAGTCCTCTTGTACTTAACTCCTCATTGTGCCTTTTGTATTAATTTCGGATGCATACTCTGAGTTTCATCGTCAATATGAAGGTGCAAGCTATACAGTAAACCTGAAGTGAAGCATCGGAATCTAAAACTGGACTCACAGGAGAGGTTCAAATCATAGAAAGTTAGAGTGTCAGTCCTCTTGTACTTTACTCGGCATTGTGCCTTTTGTATTAAATTCGGATGCAATTACTGTGTTTCATCGTCAATAAGATGGTGCAAGGTATACAGTAAATCTGAAGTGAAGCATCGAAATCTAAAACTGGACTCACAGGAGAGGTTCAAATCATAGAAAGTGAGAGTGTCAGTCCTCTTTTACTTAAGTCGGCATTGTGCCTTTTGTAATAATTTCGGATGCAACTTCTGTGTTTCATCGTCAATAAGAAGGTCCAAGTGATACAGTAAACCTGATGTGAAGCATCAGAATCTAAAACTGGACTCACAGGAGAGGTTCAAATCATAGAAAGTGAGAGTGTCAGTCCTCTTGTACTTAAGTCGGCATTGTGCCTTTTGTGTTAAATTCGGAGGCAATTCCTGTGTTTCATCGTCAATAAGAAGGGGCAAGGAATAAAGTAAACCTGAAGTGAAGCATCGGAATCTAAAACTGTACTCACAGGCGGGGTTCAAATCATAGAAAGAGAGAGTGTCCGTCCTCTTGTACTTTAGTCGTCATTGTACCTTTTGTATTAAATTCGGATGCAATTTCTGTGTTTCATCGTCAATAAGAAGGTGCAAGGTATACAGTAAACGTGAAGTGTAGCATCGGAATCTAAAACTGGACTCACAGAAGAGGTTCAAATCATAGAAAGTTAGAGTGGCAGTCCTCTTGTACTTAACTCGGCATTGTGCCTTTTGTATTAATTTCGGATGCAAACTCTGTGTTTCATCGTCAATATGAAGGTGCAAGCTATACAGTAAACCTGAAGTGAAGCATCGGAATCTAAAACTGGACTCACAGGAGAGGTTCAAATCATAGAAAGTTAGAGTGTCAGTCCTCTTGTACTTTACTCGGCATTGTGCCTTTTGTATTAAATTCGGATGCAATTACTGTGTTTCATCGTCAATAAGATGGTGCAAGGTATACAGTAAATCTGAAGTGAAGCATCGGAATCTAAAACAGGACTCACAGGAGAGGTTCAAATCGTTGAAAGTGAGAGTGTCAGTCCTCTTGTACTTAAGTCGGCATTGTGCCATTTGTATTAAATTCGGATGCAATTCCTGTGTTTCATCGTCAATAAGAAGGGGCAAGGAATACAAAAAACCTGAAGTGAAGCATCGGAATCTAAAACTGTACTCACAGGCGGGGTTCAAATCATAGAAAGTGAGAGTGTCCGTCCTCTTGTACTTTAGTCATCATTGTACCTTTTGTATTAAATTCGGATGCAATTTCTGTGTTTCATCGTCAATAAGAAATTGCAAGGTATACAGTAAACCTGAAGTGAAGCATCGGAATCTAAAACTGGACTCACAGAAGAGGTTCAAATCATAGAAAGTTAGAGTGTCAGTCCTCTTGTACTTACCTCGGCATTGTGCCTTTTGTATTAATTTCGGATGCAAACTCTGTGTTTCATCGTCAATATGAAGGTGCAAGCTATACAGTAAACCTGAAGTGAAGCATCGGAATCTAAAACTGGACTCACAGGAGAGGTTCAAATCATAGAAAGTTAGAGTGTCAGTCCTCTTGTACTTAACTCGGCATTGTGCCTTTTGTATTACATTCGGATGCAATTACTGTGCTTCATCGTCAATAAGATGGTGCAAGGTATACAGTAAACCTGAAGTGAAGCATCGGAATCTAAAACTGGGCTCACAGGGGAGGTTCAAATCATAGAAAGTGAGAGTGTCAGTCCTCTTTTACTTAAGTGGGCATTGTGCCTTTTGTAATAATTTCGGATGCAACTTCTGTGTTTCATCGTCAATAAGAAGGTCCAAGTGATACAGTAAACCTGATGTGATGCATCGGAGTCTAAAACTGGACTCACAGGAGAGGTTCAAATCATAGAAAGTGAGAGTGTCAGTCCTCTTGTACTTAAGTCGGCATTGTGCCTTTGTATTAAATTCGGATGCAATTTCTGTGTTTCATCGTCAATAAGAAGGTGCAAGGTATGCAGTAAACCTGAAGTGAAGCATAGGAATCTAAAACGTGACTCACAGGAGAGGTTCAAATCATAGAAAGTTAGAGTGTCAGTCCTCTTGTACTTTACTCGGCATATTGCCTTTTGTATTAAATTCGGATGCAATTACTGTGTTTCATCGTCAGTAAGATGGTGCAAGGTATACAGTAAACCTGAAGTGAAGCACCGGAATCTAAAACTGGTCTCACAGGAGAGGTTCAAATCGTAGAAAGTGAGAGTGTCAGTCCTCTTATACTTAAGTCGGCATTGTGCCTTTTGTATTAAATTCGGATGCAATTTCTGTGTTTTATCGTCAATAAGAAGGTGCAAGGGATACATTAAACCTGAAGTGAAGCATCGGAATCTAAAACTGGACTCACTGGAGAGGTTCAAATCATAGAAAGTGAGAGTGTCAGTCCTCTTTTACTTAAGTCGGCATTGTGCCTTTTGTAATAATTTCGGATGCAACTTCTCTGTTTCATCGTCAATAAGAAGGTCCAATAGATACAGTAAACCTGATGTGAAGCATCGGAATCTAAAACTGGACTCACAGGAGAGGTTCAAATCATAGAAAGTGAGAGTGTCAGTCCTCTTGTACTTAAGTCGCCATTGTGCCTTTTGTATTAAATTCGAAGGCTATTTCTGTGTTTCATCGTCAATAAGAAGGTGCAAGGTATACAGTAAACCTGAAGTGAAGCATCGGAATCTAAAACAGGACTCACAGGAGAGGTTCAAATCGTTAAAAGTGAGAGTGTCAGTCCTCTTGTACTTAAGTCGGCATTGTGCCTTTTGTATTAAATTCGGGTCCAAGTCCTGTGTTTCATCGTCAATAAGAAGGTGCAAGGAATACAGTAAACCTGAAGTGATTCATCGGAATCTAAAACTGGACTCACAGGCGAGGTTCAAATCATAGAAAGTGAGAGTGTCCGTCCTCTTGTACTTAAGTCTTCATTGCACCTTTTGTATTAAATTTGGATGCAATTTCTGTGTTTTACCGTCAGTAAGAAGGTTCAAGGTATACAGCAAACCTGAAGTGAAGCATCGGAATCTAAAAGTGGACTCACTGGAGAGGTTCAAATCGTAGTAAGTGGGAGTGTGAGCCCTCTTGTACTTAAGTCGGCATTGTGCAATTTGTATTAAATTCGGCTGCAATTTCTGTGTCTCATCGTCAATAAGAAAGTGCAAGGT
Source organism: Schistocerca americana (assembly GCF_021461395.2). Lineage (NCBI taxonomy): Eukaryota > Metazoa > Arthropoda > Insecta > Orthoptera > Acrididae > Schistocerca > Schistocerca americana. The sequence goes on from NC_060122.1 coordinate 56,840,910, forward strand.
ATACAGTAAACCTGAAGTGAAGAATCGGATTCTAAACCTGGACCGACATGAGAGGTTCAAATCATAGAAAGTGAGAGTGTCAGTCCTCTTTTACTTAAGTCGGCATTGTGCCTTTTGTATTAAATTCGGATGCAATTTCTGTGTTTCATCGTCAATAAGAAGGTCAAAGGGATACAGTATACCTGATGTGAAGCATCGGAATCTAAAACTAGACTCACAGGAGAGGTTCAAATTATAGAAAGTGAGAGTGTCAGTCCTCTTGTACTTATGTCGGCATTGTGTCTTTTGAATTAAATTCGGATGCAATTTCTGTGTTTAATCGTCAATAAGAAGGTCCAAGGGGTACAGTAAACCTGAAGTGAAGCATCGGAATCGAAAACTGGACTCACAGGAGAGGTTCAAATCATAGAAAGTGCGAGTCTCAGTCCTCATGTACATAAGTTGGCATTGTGCCTTTTGTATTACATTCGGATGCAATTTCTCTGTTTCATCGTCAATAAGAAGGTGCAAGGTATGCCGTAAACCTGAAGTAATGCATCGGAATCTAAAACTGGTTTCACAGGAGAGGTTCAAATAGTTGTACGTGAGAGTGTCAGTCCTCTTGTACTTAAGTCGGCATTGTGCCTTCTGTATTAAATTCGGATGCGATTTCTGTGTTTCATCGTCAATAAGAAGGTCCAAGGTATACAATAAACCTGAAGTGAAGCACCGGAATCTAAAACTGGACTCACAGGAAAGGTTCAAATCGTAGAAAGTGAGAGTGTCAGTCCTCTTGTACTTAAGTCGGCATTGTGCCTTTTGTATTAAATTCGGATGCAATTTCTGTGTTTCACCGTCAATAAGAAAGTCCGAGGGATGCAGTAAACCTGAAGTGTAGCATCGGAATCTAAAACGGGACTCACAGGTGAGATTTAAATCCTAAAAAGTGAGAGTGTCAGTCCTCCTTTAGTTATGTCGGCATAGTGATTCTTGTATTTAATTCGGATGCAATTTCTGTGATTCATCGTCAATAAGAAAGTCCAAGGGATACAGTAAACCTGAAGTGAAGCATCGGAATCTAAAACTGGACTCACAGGAGAGGTTTAAACCATAGAAAATGAGAGTGTCAGTCCTCTTATACTATTGTCGGCATTGGGCCTTTTGTATTAAATTCGGATGCAATTTCTGTGTTTCATCGTCAATAAGAAGGTGCAAGGTATAAAGTAATGTTGAAAATGAAGCATCGGAACATAAGACTGGACTCACAGGAGAGGTTCAAATCATAGAAAGTGAGAGTGTCAGCCCTCTTGTACTTAAGTCGGCATTGTGCCTGTTGTATTAAATTCGGATGCAATTTCTGTGTTTCATCGTCAATAAGAAGGTGCAAGGTGTAAAGTAATCTTGAAGCGAAGCATCGGAATCTAAAACTGGACTCATAGGAGAGGTTCAAATCGTGGAAAATGAGAGTGTCAGTCCTCTTGTTATAAAGTCGGCATTGGGCATTTTGTATTAAATTAGGATGTGATTTCTGTGTTTCATCGTCAATAAGAAGGTGCAAGGTATACAGTAAACCTGATGTGAAGCATCGGAATCTAAAACTGGACTCACAAGAGAGGTTCAAATCATAGAAAGTGAGAGTGGTATTCCTCTTTTACTTAAGTCGGCATTGTGCCATTTGTATTAAATTCGGATGCAATTTCTGTGTTTCGTCGTCACTAAGAAGGTCCAAGGGATACAGTATACCTGAAGTGAAGCATCGGATTCTAAAACTGGACTCACAATAGAGGTTCAAATCATAGAAAGTTAGAGTGTCAGTCCTCGCGTACTTAAATCGGCATTGTGCCTTTTGTATTAATTTCGGATGCAATATCTGTGTTTTATCGTCAATAAGAAGGTGCAAGGTATACAGTAAACCTGAAGTGAAGCATCGGAATCAAAAACTGGAATCACAGAAGGGGTTCGAATCATAGAAAGTGCGAGTGTCAGTCCTCATGTACTTAAGTCGGCATTGTGCCTTTTGTATTACATTCGGTTCCTATTTCTGTGTTTCATCGTCAATAAGAAGGTGCAAGGTATACAGTAAACCTGAAGTGAAGCATCGGAATCTGAAACTGGTCTCACAGGAGAGGTTCAAATCGTTGAAAGTGAGAGTGTCAGTCCTCTTGTACTTAAGTCGGCATTGTCCCTTCTGTATTAAATTCGGATGCGATTTCTGTCTATCATCGACAATAAGAAGGTCCAAGGTATACAATAAACCTGAAGTGAAGCACCGGAATCTAAAACTGGACTCACAGGAGAGGCTCAAATCGTAGAAAGTGAGAGTGTCAGTCCTCTTGTACTTAAGTCGGCATTGTGCCTTTTGTATTAAATTCGGATGCAATTTCCGTGTTTCATCGTCAATAAGAAAGTCCGAGGGATGCAGTAAACCTGAAGTGTAGCATCGGAATCTAAAACGGGACTCACAGGTGAGATTTAAATCATAAAAAGTGAGAGTGTCAGTCCTCTTTTACATATGTCGGCATAGTGATTCTTGTATTTAATTCGGATGCAATTTCTGTGTTTCATCGTCAATAAGAAAGTCCAAGGGATACAGTAAACCTGAAGTGAAGCATCGGAATTTAAAACTGGACTCACAGGAGAGGTTTAAACCATAGAAAATGAGAGTGTCAGACCTCTTATATTATTGTCGGCATTGGGCCTTTTGTATTAAATTCGGATGCAATTTCTGTGTTTCATCGTCAATAAGAAGGTACAAGGTATACAGTAACCCTGAAGTGAAGCATCGGAATCTAAAAGTGGACTCACAGGAGAGGTTCAAATCATAGAAAGTTAGAGTGTGAGTCCTCTTGTACTTAAGTCGGCACTGTGCCTTTTGTATTTAATTCGGATGCAATTTCTGTGTTTCATCGTCAATAAGCAGGTGCCAGGTATACAGTAATCTTGCAGTGAAGCATCGGAATCTAAAACTTCACTCACAGGAGAGGTTTAAATCATAGAAAGTGAGGGTGTTAGTCCTCTTGTACTTAAGTTCGCATTGTGCCTTTTGTATTAAATTCGGATGCAATTTCTGTGTATCATCGTCAATAAGAAGGTCCAAGGTAAACAGTAAACCTGAAGTGAAGCATCGGAATCTAAAACTGGACTCACAGGAGGGGTTCAAATCGTAGAAAGTAAGAGTGTCAGTCCTCTTGTACTTAAGTCGGCATTGTGCCTTTTGTATTAAATTCGGATGCAATTTCAGTGTTTCATCGTCAATAAGAAGGTGCAAGGTATAAAGTAATGTTGAAAATGAAAATCGGAACATAAGACTGGACTCACAGGAGAGGTTCAAATCATAGAAAGTGAGAGTGTCAGCCCTCTTGTACTTAAGTCGGCATTGTGCCTGTTGTATTAAATTCGGATGCAATTTCTGTGTTTCATCGTCAATAAGAAGGTGCAAGGTGTAAAGTAATCTTGAAGCGAAGCATCGGAATCTATAACTGGACTCATAGGAGAGGTTCAAATCGTGGAAAATGAGAGTGTCAGTCCTCTTGTAATAAAGTCGGCATTGGGCATTTTGTATTAAATTAGGATGTGATTTCTGTGTTTCATCGTCAATAAGAAGGTGCAAGGTATACAGTAAACCTGATGTGAAGCATCGGAATCTAAAACTGGACTCACAAGAGAGGTTCAAATCATAGAAAGTGAGAGTGGTATTCCTCTTTTACTTAAGTCGGCATTGTGCCATTTGTATTAAATTCGGATGCAATTTCTGTGTTTCGTCGTCACTAAGAAGGTCCAAGGGATACAGTATACCTGAAGTGAAGCATCGGAGTCTAAAACTGGACTCTCAATAGAGGTTCAAATCATAGAAAGTTAGAGTGTCAGTCCTCGCGTACTTAAGTCGGCATTGTGCCTTTTGTATTAATTTCGGATGCAATATCTGTGTTTTATCGTCAATAAGAAGGTGCAAGGTATACAGTAAACCTGAAGTGAAGCATCGGAATCAAAAACTGGACTCACAGGAGGGGTTCGAATCATAGAAAGTGCTAGTGTCAGTCCTCATGTACTTAAGTTCGCATTGTGCCTTTTGTATTAAATTAGGATGCGATTTCTGTGTTTCATCGTCAATAAGAAGGTGCAAGGTATACAGTAAACCTGATGTGAAGCATCGGAATCTAAAACTGGACTCACAAGAGAGGTTCAAATCATAGAAAGTGAGAGTGGTATTTCTCTTTTACTTAAGTCGGCATTGTGCCATTTGTATTAAATTCGAATGCAATTTCTGTGTTCCTCGTCACTAAGAAGGTCCAAAGGATACAGTATACCTGAAGTGAAGCATCGGATTCTAAAACTGGACTCACAATAGAGGTTCAAATCATAGAAAGTTAGAGTGTCAGTCCTCGCGTACTTAAGTCGGCATTGTGCCTTTTGTATTAATTTCGGATGCAATATCTGTGTTTTATCGTCAATAAGAAGGTGCAAGGTATACAGTAAACCTGAAGTGTAGCATCAGAATGAAAACCTGGACTCACAGGAGGGGTTCGAATCATAGAAAGTGCGAGTGTCAGTCCTCATGTACTTAAGTCGGCATTGTGCCTTTTGTATTACATTCGGTTGCTATTTCTGTGTTTCATCGTCAATACGAAGGTGCAAGATATACAGTAAACCTGAAGTGATGCATCGGAATCTAAAACTGGTCTCACAGGAGAGGTTCAAATCGTTGAAAGTGAGAGTGTCAGTCCTCTTGTACTTAAGTCGGCATTGTGCCTTTTCTATTAAATTCGGATGCAATTTCTGTGTTTCATCGGCAATAAGAAGGTGCAAGGTATGCAGTAAACCTGAAGTGAGGCATCGGAATCTAAAACTGGACTCACAGGCGAGATTCAAATCATTGAAAGTGAGAGTGTCAGTCCTCTTGTACTTAAGTCGGCATATTGCCTTTTGTATTAAATTCGGATGCAATTTCTGTGTTTCATCGCCAATAAAAAGGTGCGAGGTATACAGTAAACCTGAAGTCAAGCATCGGAATCTCATACTGGACTCAGAGGAGTGGTTCAAATCGTAGAAAGTGAGAGTGTTAGTACTCTTGTACTTAAGTCCACATTGTGCCTTTTGTATTAAATTCGGATGCAACTTCTGTGTTTCATTGTCAATAAGCAGGTGCAAGGTATACAGTAGACATAAAGTGAAGCATCGGAATCTAAAACTGGACTCACAAGAGAGGTTCAAATCATAGAAAGTGAGAGTGTCAGTCCACTTTTACATAAGTCGGCATTGTGCCATTTGTATTAAATTCGGATGCAATTTCTGTGTTTCGTCGTCAATAAGGAGGTCCAAGGGATACGGTATACCTGAAGTGAAGCATCGGCATCTAAAACTGGACTCACAGGAGAGGTTCAAATCATAGAAAGTTAGAGTGTCAGTCCTCTTGTACTTAACTCGGCATTGTGCCTTTTGTATTAAATTCGGATGCAAACTCTGTGTTTCATCGTCAATAAGAAGGTGCAAGCTATACAGTAAACCTGATGTGAAGCTTCGGAATCTAAAACTGGACTCACAGGAGAGGTTCAAATCATAGAAAGTTAGAGTGTCAGTCCTCTTGTACTTAAGTCGGCATTGTGCCTTTTGTATTGAATTCGGATGCAATTTCTGTGTTTCATCGTCAATAAGATGGTGCAAGGTATACAGTAAACCTGAAGTGAAGCATCGGAATCTAAAACTTCACTCACAGGAGAGGTTCAAATCGTAGAAAGTGAGAGTGTCAGTCCTCTTTTACTTAAGTCGGCATTGTGCCTTTTGTATTAAATTTGGATGCAATTTCTGTGTTTTATCGTCAATAAGAAGGTGCAAGGGATACAGTAATCCTGAAGTGAAGCATTGGAATCTAAATCTGGACTCACAGGAGAGGTTCAAATCATAGAAAGTGAGAGTGTCAGTCCTCTTTTACTTAAGTTGGCATTTTGCCTTTTGTATTAAATTCGGATGCAACTTCTGTGTTTCATCGTCAATAAGAGGGTCCAAGGGATACAGTAAACCTGAAGTGAAGCATCGGATTCAAAACCTGGACCCACATGAGAGGTTCAAATCATAGAAAGTGAGAGTGTCAGTCCTCTTTTACTTAAGTCGGCATTGTGCCTTTTGTATTAAATTCGGATGCAATTTCTGTCTTCCATCGTCAATAAGAAGGTCCAAGGGATACAGTATACCTGAAGTGAAGCATCGGAATCTAGAACTAGACTCACAGGAGAGGTTCAAATTATAGAAAGTGAGAGAGTCAGTCCTCTTGTAGTTATGTCGGCATTGTGTCTTTTGAATTAAATTTGGATGCAATTTCTGTGTTTAATCGTCAATAAGAAGGTCCAAGGGATACAGTAAACCTGAAGTGAAGCATCGGAATTGAAAACTGGACTCACAGAAGAGGTTCAAATCATAGAAAGTGAGAGTATCAGTCCTCATGTACTTAAGTCGGGATTGTGCCTTTTGTATTACATACGGATGCTGTTTGTCTGTATCATCGTCAATAAGAATGTGCAAGGTATACCGTAAACCTGAAGTAATGCATCGGAATCTACAACTGGTTTCACAGGAGAGGTTCGAATCGTTGAACGTGAGAGTGTCAGTCCTCTTGTACTTAAGTCGGCATTGTGCCTTTTGTATTAAATTCGGATGCAATTTCTGTGTTTCATCGTCAATAAGAAGGTGCAAGGTATGCAGTAAACCTGAAGTGAAGCATAGGAATCTGAAACTGGACTCACAGGAGAGGTTCAAATCATAGAAAGTTAGAGTGTCAGTCCTCTAGTACTTAAGTCGGCATTGTGCATTTTGTATTTAATTTGGATGCAATCTCTGTGTAACATCGTCAATAAGAAGGTGCAAGGTATACAGTAATCTTGAAGTGAAGCATCGGAATCTAAAACTTGCCTCACAGGAGAGGTTCATATCATAGAAAGTGAGAGTGTCAGTCCTCTTGTACTTAAGTCGGCCTTGTGCCTTTTGTATTAAATTCGGATGCAATTTCTGTCTTTCATCGTCAATAAGAAAGTCCGAGGGATAAAGTAAACCTTAAGTGAAGCATCGGAATCTAAAACGGGACTCACAGGTGAGATTCAAATCATAGAAAGTGAGAGTGTCAGTCCTCTTTTACTTATGTCGGCATAGTGCCTCTTGTATTAAATTCGGATGCAATTTCTGTGTTACATCGTCAATAAGAAAGTCCAAGGGATACAGTAAACCGGAAGTGAAGCATCGGAATCTGAAACTGGACTCACAGGAGAGGTGTAAACCATAGAAAATGAGAGTGTCAGTCCTCTTGTACTAATGTCGGCATTGGGCCTTTTGTATTAAATTCGGATGCAATTTCTGTGTTTCATCGTCAATAAGAAGGTACAAGGTATACAGTAAACCTGAAGTGATGCATCGGAACATAAAAGTGGACTCACAGGAGAGGTTCAAATCATAGAAAGTTAGAGTGTGAGTCCTCTTGTACTTAAGTCGGCACTGTGCCTTTTGTATTTAATTCGGATGCAATTTCTGGGTTTCATCGTCAATAAGCAGGTGCAAGGTATACAATAATCTTGCAGTGAAGCACCGGAATCTAAAACTTCACTCACAGGAGAGGTTCAAATGATAGAAGGTGAGGGTGTTAGTCCTCTTGTACTTAAGTTCGCGTTGTGCCTTTTGTATTAAATTCGGATGCAATTTCTGTGTTTCATCGTCAATAAGAAGGTGGAAGGTGTACAGTAATCTTGAAGCGAAGCATCGGAATCTAAAACTGGACTCATGGGAGAGGTTCAAATCGTGGAAAATGAGAGTGTCAGTCCTCTTGTACTTAAGTCGGCATTGGGCCTTTTGTATTAAATTAGGATGCGATTTCTGTGTTTCATCGTCAATAAGAAGGTGCGAAGTATACAGTAGACCTGATGTGAAGCATCGGAATCTAAAACTGGACTCACAAAAGAGGTTCAAATCATAGAAAGTGAGAGTGTCAGTCCTCTTTTACTTAAGTCGGCATTGTGCCATTTGTATTAAATTCGGATGCAATTTTTGTGTTTCGTCGTCACTAAGAAGGTCCAAGGGATACAGTATACCTGAAATTAAGCATCGGATTCTAAAACCGGACTCACAATAGAGGTTCAAATCATAGAAAGTTAGATTGTCAGTCCTCGCGTACTTAAGTCGGCATTGTGCCTTTTGTATTAATTTCGGATGCAATTTCTGTGTTTTATCGTCAATAAGAAGGTGCAAGGTATACAGTAAACCTGAAGTGAAGCAACGGAATCAAAAACTGGACTCACAGGAGGGGTTCGAATCATAGAAAATGCGAGTGTCAGTCCTCATGTACTTAAGTCGGCATTGTGCCTTTTGTATTACATTCGGTTGCTGTTTCTGTGTTTCATCGTCAATAAGAAGGTGCAAGGTATACAGTAAACCTGAAGTGAACCATCGGTATCTAAAACTGGTCTCACAGGAGAGGTTCAAATCGTTGAAAGTGAGAGTGTCAGTCCTCTTGTACTTAAGTCGGCATTGTGCCATTTGTATTAAATTCGGATGCAATTTCTGTGTTTCATCGTCAATAAGAAGGTGCAAGGTATGCAGTAAACCTGATGTGAGGCATCGGAATCTAAAACTGGACTCACAGGCGAGATTCAAATCATAGAAAGTGAGAGTGTCAGTCCTCTCATACTTAAGTCGGCATTGTGCCTTTTGTATTAAATTCGGATGCAATTTCTGTGTTTCACCGTCAATAAAAAGGTGCAAGGTATACAGTAAACCATAAAGTCAAGCATCGGAATCTCATACTGGACTCAGAGGAGAGGTTCAAATCGTAGAAAGTGAGAGTGTTAGTACTCTTGTACTTAAGTCGGCTTTGTGCCTTTTGTATTAAATTCGGATGCAATTTCTGTGTTTCATTGTCAATTAGCAGGTGCAAGGTATACAGTAAACCTAAAGTGAGGCATCGGAATCTAAAACTGGACTCACAAGAGAAGTTCAAATCATAGAAAGGGAGACTGTCGGTCCTCTTTTACTTATGTCGTTATTGTGCCATTTGTATTAAATTCGGATGCAATTTCTGTGTTTCGTCGTCAATAAGAAGGTCCAAGGGATACAGTATACCTGAAGTGAAGCATCGGAATCTAAAACTGGACTCACAGGAGAGGTTCAAATCATAGAAAGTTAGAGTGTCAGTCCTCTTGTACTTAACTCGGCATTGTGCCTTTTGTATTAAATTCGGATGCAAACTCTGTGTTTCATCGTCAATAAGAAGGTGCAAGCTATACAGTAAACCTGATGTGAAGCTTCGGAATCTAAAACTGATCTCACAGGAGAGGTTCAAATCGTAGAAAGTGGGAGTGTCACTCCTCTTTTACTTAAGTCGGCATTGTGCCTTTTGTATTAAATTTGGATGCAATTTCTGTGTTTTATCGTCAATAAGAAGGTGCAAGGGATACAGTAAACCTGAAGTGAAGCATTGGAATGTAAAACTGGACTAACATGAGAGGTTCAAATCATAGAAAGTGAGAGTGTCAGTCCTCTTTTACTTAAGTCGGCATTGTGCCTTTTGTATTAAATTCGGATGCAACTTCTGTGTTTCATCAACAATAAGAAGGTCCAAGGTATACATTAAACCTGAATTGAAGCATCGGAATCTTAAACTGGACTCACAGGAGAGGTTCAAATCGTTAAAGTGAGAGTGGTAGTCCTCTTGTACTTAGGTCGGCATTGTGCCTTTTGTATTAAATTCGGATGCAATTTTTGTGTTTCATCGTCAATGAGAAGGTCCCAGGGATACAGTATTCCTGAAGTGAAGCATCGGAATCTAAAACTGGCCTCACAGGAGAGGTTCAAATCATAGAAAGTGAGAGTGTCAGTCCTCTTGTACTTAAGTCGGCATTGTATCATTTGTATTAAATTCGGATGCAATTTTTGCGTTTTATCGTCAATAAGAAGGTCCAAGGGATACAGTAAACCTGAAGTGAAGCATCGGAATCAAATACTGGTCTCACAGGAAAGGTTCAAATCATAGAAAGTGCGAGTGTCAGTCCTCATGTACTTAAGTCGGCATTGTGCCTTTTGTATTACATTTGGATGCTATATCTGTGTTGCATCGTCAATACGAAGGTGCAAGGTATACCGTAAACCTGAAGTGAAGCATCGGAATCTAAAACTAGTCTCACAGGAGAGGTTCAAATCGTTGAAAGTGAGAGTGTCAGTCCTCTTGTACTTAAGTCGGCATTGTGAATTTTGTATTAAATTCGGATGCAATTTCTGTGTTTCATCGTCAATAAGAATGTGCAAGGTATGCAGTAAACCTGAAGTGAAGCATCGGAATCTAAAACTGGTCTCACAGGAGAGGTTCAAGTCATAGAGAGTGCGAGTGTCAGTCCTCATGTACTTAAGTCGGCATTGTGCCTTTTGTATTACATTCGGATGCTATTTCTGTGTTTCATCGTCAGTAAGAAAGTGCAAGGTATACAGTAAAGCTGAAGTAAAGCATCGGAATCTAAAACTGGACTCACTGGAGAGGTTCAAATCGTTGAAAGTGAGAGTGTCAGTCCTCTCGTACTTAAGTCGGCATTGAACCTTTTGTATTAAATTCGGATGCAATTTCTGTATTTCATCGTCAATAAGAAGGTGCAAGGTATACAGTAAACCTGAAGAGAAGCATCGGAATCTAAAGCTGGACTCACAGGCGAGGTTCAAATTATAGAAAGTGAGAGTGTCCGTCCTCTTGTACTTAAGTCGGCATTGTACCTTTTGTATTAAATTCGGATGCAATTTCTGTGTTTCATCGTCAATAAGAAGGTGCAAGGTATACAGTAAACCTGAAGTGAAGCATCGGAATCTAAAACTGGACTCACAGGAGAGGTTCAAATCGTAGTGAGAGTGTCAGCCCTCTTGTACTTAAGTCGGCATTGTGCCATTTGTATTAAATTCGGCTGCTATTTCTGTGTCTCATCGTCAATAAGAAGGTGCAAGGTATACAGTAAACCTGAAGTGAAGCATCGGATTCTAAACCTGGACCTACAGGAGAAGTTCAAATCATAGAAAGTGAGAGTGTCAGTCCTCTTTTACTTAAGTCGGCATTGTGCCTTTTGTATTAAATTCGGATGCACTTTCTGTGTTTCATCGTCAATGAGAAGGTCCAAGGGATACAGTAAACCTGAAGTGAAGCATCGGAATCTAAAACTGGACTCACAGGAGGGGTTCAAAACATAGAAAGTGAGAGTGTCAGTCCTCTTGTACTTAAGTCGGCATTGTGCATTTGTATTAAATTCGGATGCAATTTCTGTGTTTTATCGTCAATACGAAGGTCCAAGGGATACAGTAAACCTAAAGTGAAGCATCGGAATCAAAAACTGGACTCACAGGAGAGGTTCAAATCATAGAAAGTGCGAGTGTCATTCCTCATGTACTTAAGTCGGCATTGTGCCTATTGTATTACATTCGGATGCTATATCTGTGTTTCATCGTCAATACGAAGGTGCAAGGTATACCGTAAACCTGAAGTGAAGCATCGGAATCTAAAACTGGTCTCACAGGAGCGGTTCAAATCGTTGAAAGTGAGAGTGTCAGTCCTCTTGTACTTAAGTCGGCATTGTGCCTTTTGTAATAAATTCGGATGCAATTTCTGTGTTTCATCGTCAATAAGAAGGTGCAAGGTATGCAGTAAACCTGAAGTGAAGCATCGGAATCTAAAACTGGACTCACAGGCGAGGTTCAAGTCATAGAAAGTGAGAGTGTCAGTCCTCTTGTACTTAAGTCGGCATTGTGCCTTTTGTATTAAATTCGGATGCAATTTCTGTGTTACATCGTCAATAAAAAGGTGCAAGGTGTACAGTAAACCTGAAGTGAAGCATCGGAATCTCATACTGGACTCAGAGGAGAGGTTCAAATCGTAGTAAGTGAGAGTGTTAGACCTCTTGTACTTAAGTCGGCATTGTGCCTTTTGTATTAAGTTCGGATGCAATATCGGTGTTTTATCGTCAATAAGAAGGTGCAAGGGATACAGTAAACCTGAAGTGAAGCAGCGGAATCTAAAACTGGACTCACAGGAGAGGTTCAAGTCATTGAAAGTGAGTGTGTCAGTCTTCCTTTACTTAAGTCGGCTTCGTGCCTTTTGTATTAAATTCGGATGCAACTTCTGTGTTTCATCGTCAATAATAAGGTCCAAGAGATACAGTAAACCTGATGTGAAGCATCGGAATCTAAAACTGGACTCACAGGAGAGGTTCAAATCATAGAAAGTGAGAGTGTCAGTCCTCTTGTACTTAAGTCGGCATTGTGCCTTTTGTATTAAATTCGGAGGCAATTTCTGTGTTTCATCGTCAATACGAAGGTGCAAGGTATACAGTAAACCTGAAGTGAAGCATCGGAATCTAGAACTGGACTCACAGGAGGGGTTCAAATCGTTGAAAGTAAGAGTGTCAGTCCACTTGTACTTAAGTCGGCATTGTGCCTTTTATATTAAATTCGGATGCAATTCCTGTGTCTCATTGTCAATAAGAAGGTGCAAGGTATACAGTAAACCTGAATTGAAGCATCGGAATCTAAAACTGGACTCACATTAGAGGTTCAAATTATAGAAAGTTAGAGTGTCAGTCCTCGCGTACTTAAGTCGGCTTTGTGCCTTTTGTATTAAATTCGGATGCAATTTCTGTGTTATATCGTCAATAAGTAGGTCTAAGGGATACAGTAAACCTGAAGTGAAGCATCGGAATCAAAAACCGGAATCACAGGAGAGCTTCAAATCATTGAAAGTGCGAGTGTCAGTCCTCATGTACTTAAGTCGGCATTGTGCCTTTTGTATTACATTCGGATGCTATTTCTGTGTTTCATCGTCAATAAGAAGGTGCAAGGTATACAGTAAACCTGAAGAGAAGCATCGGAATTTAAAGCTGGACTCACGGGCGAGTTTCAAATCATAGAAAGTGAGAGTGTCAGTCCTCTTGGACTTAAGTCGGCATTGTGCCTTTTGTATTAAATTCAGATGCAATTTCTAAGTTTCATCGTCAATAAAAAGGAGCAAGGTATACAGTAAACCTGAAGTGAAGCATCGGAATCTCATACTGGACTCAGAGGAGAGGTTCAAATCGTAGTAAGTGAGAGTGTTAGTCCTCTTGTACTTAAGTCGGCATTGTGCCTTTTGTATTAAATTCGGATGCAATATCTGTGTTTCATCGTCAATAAGCAGGTGCAAGGTATACAGTAAACCTAAAGTGAAGCATCGGAATCTAAAACTGGACTCACAAGAGAGGTTCAAATCATAGAAAGTGAGAGTGTCAGTCCTCTTGTACTTTACTCGGCATTGTGCCTTTTGTATTATATTCGGATGCAACTCTGTCTTTCGTCGTCAATAAGAAGGTGCAAGGGATACAGTAAACCTGAAGTGAAGCATCGGAATCTAAAACTGGACTCACTGGAGAGGTTCAAATCATAGAAAGTGCGAGTGTCAGTCCTCATGTACTTAAGTCGGTATTGTGCCTTTTGTATTACATTTGGATGCTATATCTGTGTTGCATCGTCAATACGAAGGTGCAAGGTATACCGTAAACCTGAAGTGAAGCATCGGAATCTAAAACTAGTCTCACAGGAGAGGTTCAAATCGTTGAAAGTGAGAGTGTCAGTCCTCTTGTACTTAAGTCGGCATTGTGAATTTTGTATTAAATTCGGATGCAATTTCTGTGTTTCATCGTCAATAAGAATGTGCAAGGTATGCAGTAAACCTGAAGTGAAGCATCGGAATCTAAAACTGGTCTCACAGGAGAGGTTCAAGTCATAGAGAGTGCGAGTGTCAGTCCTCATGTACTTAAGTCGGCATTGTGCCTTTTGTATTACATTCGGATGCTATTTCTGTGTTTCATCGTCAGTAAGAAAGTGCAAGGTATACAGTAAAGCTGAAGTAAAGCATCGGAATCTAAAACTGGACTCACAGGAGAGGTTCAAATTGTTGAAAGTGAGAGTGTCAGTCCTCTCGTACTTAAGTCGGCATTGAACCTTTTGTATTAAATTCGGATGCAATTTCTGTATTTCATCGTCAATAAGAAGGTGCAAGGTATACAGTAAACCTGAAGAGAAGCATCGGAATCTAAAGCTGGACTCACAGGCGAGGTTCAAATTATAGAAAGTGAGAGTGTCCGTCCTCTTGTACTTAAGTCGGCATTGTACCTTTTGTATTAAATTCGGATGCAATTTCTGTGTTTCATCGTCAATAAGAAGGTGCAATGTATACAGTAAACCTGAAGTGAAGCATCGGAATCTAAAACTGGACTCACAGGAGAGGTTCAAATCGTAGTGAGAGTGTCAGCCCTCTTGTACTTAAGTCGGCATTGTGCCATTTGTATTAAATTCGGTTGCTATTTCTGTGTCTCATCGTCAATGAGAAGGTGCAAGGTATACAGTAAACCTGAAGTGAAGCATCGGATTCTAAACCTGGACCTACAGGAGAAGTTCAAATCATAGAAAGTGAGAGTGTCAGTCCTCTTTTACTTAAGTCGGCATTGTGCCTTTTGTATTAAATTCGGATGCACTTTCTGTGTTTCATCGTCAATGAGAAGGTCCAAGGGATACAGTAAACCTGAAGTGAAGCATCGGAATCTAAAACTGGACTCACAGGAGGGGTTCAAAACATAGAAAGTGAGAGTGTCAGTCCTCTTGTACTTAAGTCGGCATTGTGCATTTGTATTAAATTCGGATGCAATTTCTGTGTTTTATCGTCAATACGAAGGTCCAAGGGATACAGTAAACCTAAAGTGAAGCATCGGAATCAAAAACTGGACTCACAGGAGAGGTTCAAATCATAGAAAGTGCGAGTGTCATTCCTCATGTACTTAAGTCGGCATTGTGCCTATTGTATTACATTCGGATGCTATATCTGTGTTTCATCGTCAATACGAAGGTGCAAGGTATACCGTAAACCTGAAGTGAAGCATCGGAATCTAAAACTGGTCTCACAGGAGCGGTTCAAATCGTTGAAAGTGAGAGTGTCAGTCCTCTTGTACTTAAGTCGGCATTGTGCCTTTTGTAATAAATTCGGATGCAATTTCTGTGCTTCATCGTCAATAAGAAGGTGCAAGGTATGCAGTAAACCTGAAGTGAAGCATCGGAATCTAAAACTGGACTCACAGGCGAGGTTCAAGTCATAGAAAGTGAGAGTGTCAGTCCTCTTGTACTTAAGTCGGCATTGTGCCTTTTGTATTAAATTCGGATGCAATTTCTGTGTTACATCGTCAATAAAAAGGTGCAAGGTGTACAGTAAACCTGAAGTGAAGCATCGGAATCTCATACTGGACTCAGAGGAGAGGTTCAAATCGTAGTAAGTGAGAGTGTTAGACCTCTTGTACTTAAGTCGGCATTGTGCCTTTTGTATTAAGTTCGGATGCAATATCGGTGTTTTATCGTCAATAAGAAGGTTCAAGGGATACAGTAAACCTGAAGTGAAGCAGCGGAATCTAAAACTGGACTCACAGGAGAGGTTCAAGTCATTGAAAGTGAGTGTGTCAGTCTTCCTTTACTTAAGTCGGCTTCGTGCCTTTTGTATTAAATTCGGATGCAACTTCTGTGTTTCATCGTCAATAATAAGGTCCAAGAGATACAGTAAACCTGATGTGAAGCATCGGAATCTAAAACTGGACTCACAGGAGAGGTTCAAATCATAGAAAGTGAGAGTGTCAGTCCTCTTGTACTTAAGTCGGCATTGTGCCTTTTGTATTAAATTTGGAGGCAATTTCTGTGTTTCATCGTCAATACGAAGGTGCAAGGTATACAGTAAACCTGAAGTGAAGCATCGGAATCTAGAACTGGACTCACAGGAGGGGTTCAAATCGTTGAAAGTAAGAGTGTCAGTCCACTTGTACTTAAGTCGGCATTGTGCCTTTTATATTAAATTCGGATGCAATTCCTGTGTCTCATCGTCAATAAGAAGGTGCAAGGTATACAGTAAACCTGAATTGAAGCATCGGAATCTAAAACTGGACTCACATTAGAGGTTCAAATTATAGAAAGTTAGAGTGTCAGTCCTCGCGTACTTAAGTCGGCTTTGTGCCTTTTGTATTAAATTCGGATGCAATTTCTGTGTTTTATCGTCAATAAGTAGGTCTAAGGGATACAGTAAACCTGAAGTGAAGCATCGGAATCAAAAACTGGAATCACAGGAGAGCTTCAAATCATTGAAAGTGCGAGTGTCAGTCCTCATGTACTTAAGTCGGCATTGTGCCTTTTGTATTACATTCGGATGCTATTTCTGTGTTTCATCGTCAATAAGAAGGTGCAAGGTATACAGTAAACCTGAAGAGAAGCATCGGAATTTAAAGCTGGACTCACGGGCGAGTTTCAAATCATAGAAAGTGAGAGTGTCAGTCCTCTTGGACTTAAGTCGGCATTGTGCCTTTTGTATTAAATTCAGATGCTATTTCTAAGTTTCATCGTCAATAAAAAGGAGCAAGGTATACAGTAAACCTGAAGTGAAGCATCGGAATCTCATACTGGACTCAGAGGAGAGGTTCAAATCGTAGTAAGTGAGAGTGTTAGTCCTCTTGTACTTAAGTCGGCATTGTGCCTTTTGTATTAAATTCGGATGCAATATCTGTGTTTCATCGTCAATAAGCAGGTGCAAGGTATACAGTAAACCTAAAGTGAAGCATCGGAATCTAAAACTGGACTCACAAGAGAGGTTCAAATCATAGAAAGTGAGAGTGTCAGTCCTCTTGTACTTTACTCGGCATTGTGCCTTTTGTATTATATTCGGATGCAACTCTGTCTTTCGTCGTCAATAAGAAGGTGCAAGGGATACAGTAAACCTGAAGTGAAGCATCGGAATCTAAAACTGGACTCACAGGAGAGGTTCAAATCATAGAAAGTGCGAGTGTCAGTCCTCATGTACTTAAGTCGGTATTGTGCCTTTTGTATTACATTCGGATGCTATTTCTGTGTTTCATCGTCAGTAAGAAGGTGCAAGGTATACAGTAAAGCTGAAGTGAAGCATCGGAATCTAAACCTGGACTCACAGGAGAGGTTCAAATCATAGAATGTTAGAGTGTCCGTCCTCTTGTACTTCAGTCGGCATTGTGCCTTTTGTATTAAATTTTGATGCAATTTCTGTGTTTCGTCGTCAATAAGATGGTGCAAGTTATACAGTAAACCTGATGTGAAGCATCGTAATCTAAAACTGGTCTCACAGGAGAGGTTCAAAATGTAGAAAGTGATACTGTCAGTCCTCTTTTACTTAAGTCGTCATTGTGCCTTTTGTATTAAATTCGGATGCAATTTCTGTGTTTTATCGTCAATAAGAAGGTGCAAGGGATACAGTAAACCTGAAGTGAAGCAGCGGAATCTAAACCTGGACTCACAGGAGAGGTTCAAATCATTGAAAGTGAGAGTGTCAGTCCTCTTGTACTTAAGTCGGCATTGTGCCTTTTGTATTAAAAACGGAGGCATTTTCTGTGTTTCGTCGTCAATAAGAAGGTGCAAGGTATACAGTAAACCTGAAGTGAAGCATCGGAATCTAGAACTGGACTCACAGGAGGGGCTCAAATCGTTGAAAGTGAGAGTGTCAGTCAACTTGTACTTAAGTCGGCATTGTGCCTTTTGTATTAAATTCGGATGCAATTCCTGTGTTTCATCGTCAATAAGAAGGTGCAAAGAATACAGTAAACCCGAAGTGAAGCATCGGAATCTAAAACTGGACTCACAGGCGAGGTTCAAATCATACAAAGTGAGAATGTCCGTCCTCTTGTACTTAAGTCGGCATTGTACCTTTTGTATTAAATTCGGATGCAATTTCTGTGTTTCATCGTCAATAAGAAGGTGCAAGGTATACAGTAAACCTGAATTGAAGCATCGGAATCTAAAACTGGACTCACAATAGAGGTTCAAATTATAGGAAGTTAGAGTGTCAGTCCTCGCGTACTTTAGTCGGCATTGTGCCTTTTATATTAAATTCGGATGCAATTTCTGTGTTTTATCGTCAATAAGTAGGTCTAAGGGATACAGTAAAGCTGAAGTGAAGCATCGGAATCATAAACTGGAATCACAGGAGAGGTTCAAATCATAGAAAGTGTAAGTGTCAGTCCTCATGTACTTAAGACGGCATTGTGCCTTTTGTATTACATTCGGATGCTATTTCTGTGTTTCATCGGCAATAAGAAGGTGCAAGGTATACAGTAAACCTGAAGAGAAGCATCGGAATCTAAAGCTGGAGTCACAGGCGAGGTTCAAATCATAGAAAGTGAGAGTGTCAGTCCTCTTGTATTTAAGTCGACATTGAACCTGTTGTATTATATTCGGATGCAAACTCTGTGTTTCATCGTCAATAAGATGGTGCAAGGTATACAGTAAGCCTGAAGTGAAGCATCGGAATCAAAAACTGGTCTCACAGGAGGGGTTCAAATTGTAGAAAGTGATAGTGTCTGTCCTCTTTTACTTAAGTCGGCATTGTGCCTTTTGTATTAAATTCGGATGCAATTTCCGTGTTTCACCGTCAATAAGAAGGTGCAAGGTATGCAGTAAACCTGAAGTGAGCATCGGAATCTAAAACTGGACTCACAGGCGAGGTTCCAAACATAGAAAGTGAGAGTGTCAGTCCTCTTATACTTAAGTCGGCAATGTGCCTTTTCTATTAAATTCGGATGCAATTTCTGTGTTTCATCGTCAACAAAAAGGTGCATGGTATACAGTAAACCTGAAGTAAAGCATCGGAATCTCATACTGGACGCAGAGGAGAGGTTCAAATCGTAGTAAGTGAGAGTGTTAGTCCGCTTGTACTTAAGTCAGCATTGTGCCTTTTGTATTAAATTCGGATGCAATATCTGTGTTTCATCGTCAATAAGCAGGTGCAAGGTATACAGTAAACCTAAAGTGAAGCATCGGAATCTAAAACTGGACTCACAAGAGAGGTTCAAATCATAGAAAGTGAGAGTGTCAGTCCTCTTGTACTTTACTCGGCATTGTGCCTTTTGTATTAAATTCGGATGCAAACTCTGTGTATCATCGTCAATAAGAAGGTGCAAGGTATTCAGTAAACCTGAAGAGAAGCATCGGAATCTAAAGCTGGACTCACAGGCGAGGTTCAAAGCATAGAAAGTGAGAGTGTCAGTCCTCTTGTACTTAAGTCGGCATTGAACCTTTTGTATTAAATTCGGCTGCAAACTCTGTGTTTCATCGTCAATAAGAAGGTGCAAGCTATACAGTAAACTTGAAGTGAAGCATTGGAATCTAAACCTGGACTCACAGGAGAGGTTCAAATCATAGAAAGTTAGAGTGTCAGTTCTCTTGTACTTAAGTCGGCATTGTGCCTTTTGTAATAAATTTTGATGCAATTTCTGTGTTTCATCGTCAATAAGATGGTGCAAGGTATACAGTAAACCTGAAGTGAAGCATCGGAATCTAAAACTGGTCTCACAGGAGAGGTTCAAATTGTAGAAAGTGATAGTGTCAGTCCTCTTTCACTAAGGTCAGTATTGTGCCTATTGTATTAAATTCGGATGCAATTTCTGTGTTTTATTGTCAATATGAAGGTGCAAGGGATACAGTAAACCTGAAGTGAAGCAGCGGAATCTAAAACTGGACTCACAGGAGAGGTTCAAATCATTGAAAGTGAGAGTGTCAGTCTTCCTTTACTTAAGTCGGCTTTGTGCCTTTTGTATTAAATTCGGATGCAACTTCTGTGTTTCATCGTCAATAAGAAGGTCCAAGAGATACAGTAAACCTGATGTGAAGCATCGGAATCTAAAACTAGACTCACAGGAGAGGTTCAAATCATAGAAAGTGAGAGTGTCAGTTCTCTTGTACTTAAGTCGGCATTGTTCCCTTTGTATTAAATTCGGAGGCAATTTCTGTGTTTCATCGTCAATAAGAAGGTGCAAGGTATACAGTAAACCTGAAGTGAAGCATCGGAATCTAGAACTGGACTCACAGGAGGGGTTCAAATCGTTGAAAGTGAGAGTGTCAGTCTACTTGTACTTAAGGCGGCATTGTGCCTTTTGTATTAAATTCGGATGCAATTTCTGTGTTTCATCGTCAATAAGAAGGTGCAAGGTATACAGTAAACCTGAAGAGAAGCATCGGAATGTAAAGCTGGACTCACAGGCGAGGTTCAAATCATACAAAGTGAGAGTGTCAGTCCTCTTGTACTTAAGTCGTCATTGAACCATTTGTATTAAATTCGGATGCAAACTCTGTTTTTCATCGTCAATAAGAAGGTGCAAGGTATACAGTAAACCTGAAGTGTAGCATCGGAATCTCATACTGGACACACAGGAGAAGTTCAAATCGTAGAAAGTGAGAGTGTCAGTCCTCTTGTACTTAAGTCGGCATTGTGCCTTTTGTATTAAATTCGGATGCAATTTCAGTGTTTCACCGTCAATAAGCAAGTGCAAGGTATACCGTAAACCTAAAGTGAAGCATCGGAATCTAAAACTGGACTCACAAGAGAGGTTCAAATCATAGAAAGTGAGAGTGTCAGTCCTCTTTTACTTAAGTCGGCATTGTGCCATTTGTATTAAATTCGGATGCAATTTCTGTGTTCCGTCGTCACTAAGAAGGTCCAAGGGATACAGTATACCTTAAGTGAAGCATCGGAATCTAAAACTGGACTCACAGGAAAGGTTCAAATCATAGAAAGTTAGAGTGTCAGTCCTCTTGTACTTATGTCTGCATTGTACATTTGTATTAAATTCGGATGCAATTTCTGTCTTTCATCGTCAATAAGATGTTGCAAGGTATACAGTAAACCTGAATTGAAGCATCGGAATCTAAAACTGGACTCACAATAGAAGTTCAAATTATAGAAAATTAGAGTGACAGTCCTCGCGTACTTAAGTCGGCATTGTGCATTTTGTATTAAATTCGGATGCAATTTCTGTGTTTTATCGTCAATAAGAAGGTCTAAGGGATACAGTAAACCTGAAGACAAGCATCGGAATCAAAAACTGGAATCACAGGAGAGGTTCAAACCATAGTAAGTGTGAGTGTCAGTCCTCATGTACCTAAGTCGGCATTGTGCCTTTTGTATTACATTCGGATGCTATTTCTGTGTTTCATCGTCAATTAGAAGGTGCAAGGTATACTGTAAACCTGAAGAGAAGCATCGTAATCTAATGCTGGACTCACAGGAGAGGTTCAAATCGTTAAAAGTGAGAGTGTCAGTCCTCTTGTACTTAAGTCGGCATTGTGCCTTCTGTATAAAACTCGGATGGAATTTCTGTGTTTCATCGTCAATAAGAATGTGCAAGGTATACAGTAAACCTGAAGTGTAGCATCGGAATCTCATACTGGACTCACAGAAGAGGTTCAAATCGTAGATAATGAGAGTGTCAGTCCTCTTGTACTAAAGTCGGCATTGTGCCTTCTGTATTAAATTCGGATGCAATTTCAGTGTTTCACCATCAATAAGCAAGTGCAAGGTATTTAGTAAACCTAAAGTGAAGCATCGAAATCAAAAACTGGACTCACAAGAGAGGTTCAAATCATAGAAAGTGAGAGTGTCAGACCTCTTTTACTTAAGTCGGCATTGTGCCATTTGTATTAAATTCGGATGCAATTTCTGTGTTTCGTCGTCACTAAGAAGGTCCAAGGGATACAGTATACCTTAAGTGAAGCATCGGAATCTATAACTGGACTCACAGGAGAGGTTCAAATCATAGAACGTTAGAGTGTCAGTCCTCTTGTACGTAAGTCGGCATTGTGAGTTTTGTATTAAATTCGGATGCGATTTCTGTGTTTCATCGTCAATAAGATGGTGCAAGGTATACAGTAAACCTGAAGTGAAGCATCGGAATCTAAAACTGGTCTCACAGGAGAAGTTCAAATCGTAGAAAGTGAGAGTGTCAGTTCTCTTTTTCTTAAGTCGGCTTTGTGCCTTTTGTATTAAATTCGGATGCAATTTCTATGTCTTATCGTCAATACGAAGGTGCAAGGAATACAGTAAACCTGAAGTGAAGCATCGGAATCGAAAACTGGACTCACAAGAGAGGTTCAAATCATTGAAAGTGAGAGTGCCAGTCCTCTTTTACTTAAGTCGGCGTTGTGCCTTTTGTATTAAATTCGGATGCAGCTTC
This sequence comes from Schistocerca americana, assembly GCF_021461395.2. Classification (NCBI taxonomy): domain Eukaryota; kingdom Metazoa; phylum Arthropoda; class Insecta; order Orthoptera; family Acrididae; genus Schistocerca; species Schistocerca americana. Next base: position 56,862,923 of record NC_060122.1, read on the forward strand.
TGTGTTTCATCGTCAGTAAGAAGGTCCAAGAGATACAGTAAACCTGATGTGAAGCATCGGAATCTAAAACTGGACTCACAGGAGAGGTTCAAAATATAGAAAGTGAGAGTGTCAGTCCTCTTGTACTTAAGTCGGCATTGTGCCTTTTGTATTAAATTCGGAGGCCATTTCTGTGTTTCATCGTCAATAAGAATGTGCAAGGAATACAGGAAACCTGAAGAGAAGCATCGGAATCTAAAACTGGTCTCACGGGCGAGGTTCAAATCATTGAAAGTGAGAGTGTCCGTCCTGTTGTACTTAAGTCTGCATTGTACCTTTTGTATTACATTGAGATGCAATTTCTGTGTTTCATCGTCAATAAGAAGGTGCAAGGTATACAGTAAACCTGAAGTGAAGCATCGGAATCTGAATTTGGACTCACAGGAGAGGTTCAAGTCGTAGTAAGTGAGAGTGTCAGCCCTCTTGTTCTTAAGTCGGCATTGTGCCTTTTGTATTATATTCGGATGCAATTTCTGAGTCTCATCGTCAATAAGAAGGTGCAAGGTATACAGTAAACCTGAAGTGAAGCATCGGAATCTAAAACTGGACTCACAGGAGAGTTTCAAATCATAGAAAGTGCGAGTGTCAGTCCTCATGTACTTAAGTCGGCATTGTGCCTTTTGTATTACATTCGGATGCTATTTCTGTGTTTCATCGTCAATAAGAATGTTCATGGTATACAGTAAACCTGAAGTGAGGCATCGGAATCTAAAACTGGACTCACAGGAGAGGTTCAAATCGCTGATAGTGAGAGTGTCAGTCCTCTTGTACTTAAGTCGGCATTGTGCCTTTTGTATTAAATTCGGATGCAAACTCTGTGTTTCATCGTCAATAAGAAGGTGCAAGCTATACAGTAAACCTGAAGTGAAGCATCAGAATCTAAAACTGGACTCACAGGAGAGGTTCAAATCATAGGAAGTTAGAGTGTCAGTCCTCTTGTACTTAAGTCGGCATTGTGCCTTTCGTATTAAATTCGGATGCAATTTCTGGTGCAAAGTATACAGTAAACCTGAAGAGAAGCATCGGAATCTAAAACTGGACTCACAGGAGAGGTTCAAATCGTAGAAAATGAGAGTGTCAGTCCTTTTTTACTTAAGTCGGCATGTGCCTTTTGTATTAAATTCGGATGCAATTTCTGTGTTTTATCGTCAATAAGAAGGTGCAAGGGATATAGTAAACCTGAAGTGAAGCATCGGAATCTAAAACTGGACTCACAGGAGAGGTTCAAATCATAGAAAGTGAGAGTGTCAGTCCTCTTTTACTTAAGTCGCCATTGTGCCTTTTGTATTAAATTCGGTTGCAACTTCTGTGTTTCATCGTCAATAAGAAGGTCCAAGAGATACAGTAAACCTGATGTGAAGCATCGGAATCTAAAACTGGACTCAGAGGAGAGGTTCAAATCGTAGAAAGTGAGCGTGTCAGTCCTCTTGTACTTAAGTCGGTATTGTGCCTTTTGTATTAAATTCGGAGGCAATTTCTGTGTTTCATCGTCAATAAGAGGGTGTAAGGTATACAGTAAACCTGAAGTGAGGCATCGAAATCTAAAACTGGACTCACAGGAGAGGTTCAAATCGTTGAAAGTGAGAGTGTCCGTCCTCTTGTACTTAAGTCGGCAATGTACCTTTTGTATTAAATTCGGATGCAATTTCTGTGTTTCATCGTCAATAAGAAGGTGCAAAGTATACAGTAAGCCTGATGTGAAGCGTCGGAATCTAAAACCGGACTCACAGGAGAGGTTCAAATCGTAGTAAGTGAGAGTGTCAGCCCTCTTGTACTTAAGTCAGCATTGTGCCTTTTGTATTAAATTCGGCTGCAATTTCTGTGTCTCATCGTCAATAAGAAGGTGCAAGGTATACAGTAAACCTGAAGTGAAGCATCGGAATCGATACCTGGACCCACAGGAGAGGTTCAAATCATAGAAAGTGACAGTGTCAGTCCTCTTTTACTTAAGTCGGCATTGTGCCTTTTGTATTAAATTCGGATGCAATACCTGTGTTTCATCGTCAATAAGAACGTCCAAGGGATACAGTATACCTGAAGTGAAGCATCGGAATCCAAAACTGGACTCACAGGAGAGGTTGAAATCATAGAAAGTGAGAGTGTCAGTCCTCTTGTACCTAAGTCGGCATTGTGTCTTTTGTATTAAATTCGGATGCAATCTCTGTCTATCATCGTCAATAAGAAGGTGCAAGGTATACAGTAAACCTGAAGTGGAGCATCGGTATCTAAAACTGGACTCACAATAGAGGTTCAAATCATAGAATGTTAGAGTGTCAGTCCTCGCGTACTTAAGTCGGCATTGTGCCTCTTGTATTAAACTCGGATGCAATTCTGTGTTTTATCGTCAATAAGAAGGTCCAAGGGATACAGTAAACCTGAAGTGAAGCATCGGAATCAAAAACTGGACTCAAAGGAGAGGTTCAAATCATAGAAAGTGCGAGTGACAGTCCTCATGTTCTTATGTCGGCATTGTGCCTTTTGTATTACATTCGGATACTATTTCTGTGTTTCATCGTCAATAAGAAGGTGCAAGGTATACGGTAAACCTGAAGTGAAGCATCGGAATCTAAAACTGGTCTCACAGGAGAGGTTCAAATCGTTGAAAGTGAGAGTGTCAGTCCTCTTGTACTTAAGTCGGCATTGTGCCTTTTGTATTAAATTCGGATGCAATTTCTGTGTTTCATCGTCAGTAAGAAGGTGCAAGTTATGCAGTAAACCTGAGGTGAAGCATCGGAATCTAAAACCTGACTCACAGGCGAGGTTCACATCATAGGAAGTGAGAGTGTCAGTCCTCCTGTACTTAAGTCGGCATTGTGCCTTTTGTATTAAATTCGGATGCAATTTCTGTGTTTCATCGTCAATAAAAAGGTGCAAGGTATACAGTTAACCTGAAGTGAAGCATCGGAATCTCACACTGGACTCAGAGGAGTGGTTCAAATCGTAGAAAGTGAGAGTGTTAGTCCTCTTGTACTTAAGTCTTCATTGTGCCTTTTGTATTAAATTAGGATGCAATATCTGTGTTTCATCGTCAATAGGCAGGTGCAAGGTATACAGTAAACCTAAAGTGAAGCATCGGAATCTAAAACTGGACTCACAGGAGAGGTTCAAATCATAGGAAGTGAGAGTGTCAGTCCTCTTTTGCTTAAGTCGGCATTGTGCCTTTTGTATTAAATTCGGATGCAATTTCTGTGTTTCATCGTCAATAAGAACGTCCAGGGGATACAGTATACCTGAAGTGAAGCGTCGGAATCTAAAACTGGACTCACAGGAGAGGTTCAAATCATAGAAAGTGAGAGTGTCAGTCCTCTTGTAGTTAGGACGGCATTGTGTCTTTTGTATTAAATTCGGATGCAATCTCTGTATTTCATCGTCAATAAGAAGGTGCAAGGTATACAGTAAACCTGATGTGAAGCATCGGAATTTATAACTGGACTCACAGGAGAGGTTCAAATCGTTGAAAGTGAGAGTGTCCGTCCTCTTGTACTTAAGTCTGCATTGTGCCTTTTGTATTACATTCGGATACTATTTCTGTGTTTCATCGTCAATAAGAAGTTGCAAGGTATACGGTAAACCTGAAGTGAAGCATCGGAATCGATACCTGGACCCACAGGAGAGGTTCAAATCATAGTAAGTGAGAGTGTCAGTCCTCTTTTACTTAAGGCGGCATTGTGCCTTTTGTATTAAATTCGGATGCAATTTCTGTGTTTCATTGTCAATAAGAACATCCAAGGGATACAGTATACCTGAAGTGAAGCATCGGAATCTAAAACTGGACTCACAGGAGAGGTTCAAATCATAGAAAGTGAGAGTGTCAGTCCTCTTGTACTTAAGTATGCATTCTGTCTTTTGTATTAAATTCGGATGCAATCTCTGTATTTCATCGTCAATAAGAAGGTGCATGGTATACAGTAAACCTGAAGTGAAGCAGCGGTATCTAAAACTGGACTCACAATAGAGGTTCAAATCATAGAATGTTAGAGTGTCAGTCCTCGCGTACTTAAGTCGGCATTGTGCCTCTTGTATTAAATTCGGATGCAATTCTGTGTTTTATCGTCAATAAGAAGGTCCAAGGGATACAGTAAACCTGAAGTGAAGCATCGGAATCAAAAACTGGACTCAAAGGAGAGGTTCAAATCATAGAAAGTGCGAGTGACAGTCCTCATGTACCTATGTCGGCGTTGTGCCTTTTGCATTACATTCGGATACTATTTCTGTGTTTCATCGTCAATACGAAGGTGCAAGGTATACGGTAAACCTTAAGTGAAGCATCGGAATCTAAAACTGGTCTCACAGGAAAGGTTCAAATCGTTGAAAGTGAGAGTGTCAGTCCTCTTGTACTTAAGTCAGCATTGTGCCTTTTGTATTAAATTCGGATGCAATTTCTGTGTTTCATCGTCAATAAGAAGGTGCAAGGTATGCAGTAAACGTGAAGTGAAGCATCGGAATCTAAAACTGGACTCACAGGCGAGGTTCACATCATAGAAAGTGAGAGTGTCAGTCCTCTTGTACTTAAGTCGGCATTGTGCATTTTGTATTAAATTCGGATGCAATTTCTGTGTTTCATCGTCAATGAAAAGGTGCAAGGTATACAGTAAACCTCAAGTGAAGCATCGGAACCTCGCACTGGACTCAGAGGAGATGGTCAAATCGTAGAAAGTGAGAGTGTTAGTCCTCTTGCACTTAAGTCGGCATTGTGCCTTTTGTATTAAATTCTGATGCAATATCTGTGTTTTATCGTCAGTAAGCAGGTGCAAGGTATACAGTAAACCTAAAGTGAAGCATCGGAATCTAAAACTGGACTCACAGGAGAGGTTCAAATCATAGAAAGTTAGAGTGTCAGTCCTCTTGTACTTTGCTCGGCATTGTGCCTTTTGTATTAAATTCGGATGCAAACTCTGTGCTTCATCGTCAATAAGAAGGTGCAAGGGATACAGTAAACCTGAAGTGAAGCATCGGAATCTAAAACTGGACTCACAGGGGAGGTTCAAATCATAGAAAGTGCGAGTGTCAGTTCTCATGTACTTAAGTCGGCATTGTGCCTTTTGTATTACATTCGGATGCTATTTCTGTGTTTCATCGTCAGTAAGAAGGTTCAAGGTATACAGTAAACCTGAAGTGAAGCATCGGAATCTAAAACTGGACTCACAGGTGAGGTTCAAATCATAGAAAGAGAGAGTGTCAGTCCTCTTTTACTTATGTCGGCATTGTGCCTTTTGTATTAAATTCGGATGCAATTTCTCTGTTTCGTCGTCAATAAGAAGGTGCAAGGTATACAGTAAACGTGAAGTGAAGCAGCGGAACCTAAAACTGGACTCACAGGAGAGGTTCAAGTCGTAGGAGGTGAGAGTGTCAGTCCTCTTGTACTTAAGTCGGCATTGTGCCTTTTGTATTAAATTCGGATGCAATTTCTGTGTTTCATCGTCAATAAGAAGGTCCAAGGGATATAGTAAACCTGAAGTGAAGCATTGGAATCTAAAACTGGTCTCACAGGAGAGGTTCAATTCGTAGAAAGTGAGAGTGTCAGTCCTCTTGTACTTAAGTCGGCATTGTGCCTTTTGTATTAAATTCGGATGCAATTTCTGTGTTTCATCGTCAATAAGAAGGTCCAAGGTATACAGTAAACCTGAAGTGAAGCACCGGAATCTCATACTGGACTCACAGGAGAGGTTCAAATCGTAGAAAGTGAGAGTGTCAGTTCTCTTGTACTTAAGTCGGCATTGTGCCTTTTGTATTAAATTCGGATGCAATTTCAGTGTTTCATCGTCAATAAGAAGGTGCAAGGTATACAGTAAACATAAAGTGAAGCATCGGAATCTAAAACTGGACTCACAAGAGAGGTTCAAATCATAGAAAGTGAGAGTGTCAGTCCTCTTTTACTTAAGTCGGCATTGTGCCATTTGTATTAAGTTCGGATGCAATTTCTGTGTTTCTTCGTCACTAAGATGGTCCAAAGGATACAGTACACCTGAAGTGAAGCATCGTAAACTAAAACTGGACTCACAGGAGAAGTTCAAATCGTAGAAAGTGAGAGAGTCTGTCCTCTCGTACTTAACTCGGCATTGTGCCTTTTGTACTAAATTCGGATGCAAATTCTGTGTTTCATCGTCAATAAGAAGGTGCAAGGTATACAGTAAACCTGAAGTGAAGCATCGGAATCTAGAACTGGACTCACAGGTGAGGTTCAAATCATAGAAAGAGAGAGCGTCAGTCCTCTTTTACTTATGTCGGCATTGTGCCTTTTGTATTAAATTTGGATGCAATTTCTGTGTTTCATCGTCAATAAGAAGGTGCAAGGTATACAGTAAACCTGAAGTGAAGCAACGGAACCTAAAACTGGACTCACAGGACAGGTTCAAATCGTATAAAGTGAGAGTGTCAGTCCTCTTTTACTTATGTCGGCATTGTGCCTTTTGTATTAAATTCGGATGCAATTTCTGTGTTTCATCGTCAATAAGAAGGTGCAAGGGATACAGTAAACCTGAAGTGAAGCATCGGAATCTAAAACTGGACTCAAAGGAGAGGTTCAAATCATAGAAGTGGGTCAGTCCTCTTTTAGTTAAGTCTCCATTGTGCCTTTTGAATTTAATTCCGATGCAAATCCCGTGTTTCATCGTCAATAAGAAGGTCCAAGGGATATAGTAAACCTGAAGTGAAGCATCGGAATCTAAAGCTGGACTCACAGGAGAGGTTCAATTCGTAGAAAGTGAGAGTGTCAGTCCTCTTGTACTTGAGTCGGCATTGTGCCCTTTGTATTAATTTCGGACGCAATTTCAGTGTTTCATCGTCAAGAAGAAGGCCCAAGTGATACAGTAAATCTGAAGTGAACCATCGGAATGTAAAACTGGGCTCACAGGAGAGGTTAGAATCATAGAAAGTGTGAGTGTCCGTCCTCTTGCACTTATGTCGGCATTGTGCCATTTGTATAAAATTCGGATGCTATTTCTCTGTTTCATCGTCAATAAGAAGGTCCAAGAGATACAGTAAACCTGAAGGAAAACCTCGGAATTTAAAACTTGACTCACAGGAGAGGGTCAAATCATAGAAAGTTAGAGTGTCAGTCGTCTTGTACTTAAGTCGGCATTGTGCCTTTAGTATTAAATTTGTATTGCAATTTCTGTGTTTCATCGTCAATAAGAAGGTTCAAGGTATACAGTAAACCTGAAGTGAAGCATCGGAATCTAAAACTGGACTCACAGGAGAGGTTCAAATCGTAGAAAGTGAGAGTGTCAGTCGTCTTGTACTTAAGTCGGCATTGTGCCTTTAGTATTAAATTTGTATTGCAATTTCTGTGTTTCATCGTCAATAAGAAGGTCTAAAGGATACAGTAAACCTGAAGTGAAGCATCGGAATCTAAAACTAGACTGACAGGAGTGGTTCAAATCATAGAAAGTTAGTGTCAGTCCTCTTGTACTTAAGACGGCATTGTGCCTTTTGTATTACATTCGGATGCAATTTCTGTGTTTCATCATCATTACGAAGGTGCAGGGTATACAGTAAACCTGAAGTGAAGCATCGGAATCTAAAACTGGACACACAGGAGAGGTTCAAATCGTAGAAAGTGAGAGTGTCAGTCCTCTTGTACTGAAGTCGGCATTGCGCCTTTTGTATTAAATTCGGATGCAAACTCTGTGCTTCATCGTCAATAAGAAGGTGAAAGGTATTCAATAGACCTGAAGTGAAGCATCGGAATCTAAAACTGGACTCACAGGAGAGGTTCAAATCATAGCAAGTGAGAGGGACAGTCCTCTTTTACTTAAGTCGGCATTGTGCCTTTTGAATTTAATTCCGATGCAATTTCTGTGTTTCATCGTCAATAAGAATGTCCAAGGGAGACAGAAAACCTGAAGTGAAGCATCGGAATCTAAAACTGGACTCACAGGAGAGGTTCAAATCATAGACAGTTAGAGTGTCAGTCCTCCTGTACTTATGTCGGCATTGTGCCTTTCGTATTAAATTCGGATGCAATTTCTATGATTCATCGTCAATAAGTAGGTCCAAGGGATACAGTAGACCTGAAGTGAAGCATCTGAATCTAAAACTGGACTCACAGGAGAGGTTCAATTCATAGAAAGTTAGAGTGTCAGTCCTCTTGTACTTAAGTCGGCATTGTGCCTTTTGTATTAAATTCGGATGCAAACTCTGTGCTTCATCGTCAATAAGAAGGTGCAAGGGATACAGTAAACCTGAAGTGAAGCATCGGAATCTAAAACTGGACTCACAGGGGAGGTTCAAATCATAGAAAGTGCGAGTGTCAGTTCTCATGTACTTAAGTCGGCATTGTGCCTTTTGTATTACATTCGGATGCTATTTCTGTGTTTCATCGTCAGTAAGAAGGTTCAAGGTATACAGTAAACCTGAAGTGAAGCATCGGAATCTAAAACTGGACTCACAGGTGAGGTTCAAATCATAGAAAGAGAGAGTGTCAGTCCTCTTTTACTTATGTCGGCATTGTGCCTTTTGTATTAAATTCGGATGCAATTTCTCTGTTTCATCGTCAATAAGAAGGTGCAAGGTATACAGTAAACGTGAAGTGAAGCAGCGGAACCTAAAACTGGACTCACAGGAGAGGTTCAAATCGTAGGAGGTGAGAGTGTCAGTCCTCTTGTACTTAAGTCGGCATTGTGCCTTTTGTATTAAATTCGGATGCAATTTCTGTGTTTCATCGTCAATAAGAAGGTCCAAGGGATATAGTAAACCTGAAGTGAAGCATTGGAATCTAAAACTGGTCTCACAGGAGAGGTTCAATTCGTAGAAAGTGAGAGTGTCAGTCCTCTTGTACTTAAGTCGGCATTGTGCCTTTTGTATTAAATTCGGATGCAATTTCTGTGTTTCATCGTCAATAAGAAGGTCCAAGGTATACAGTAAACCTGAAGTGAAGCACCGGAATCTCATACTGGACTCACAGGAGAGGTTCAAATCGTAGAAAGTGAGAGTGTCAGTTCTCTTGTACTTAAGTCGGCATTGTGATTTTTGTATTAAATTCGGATGCAATTTCAGTGTTTCATCGTCAATAAGAAGGTGCAAGGTCTACAGTAAACATAAAGTGAAGCATCGGAATCTAAAACTGGACTCACAAGAGAGGTTCAAATCATAGAAAGTGAGAGTGTCAGTCCTCTTTTACTTAAGTCGGCATTGTGCCATTTGTATTAAATTCGGATGCAATTTCTGTGTTTCTTCGTCACTAAGATGGTCCAAAGGATACAGTACACCTGAAGTGAAGCATCGTAAACTAAAACTGGACTCACAGGAGAAGTTCAAATCGTAGAAAGTGAGAGAGTCTGTCCTCTCGTACTTAACTCGGCATTGTGCCTTTTGTACTAAATTCGGATGCAAATTCTGTGTTTCATCGTCAATAAGAAGGTGCAAGGTATACAGTAAACCTGAAGTGAAGCATCGGAATCTAGAACTGGACTCACAGGTGAGGTTCAAATCATAGAAAGAGAGAGCGTCAGTCCTCTTTTACTTATGTCGGCATTGTGCCTTTTGTATTAAATTTGGATGCAATTTCTGTGTTTCATCGTCAATAAGAAGGTGCAAGGTATACAGTAAACCTGAAGTGAAGCAACGGAACCTAAAACTGGACTCACAGGACAGGTTCAAATCGTATAAAGTGAGAGTGTCAGTCCTCTTTTACTTATGTCGGCATTGTGCCTTTTGTATTAAATTCGGATGCAATTTCTGTGTTTCATCGTCAATAAGAAGGTGCAAGGGATACAGTAAACCTGAAGTGAAGCATCGGAATCTAAAACTAGACTGACAGGAGTGGTTCAAATCATAGAAAGTTAGTGTCAGTCCTCTTGTACTTAAGACGGCATTGTGCCTTTTGTATTACATTCGGATGCAATTTCTGTGTTTCATCATCATTACGAAGGTGCAGGGTATACAGTAAACCTGAAGTGAAGCATCGGAATCTAAAACTGGACACACAGGAGAGGTTCAAATCGTAGAAAGTGAGAGTGTCAGTCCTCTTGTACTGAAGTCGGCATTGCGCCTTTTGTATTAAATTCGGATGCAAACTCTGTGCTTCATCGTCAATAAGAAGGTGAAAGGTATTCAATAGACCTGAAGTGAAGCATCGGAATCTAAAACTGGACTCACAGGAGAGGTTCAAATCATAGCAAGTGAGAGGGACAGTCCTCTTTTACTTAAGTCGGCATTGTGCCTTTTGAATTTAATTCCGATGCAATTTCTGTGTTTCATCGTCAATAAGAATGTCCAAGGGAGACAGAAAACCTGAAGTGAAGCATCGGAATCTAAAACTGGACTCACAGGAGAGGTTCAAATCATAGACAGTTAGAGTGTCAGTCCTCCTGTACTTAAGTCGGCATTGTGCCTTTCGTATTAAATTCGGATGCAATTTCTATGATTCATCGTCAATAAGTAGGTCCAAGGGATACAGTAGACCTGAAGTGAAGCATCTGAATCTAAAACTGGACTCACAGGAGAGGTTCAATTCATAGAAAGTTAGAGTGTCAGTCCTCTTGTACTTAAGTCGGCATTGTGACTTTTGTATTAAATTTGGATGCAATTTCTGTGTTTCATCGTCAATAGGAAGTTCCAAGGGATACAGTAAACCTGAAGTAAGCATCGGAATGTAAAACTTTACTCACAGGAAAGGTTCCAATCATAGAAAGTGCGAGTGTCAGTCCTCTTGTCCTTAAGTCGCCATAGTGATATTTGTATTAAATTCGGTTTCAAATTCTGTGTTTCTTCTTCAATAAGAAGGTCCAAGGGATACAGTAAACCAGAAGTGAAGCATCGGAATCTAAAACTGGACCCACAGGAGAGGTTCAAATCATAGAAAGTTAGAGTGTCAGTCCTCTTGTACTTTAGTCTGCATTGTGCCATTTGTATTAAATTCGGATGCAAACTCTGTGTTTCATCGTCAATAAGAAGGTCCAAGGGATACAGTAAACCTGAAGTGAAGAATCGGAATCTAAAACTGGACTCACAGGAGAGGTTCAAATCATAGAAAGTTAGAGTGTGTGTCCTCTTGTACTTAAGTCGGCATTGTGCCTTTTGAATTTAATTGCGATGCAATTTCTATGTTTCATCGTCAATAAGAAGATCCAAGGGATACAGTAAACCTGAAGTGAAGCATCGGAATCTAAAACTGGACTCACAGGAGCGGTTCAAATCATAGAAAGTGAGAGTGTCAGTCCTCCTTAACTTAAGTCGGCATTGTGCCTTTTGAATTTAATTCCGATGCAATTTCTGTGTCTCATCGTCAATAAGAAAGTCCAAGGGATACAGTAAACCTGAAGTGAAGCATCGGAATCTAAAACTGGACTCACAGGAGAGGTTCAAATCATAGAAAGTGAGAGTGTCTGTCTTCTTATGTCGGCATTGTGCCTTTTGTATTAAATTCGGATGCAATTTATGTGTTTCATCGTCAGTAAGAAGGTCCAAGGGATACAGTAAACCTGAAGTGAAGCAACAGAATCTAAAACTGGACTCACAGGAGGGGTTCAAATCATAGAAAGTGAGAGGGTCAGTCCTCTTGTACTTGAGTCGGCATTGTGCCTTTTGTATTAAATTCGGATGCAACTTCTGTGTTTCATCGTGAATACGAAGGCCCAAGGGATACAGTAAATCTGAAGTGAAGCATCGGAATCTAAAACTGGACTCACAGGAGAGGCTAGAATCATAGATAGTGTGAGTGTCAGTCCTCTTGTACTTAAGTCGGCATTGTGCCATTTGTATTAAATTCGGATGCAATTTCTGTGTTTCATCGTCAATAAGAAGGTCCAAGTGATACAGTAAACCTGAAGTGAAGCATCGGAATCTAAAACTTGACTCACAGGAGAGGGTCAAATCATAGAAAGTGAGAGTGTCAGTCCTCATGTACTTAAGTCGCCATTGTGCATTTTGTATTAATTTCGGATGCAATTTCTGTGTTTCATCGTCAATAAGAAGGTCCAAGGGATACAGTAAACCTAAAGTGAGCATCGGAATCTAAAACTGGACTCCCAGGAGAGGTTCAAATCATAGAAAATTAGAGTGTCTGTCCTCTTGTACTTAAGTCGGCATTGTGCCTTTTGAATTTAATTCCGATGCAATTTCTGTGTTTCATCGTCGGTAAGATGGTCCAAGGGATACAGTCAACCTGAAGTGAAGCATCGGAATCTAAAACTGGACTCACAGGAGAGGTCCAAATCATATAAAGTTAGAGTGTAAGTCCTCTTGTACTTATGTCGGCATTGTGCCTTCTGAATTTAATTCCGATGCAATTTCTGTGTTTCATCGTCAATAACAAGGTCCAAGGGATACACTAAAACTGAAGTGAAGCATCGGAATCTAAAACTGGACTCACAAGAGAGGTTCAAATCATAGAAAGTGAGAGTGTCAATCCTCTTGTACTTCAGTCGGCATTGTGCCTTTTGTATTAAATTCAGATGCAATTTCTGTGTTTCATCGTCATTAAGAAGGTGCAAGGTATACTGTAATCTACAAGTGAAGCATCGGAATGTAAAACTGGACTCACAGGAGAGGTTCAGATCGGAGAAAGTGAGAGTGTCAGTTCTCTTGTACTTAAGTCGTCATTCTGCCTTTTATATTAAATTCGGATGCAATTTCTGTGTTTCATCGTCAATAAGAAGGAGCAAGGTATACAGTAAACCTGAAGTGAAGCATCGGAATCTAAAACTGGACTCACAGGAGAGGTACAAATCATAGAAAGTGAGAGTGTCAGTCCTCTTGTACCTAATTCGTCATTGTGCCGTTTTTTATTAAATTCGGATGCAATTTCTGTGTTTCATCGTCAATTAGAAGGTCCAAGGGATACAGTAAACCTGAAGTGAAGCATCGGCATCTATAACGGGACTCACAGGAGAGGTTCAAATCGTAGAAAGTGGGAGTGTCAGTCCTCTAGTACTTAAGTCGGCATTGTGCCTTTTGTATTAAATTCGGATGCAATTTCTGTGTTTCATCGTCAATTAGAAGGTGCAAGGTATACAGTAAACCTGAAGTGAAGCATTGGAATCTAAAACTGGACTCACGGAAGAGGTTCAACTCTTAGAAAGTGAGAGTGTCAGTCCTCTTGTACTTAAGTCGGCATTTTGCCTTTTGTATTAAATTCGGATGCAATTTCTATGCTCCATCGTCAATAAGAAGGTGCAAGGCATACAGTAAACCTGAAGTGAAGCATCGGAATCTAAAACTGGACACAAAGGAGCGGTTCAAATCGTAGAAAGTGAGAGTGTCTGTCCTCTTATGTCGGCATTGTGCCTTTTGTATTAAATTCGGATGAAATTTCTGTGTTTCATCGTCAGTAAGAAGGTCCAAGGGATACAGTAAATCTGAAGTGAAGCATCTGAATCTAAAACTGGACTCACAGGAGGGGTTCAAATCATAGAAAGTGAGAGTGTCAGTCCTCTTCTACTTGAGTCGGCATTGTGCCTCTTGTATTAAATTCGGATGCAATTTCAGTGTTTCATCGTCAATAAGATGGCCCAAGGGATACAGTAAACCTGAAGTGAAGCATCGAAATCTAAAACGTGACTCACAACAGAGATTCAAATCATAGAAAGTGAGAGTGTCAGTCCTCTTGTACTTAAGTCACCATTGTGCCTTTTGTATAAAATTCGGATGCAATTTCTGTGTTTCATCGCCAATAAGAAGGTCCAAGGGATACAGTAAACATGAAGTGAAGCATCGGAATCTAAAACTGGACTCACAGGAGAGGTTCAAATCATAGAAAGTGAGATTGTCAGTCGTCTTGTACTTAAGTCGGCATTGTGCCTCTAGTATTAGATTTGTATTGCAATTTCTGTGTTTCATCGTCAATAAGAAGGTCCAAGGGATACAGTAAACCTGAAGTGAAGCATCGGAATCTAAAACTGGGCTGACAGGAGTGGTTCAAATCATAGAATGTTAGTGTCAGTCCTCTTTTACTTAACTCGGCATTGTGCCTTTTGTATTAAATTCGGATGCATACTCTGTGTTTCATCGTCAATAAGAAGGTGCATGGTATACAGTAAACCTGATGTGAAGCATCGGAATCTAAAACTGGACTCACAGGAGAGGTTCAAATCATACCAAGTGAGAGGGACAGTCCTCTTTTACTTAGGTCGGCATTGTGCCTTTTGAATTGATTTCCGATGCAATTTCTGTGTTTCATCGTCAATAAGAATGTCCAAGGGAGACAGAAAACCTGAAGTGAAGCATCGGAATCTAAAACTGGACTCACAGGAGAGGTTCAAATCATAGACAGTTAGAGTGTCAGTCCTCCTGTACTTAAGTCGGCATTGTGCCTTTCGTATTAAATTCGGATGCAATTTCTATGATTCATCGTCAATAAGCAGGTCCAAGGGATACAGTAGACCAGAAGTGAAGCATCGGAATCTAAAACTGGACTCACAGGAGAGGTTCAATTCATAGAAAGTTAGAGTGTCTGTCCTCTTGTACTTAAGTCGGCATTGTGACTTTTGTATTAATTTTGGATGCAATTTCTGTGTTTCATCGTCAATAGGATGTTCCAAGGGATACAGTAAACCTGAAGTAAGCATCGAAATCTAAAACTTTACTCACAGGAGAGGTTCAAATCATAGAAAGTTAGAGTGTCAGTCCTCTTGTAGTTAAGTCGGCATTGTGAATTTTGAATTTAATTCCGTTGCAATTTCTGTGTTTCATCGTCAATAAGAAGGACCAAGGTATACAGAAAACCTGAAGTGAAGCATCGGAATCTAAAACTGGACTCACAGAAGAGGTTCAAATCATAGAAAGTGAGAGTGTCAGTTTTCTTTTACTTATGTCGGCATTGTGCCTTTTGTATTAAATTCGGATGCAATTTCTGTGTTTCATCGTCAATAAGAAGGTGCAAGGGATACAGTAAACCTGAAGCGAAGCATCGGAATCTAAAACTGGACTCAAAGGAGAGGTTCAAATCATAGAAGTGTGTCAGTCCTCTTTCAGTTAAGTCTCCATTGTGCCTTTTGAATTTAATTCCGATGCAAATCCCGTGTTTCATCGTCAATAAGAAGGTCCAAGGGATATAGTAAACATGAAGTGAAGCATCGGAATCTAAAGCTGGACTCACAGGAGAGGTTCAATTCGTAGAAAGTGAGAGTGTCAGTCCTCTTGTATTTGAGTCGGCATTGTGCCCTTTGTATTAATTTCGGATGCAATTTCAGTGTTTCATCGTCACGAAGAAGGCCCAAGTGATACAGTAAATCTGAAGTGAACCATCGGAATGTAAAACTGGGCTCACAGGAGAGGTTAGAATCATAGAAAGTGTGAGTGTCCGTCCTCTTGCACTTAAGTCGGCATTGTGCCATTTGTATTAAATTCGGATGCTATTTCTCTCTTTCATCGTCAATAAGAAGGTCCAAGAGATACAGTAAACCTGAAGGAAAACCTCGAAATTTAAAACTTGACTCACAGGAGAGGGTCAAATCATAGAAAGTTAGAGTGTCAGTCCTCTTGTACTTATGCTGGCATTGTGCCTTTTGTATTAAACTCGGATGCAAACTCTGTGTTTCATCGTCAATTAGACGGTCCATGGGATACTATAAACCTGAAGTGAAGCATCGGAATCTAAAACTGGACTCACAGGAGAGGTTCAAATCGTAGAAAGTGAGAGTGTCAGTCGTCTTGTACTTAAGTCGGCATTGTGCCTTTAGTATTAAATTTGTATTGCAATTTCTGTGTTTCATCGTCAATAAGAAGGTCTAAGGGATACAGTAAACCTGAAGTGAAGCATCGGAATCTAAAACTAGACTGACAGGAGTGGTTCAAATCATAGAAAATTAGTGTCAGTCCTCTTGTACTTAAGACGGCATTGTGCCTTTTGTATTACATTCGGATGCAATTTCTGTGTTTCATCATCATTACGAAGGTGCAGGGTATACAGTAAACCTGAAGTGAAGCATCGGAATCTAAAACTGGACACACAGGAGAGGTTCAAATCGTAGAAAGTGAGAGTGTCAGTCCTCTTGTACTGAAGTCGGCATTGCGCCTTTTGTATTAAATTCGGATGCAAACTCTGTGCTTCATCGTCAATAAGAAGGTGAAAGGTATTCAATAGACCTGAAGTGAAGCATCGGAATCTAAAACTGGACTCACAGGAGAGGTTCAAATCATAGCAAGTGAGAGGGACAGTCCTCTTGTAGTTAGGTCGGCATTGTGCCTTTTGAATTTAATTCCGTTGCAATTTCTGTGTTTCATCGTCAATAAGAAGGACCAAGGTATACAGAAAACCTGAAGTGAAGCATCGGAATCTAAAACTGGACTCACAGGAGAGGTTCAAATCATAGAAAGTGAGAGTGTCAGTCCTCTTGTCCTTAAGTCGCCATTGCCATTTTCGTATTAAATTCGGATGCAATTTCTGTGTTTCATCGTCAACAAGAAGGTGCAAGGTATACAGTAAACCAGAAGTGAAGCATCGGAATCTAAAACTGAACCCACAGGAATGGTTCAAATCATAGAAAGTTAGAGTGTCAGTCCTCTTGTACTTTAGTCTGCATTGTGCCTTTTGTATTAAATTCAGATGAAAACTCTGTGTTTCATCGTCAACAAGAAGGTCCAAGGGATACAGTAAACCTGAAGTGAAGCATCGGAAACTAAAACGGGACTCACAGGAGAGGTTCAAATCATAGAAACTTAGAGTATCTGTCCTCTTGTACTTAAGTCGGCATTGTGCCTTTAGAATTTAATTCCGATGCAATTTCTGTGTTTCATCGTCAATAAGAAGATCCAAGGGATGCAGTAAACCTGAAGTTGAGCATCGGAATCTAAAACTGGACTCACAGGAGAGGTTCAAATCATAGAAAGTGAGAGTGTCAGTCCTCCTTAACTTAAGTCGGCATTGTGCCTTTTGAATTTAATTCCGATGCAGTATCAGTGTCTCATCGTCAATAAGAACGTCCAAGGGATACAGTAAACCTGAAGTGAAGCATCGGAATCTTAAACTGGCCTCACTGGAGAAGTTCAAATCGTAGAAAGTGAGAGTGTCTGTCCTCTCGTACTTAACTCGGCATTGTGCCTTTTGTACTAAATTCGGATGCAAATTCTGTGTTTCATCGTCAATAAGAAGGTCCAAGGGATAGAGTAAACCTGAAGTGAAGCATCGGAATCTATAACTGGACTCACAGGAGAGGCTCAAATCGTAGAAAGTGAGAGTGTCAGTCCTCTTTTACTTATGTCGCCATTGTGCCTTTTGTAGAAAATTCGGATGCAATTTCTGTGTTTCATCGTCAATACGAAGGTGCAAGGCATACAGTAAACCTGAAGTGAAGCAACGGAACCTATAACTGGACTCACAGGGGAGGTTCAAATCGTAGAAAGTGAGAGTGTCAGTCCTCTTTTACTTATGTCGGCATTGTGCCTTTTGTATTAAATTCGGATGCAATTTCTGTGTTTCATCGTCATTTAAGAAGGTGCAAGGGATACAGTAAACCTGAAGTGAAGCATCGGAATCTAAAACTGGCCTCAAAGGAGAGGTTCAAATCATAGAAGTGTGTCAGTCCATTTTTACTTAAGTCGGCATTGTGCCTTTTGAATTTAATTCCGATGCAATTCCTGAGTTTCATCGTCAATAAGAAGGTTCAAGTGATACAGTAAATCTGAAGTGAAGCATCGGAATGTAAAACTGGACTCACAGGAGAGGTTCAAATCATAGAAAGTGTAAATGTCAGTCCTCTTGCACTTAAGTCGGCATTGTGCCCTTTGTATTAATTTCGGATGCAATTTCTGTGTTTCATCGTCAATAAGAAGGCCCAAGTGATACAGTAAATATGAAGTGAAGCATCGGAATGTAAAACTGGACTCACAGGAGAGGTTAGAATCATAGAAAGTGTAAGTGTCTGTCCTCTTGCACTTAAGTCGACATTGTGCCATTTGTATTAAATTCGGATGCTATTTCTCTGTTTCAGCGTCAATAAGAAGGTCCAAAGGGATAAAGTAAACCTGAAGGAAAACATCGGAATCTAAAACTTGACTCACAGGAGAGGGTCAAATCATAGAAAGTTAGAGCGTCAGTCCTCTTGTACTTATATCGGCATTGTGCCTTTTGTATTAAATTCGGATGCAAACTCTGTGTTTCATCGTCAATAAGAAGGTCCAAGGGATACAGTAAACCTGAAGTGAAGCAACAGAATCTAAAACTGGACTCACAGGAGGGGTTCAAATCATAGAAAGTGAGAGGGTCAGTCCTCTTGTACTTGAGTCGGCATTGTGCCTTTTGTATTAAATTCGGATGCAACTTCTGTGTTTCATCGTCAATACGAAGGCCCAAGGGATACAGTAAATCTGAAGTGAAGCATCGGAATCTAAAACTGGACTCACAGGAGAGGCTAGAATCATAGATAGTGTGAGTGTCAGTCCTCTTGTACTTAAGTCGGCATTGTGCCATTTGTATTAAATTCGGATGCAATTTCTGTGTTTCATCGTCAATAAGAAGGTCCAAGTGATACAGTAAACCTGAAGTGAAGCATCGGAATCTAAAACTTGACTCACAGGAGAGGGTCAAATCATAGAAAGTGAGAGTGTCAGTCCTCATGTACTTAAGTCGCCATTGTGCATTTTGTATTAATTTCGGATGCAATTTCTGTGTTTCATCGTCAATAAGAAGGTCCAAGGGATACAGTAAACCTAAAGTGAGCATCGGAATCTAAAACTGGACTCCCAGGAGAGGTTCAAATCATAGAAAATTAGAGTGTCTGTCCTCTTGTACTTAAGTCGGCATTGTGCCTTTTGAATTTAATTCCGATGCAATTTCTGTGTTTCATCGTCGGTAAGATGGTCCAAGGGATACAGTCAACCTGAAGTGAAGCATCGGAATCTAAAACTGGACTCACAGGAGAGGTCCAAATCATATAAAGTTAGAGTGTAAGTCCTCTTGTACTTAAGTCGGCATTGTGCCTTCTGAATTTAATTCCGATGCAATTTCTGTGTTTCATCGTCAATAACAAGGTCCAAGGGATACACTAAAACTGAAGTGAAGCATCGGAATCTAAAACTGGACTCACAAGAGAGGTTCAAATCATAGAAAGTGAGAGTGTCAATCCTCTTGTACTTCAGTCGGCATTGTGCCTTTTGTATTAAATTCAGATGCAATTTCTGTGTTTCATCGTCATTAAGAAGGTGCAAGGTATACTGTAATCTACAAGTGAAGCATCGGAATGTAAAACTGGACTCACAGGAGAGGTTCAGATCGGAGAAAGTGAGAGTGTCAGTTCTCTTGTACTTAAGTCGTCATTCTGCCTTTTATATTAAATTCGGATGCAATTTCTGTGTTTCATCGTCAATAAGAAGGAGCAAGGTATACAGTAAACCTGAAGTGAAGCATCGGAATCTAAAACTGGACTCACAGGAGAGGTACAAATCATAGAAAGTGAGAGTGTCAGTCCTCTTGTACCTAATTCGTCATTGTGCCGTTTTTTATTAAATTCGGATGCAATTTCTGTGTTTCATCGTCAATTAGAAGGTCCAAGGGATACAGTAAACCTGAAGTGAAGCATCGGCATCTATAACGGGACTCACAGGAGAGGTTCAAATCGTAGAAAGTGGGAGTGTCAGTCCTCTAGTACTTAAGTCGGCATTGTGCCTTTTGTATTAAATTCGGATGCAATTTCTGTGTTTCATCGTCAATTAGAAGGTGCAAGGTATACAGTAAACCTGAAGTGAAGCATTGGAATCTAAAACTGGACTCACGGAAGAGGTTCAACTCTTAGAAAGTGAGAGTGTCAGTCCTCTTGTACTTAAGTCGGCATTTTGCCTTTTGTATTAAATTCGGATGCAATTTCTATGCTCCATCGTCAATAAGAAGGTGCAAGGCATACAGTAAACCTGAAGTGAAGCATCGGAATCTAAAACTGGACACAAAGGAGCGGTTCAAATCGTAGAAAGTGAGAGTGTCTGTCCTCTTATGTCGGCATTGTGCCTTTTGTATTAAATTCGGATGAAATTTCTGTGTTTCATCGTCAGTAAGAAGGTCCAAGGGATACAGTAAATCTGAAGTGAAGCATCTGAATCTAAAACTGGACTCACAGGAGGGGTTCAAATCATAGAAAGTGAGAGTGTCAGTCCTCTTCTACTTGAGTCGGCATTGTGCCTCTTGTATTAAATTCGGATGCAATTTCAGTGTTTCATCGTCAATAAGATGGCCCAAGGGATACAGTAAACCTGAAGTGAAGCATCGAAATCTAAAACGTGACTCACAACAGAGATTCAAATCATAGAAAGTGAGAGTGTCAGTCCTCTTGTACTTAAGTCACCATTGTGCCTTTTGTATTAAATTCGGATGCAATTTCTGTGTTTCATCGCCAATAAGAAGGTCCAAGGGATACAGTAAACCTGAAGTGAAGCATCGGAATCTAAAACTGGACTCACAGGAGAGGTTCAAATCATAGAAAGTGAGATTGTCAGTCGTCTTGTACTTAAGTCGGCATTGTGCCTCTAGTATTAGATTTGTATTGCAATTTCTGTGTTTCATCGTCAATAAGAAGGTCCAAGGGATACAGTAAACCTGAAGTGAAGCATCGGAATCTAAAACTGGGCTGACAGGAGAGGTTCAAATCATAGAATGTTAGTGTCAGTCCTCTTGTACTTAACTCGGCATTGTGCCTTTTGTATTAAATTCGGATGCAAACTCTGTGTTTCATCGTCAATAAGAAGGTGCATGGTATACAGTAAACCTGATGTGAAGCATCGGAATCTAAAACTGGACTCACAGGAGAGGTTCAAATCATACCAAGTGAGAGGGACAGTCCTCTTTTACTTAGGTCGGCATTGTGCCTTTTGAATTGATTTCCGATGCAATTTCTGTGTTTCATCGTCAATAAGAATGTCCAAGGGAGACAGAAAACCTGAAGTGAAGCATCGGAATCTAAAACTGGACTCACAGGAGAGGTTCAAATCATAGACAGTTAGAGTGTCAGTCCTCCTGTACTTAAGTCGGCATTGTGCCTTTCGTATTAAATTCGGATGCAATTTCTATGATTCATCGTCAATAAACAGGTCCAAGGGATACAGTAGACCAGAAGTGAAGCATCGGAATCTAAAACTGGACTCACAGGAGAGGTTCAATTCGTAGAAAGTTAGAGTGTCTGTCCTCTTGTACTTAAGTCGGCATTGTGACTTTTGTATTAATTTTGGATGCAATTTCTGTGTTTCATCGTCAATAGGATGTTCCAAGGGATACAGTAAACCTGAAGTAAGCATCGAAATCTAAAACTTTACTCACAGGAGAGGTTCAAATCATAGAAAGTTAGAGTGTCAGTCCTCTTGTAGTTAAGTCGGCATTGTGCCTTTTGAATTTAATTCCGTTGCAATTTCTGTGTTTCATCGTCAATAAGAAGGACCAAGGTATACAGAAAACCTGAAGTGAAGCATTGGAATCTAAAACTGGACTCACAGAAGAGGTTCAAATCATAGAAAGTGAGAGTGTCAGTTTTCTTTTACTTATGTCGGCATTGTGCCTTTTGTATTAAATTCGGATGCAATTTCTGTGTTTCATCGTCAATAAGAAGGTGCAAGGGATACAGTAAACCTGAAGCGAAGCATCGGAATCTAAAACTGGACTCAAAGGAGAGGTTCAAATCATAGAAGTGTGTCAGTCCTCTTTCAGTTAAGTCTCCATTGTGCCTTTTGAATTTAATTCCGATGCAAATCCCGTGTTTCATCGTCAATAAGAAGGTCCAAGGGATATAGTAAACATGAAGTGAAGCATCGGAATCTAAAGCTGGACTCACAGGAGAGGTTCAATTTGTAGAAAGTGAGAGTGTCAGTCCTCTTGTATTTGAGTCGGCATTGTGCCCTTTGTATTAATTTCGGATGCAATTTCAGTGTTTCATCGTCACGAAGAAGGCCCAAGTGATACAGTAAATCTGAAGTGAACCATCGGAATGTAAAACTGGGCTCACAGGAGAGGTTAGAATCATAGAAAGTGTGAGTGTCCGTCCTCTTGCACTTAAGTCGGCATTGTGCCATTTGTATTAAATTCGGATGCTATTTCTCTCTTTCATCGTCAATAAGAAGGTCCAAGAGATACAGTAAACCTGAAGGAAAACCTCGAAATTTAAAACTTGACTCACAGGAGAGGGTCAAATCATAGAAAGTTAGAGTGTCAGTCCTCTTGTACTTATGCTGGCATTGTGCCTTTTGTATTAAACTCGGATGCAAACTCTGTGTTTCATCGTCAATTAGACGGTCCAAGGGATACTATAAACCTGAAGTGAAGCATCGGAATCTAAAACTGGACTCAAAGGAGAGGTTCAAATCGTAGAAAGTGAGAGTGTCAGTCGTCTTGTACTTAAGTCGGCATTGTGCCTTTAGTATTAAATTTGTATTGCAATTTCTGTGTTTCATCGTCAATAAGAAGGTCTAAGGGATACAGTAAACCTGAAGTGAAGCATCGGAATCTAAAACTAGACTGACAGGAGTGGTTCAAATCATAGAAAATTAGTGTCAGTCCTCTTGTACTTAAGACGGCATTGTGCCTTTTGTATTACATTCGGATGCAATTTCTGTGTTTCATCATCATTACGAAGGTGCAGGGTATACAGTAAACCTGAAGTGAAGCATCGGAATCTAAAACTGGACACACAGGAGAGGTTCAAATCGTAGAAAGTGAGAGTGTCAGTCCTCTTGTACTGAAGTCGGCATTGCGCCTTTTGTATTAAATTCGGATGCAAACTCTGTGCTTCATCGTCAATAAGAAGGTGAAAGGTATTCAATAGACCTGAAGTGAAGCATCGGAATCTAAAACTGGACTCACAGGAGAGGTTCAAATCATAGCAAGTGAGAGGGACAGTCCTCTTGTAGTTAGGTCGGCATTGTGCCTTTTGAATTTAATTCCGTTGCAATTTCTGTGTTTCATCGTCAATAAGAAGGACCAAGGTATACAGAAAACCTGAAGTGAAGCATCGGAATCTAAAACTGGACTCACAGGAGAGGTTCAAATCATAGAAAGTGAGAGTGTCAGTCCTCTTGTCCTTAAGTCGCCATTGCCATTTTCGTATTAAATTCGGATGCAATTTCTGTGTTTCATCGTCAACAAGAAGGTGCAAGGTATACAGTAAACCAGAAGTGAAGCATCGGAATCTAAAACTGAACCCACAGGAATGGTTCAAATCATAGAAAGTTAGAGTGTCAGTCCTCTTGTACTTTAGTCTGCATTGTGCCTTTTGTATTAAATTCAGATGAAAACTCTGTGTTTCATCGTCAACAAGAAGGTCCAAGGGATACAGTAAACCTGAAGTGAAGCATCGGAAACTAAAACGGGACTCACAGGAGAGGTTCAAATCATAGAAACTTAGAGTATCTGTCCTCTTGTACTTAAGTCGGCATTGTGCCTTTAGAATTTAATTCCGATGCAATTTCTGTGTTTCATCGTCAATAAGAAGATCCAAGGGATGCAGTAAACCTGAAGTTGAGCATCGGAATCTAAAACTGGACTCACAGGAGAGGTTCAAATCATAGAAAGTGAGAGTGTCAGTCCTCCTTAACTTAAGTCGGCATTGTGCCTTTTGAATTTAATTCCGATGCAGTATCAGTGTCTCATCGTCAATAAGAACGTCCAAGGGATACAGTAAACCTGAAGTGAAGCATCGGAATCTTAAACTGGCCTCACTGGAGAAGTTCAAATCGTAGAAAGTGAGAGTGTCTGTCCTCTCGTACTTAACTCGGCATTGTGCCTTTTGTACTAAATTCGGATGCAAATTCTGTGTTTCATCGTCAATAAGAAGGTCCAAGGGATAGAGTAAACCTGAAGTGAAGCATCGGAATCTATAACTGGACTCACGGGAGAGGCTCAAATCGTAGAAAGTGAGAGTGTCAGTCCTCTTTTACTTATGTCGCCATTGTGCCTTTTGTAGAAAATTCGGATGCAATTTCTGTGTTTCATCGTCAATACGAAGGTGCAAGGCATACAGTAAACCTGAAGTGAAGCAACGGAACCTATAACTGGACTCACAGGGGAGGTTCAAATCGTAGAAAGTGAGAGTGTCAGTCCTCTTTTACTTATGTCGGCATTGTGCCTTTTGTATTAAATTCGGATGCAATTTCTGTGTTTCATCGTCATTTAAGAAGGTGCAAGGGATACAGTAAACCTGAAGTGAAGCATCGGAATCTAAAACTGGCCTCAAAGGAGACGTTCAAATCATAGAAGTGTGTCAGTCCATTTTTACTTAAGTCGGCATTGTGCCTTTTGAATTTAATTCCGATGCAATTCCTGAGTTTCATCGTCAATAAGAAGGTTCAAGTGATACAGTAAATCTGAAGTGAAGCATCGGAATGTAAAACTGGACTCACAGGAGAGGTTCAAATCATAGAAAGTGTAAATGTCAGTCCTCTTGCACTTAAGTCGGCATTGTGCCCTTTGTTTTAATTTCGGATGCAATTTCTGTGTTTCATCGTCAATAAGAAGGCCCAAGTGATACAGTAAATATGAAGTGAAGCATCGGAATGTAAAACTGGACTCACAGGAGAGGTTAGAATCATAGAAAGTGTAAGTGTCTGTCCTCTTGCACTTAAGTCGACATTGTGCCATTTGTATTAAATTCGGATGCTATTTCTCTGTTTCAGCGTCAATAAGAAGGTCCAAAGGGATAAAGTAAACCTGAAGGAAAACATCGGAATCTAAAACTTGACTCACAGGAGAGGGTCAAATCATAGAAAGTTAGAGCGTCAGTCCTCTTGTACTTATGTCGGCATTGTGCCTTTTGTATTAAATTCGGATGCAAACTCTGTGTTTCATCGTCAATAAGAAGGTCCAAGGGATACAGTAAACCTGAAGTGAAGCATCGGAATCTAAAACTGGACTCACAAGAGAGGTTCAAATCACAAAAAGTGAGAGTGTCAGTCGTCTTGTAATTAAGTCGGCATTGTGCCTTTAGTATTAAATTTGTATTGCAATTTCTGTGTTTCATCGTCAATAAGAAGGTCCAAGGGATACAGTAAACCTCAAGTGAAGCGTCGGAATCTAAAACTGGACTGACAGGAGTGGTTCAAATCATAGAAAGTTAGTGTCAGTCCTCTTGTACTTAACTCGGCATTGCGCCTTTTGTATTAAATTCGAATGCAAACTCTGTGTTTCATCGTGAATAAGAAGGTGCATGGTATACAGTAAACCTGAAGTGAAGCATCGGAATCTAAAACTGGACCCACAGGAGAGGTTCAAATCATTGAAAGTTACAGAGTCAGTCCTCTTTTACTTAAGACGGCATTGTGCCATTTGTATTACATTCGGATGCAATTTCTGTGTTTCATCATCATTACGAAGGTGCAAGGTATACAGTAAACCTGAAGCGAAGCATCGGAATCTAAAACTGGACTCACAGGAGAGGTTCAAATCATAGAAAGTGAGAGTGTCAGTCCTCCTTAACTTAAGTCGGCATTGTGCCTTTTGAAATTAATTCCGATGCAGTATCAGTGTCTCATCGTCAATAAGAACGTCCAAGGGATACAGTAAACCTGAAGTGAAGCATCGGAATCTAAAACTGGACTCACAGGAGAGGTTCAAATCATAGAAAGTGAGAGTGTCAGTCCTCTTGTCCTTAAGTCGCCATTGTGATTTATAATTAAATTCGGATGCAATTTCTGTGTTTCATCGTCAACAAGAAGGTCCAAGGGATACAGTAAACCAGAAGTGAAGCATCGGAATCTAAAACTGGACCCACAGGAGAGGTTCAAATCATAGAAAGTTTGAGTGTCAGTCGTCTTGTACTATAGTCTGCGTTGTGCCTTTTGTATTAAATTCGGATGCAAACTCTGTGTTTCATCGTCAATAAGAAGGTCCAAGGGATACAGTAAACCTGAAGTGAAGCATCGGAATCTAAAACTGGACTCACAGGAGAGGTTCAAATCATAGAAAGTTAGAGTGTCTGTCCTCTTGTACTTAAGTCGGCATTGTGCCTTTTGAATTTAATTCCGATGCAATATCTGTGTTTCATCGTCAATAAGAAGGTACAAGGAATACAGTAAACCTGAAGTGAAGCATCGGAATCTAAAACTGGACTCACAGGAGAGGTTCAAATCATAGAAAGTGAGAGTGTCAATCCTCCTTAACTTAAGTCGGCATTGTGCCTTTTGAATTAAATTCCGATGCAATTTCTGTGTCTCATCGTCAATAAGAAGGTCCAAGGGATACAGTAAAACTGAAGTGAAGCATCGGAATCTAAAACTGGACTCACAGGAGCTGTTCAAATCATAGAAAATTAGCGTGTCGGTCCTCTTTTACTAAAGTCAGCATTGTGCCTTTTGAATTTAATTCCGATGCAATTTCTCAGTTTCATCGTAAATAAGAAGGTCCAAAAGATACAGTAAGTCTGAAGTGAAGCATCGGAATTTAAAACTGGACTCACAGCAGAGGTTCAAATCATAGAAAGTGAGAGTGTCAGTCCTCTTGTTCTTAAGTCGGCGTTGTGCCTTTTGTATATAATTCGGATGCAAACTCTGTGTTTCATTGTCAATAAGAAGGTCCAAGGGGTACAGTGAACCTGAAGTGTGGCACGGAATCTAAAACTGGACTCACAGGAGAGGTTCAAATCATAGAAAGTAAGAGTGTCAGTCCTCTTGTACTTAAGTCGGCATTGTGGCTTTTGTATTAAATTCGGATGCAATTTCTGTGTTTCATCGTAAATAAGAAGGTGCAAGATATACAGTAATCTTCAAGTGAAGCATCGGAATCTAAAACTGGACTCACAGGAGAGGTTCAAATCGTAGAAAGTGAGTGTGTCATTACTCTTGTACTTAAGTCGGCATTGTGCCTTTTGCATTAAATTCGGATGCAGTTTCTATGTTTCATCGTCAATTAGAAGGTGCAAGGTATACAGTAAACCTGAAGCGAAGCGTTGGAATCTAAAACTGGACTCACTGGAGAGGTTCAAATCATAGAAAGTGAGAGTGTCAGTCCTCTTGTACTTGAGTCGGCATTGTGCCTTTTGTATTAATTTCGGATGCAATTTCTGTGTTTCATCGTCAATAAGAAGGCCCAAGTGATACAGTAAATCTGAAGTGAAGCATCGGAATGTAAAACTGGACTCACAGGAGAGGTTAGAATCATAGAAAGTGTGAGTGTCAGTCCTCTTGCACTTAAGTAGGCATTGTGCCATTTGTATTAAATTCGGATGCTATTTCTCTGTTTCATCGTCAATAAGAAGGTCCAAGGGATACAGTAAACCTGAAGGAAAACATCGGAATCTAAAACTTGACTCACAGGAGAGGTCCAAATCATAGAAAGTTAGAGTGTCAGTCCTCTTGTACTTATGTCGGATATGTGCCTTTTGTATTAAATTCGGATGCAAACGCTGTGTTTCATCGTCAATAAGAAGGTGCATGGTATACAGTAAACCTGAAGTGAAGCATCGGATTCTAAAACTGGACCCACAGGAGAGGTTCAAATCATTGAAAGTTACAGTGTCAGTCCTCTTGTACTGAAGACGGCATTGTGCCTTTTGTATTACATTCGGATGCAATTTCTGTGTTTCATCATCATTACGAAGGTGCAAGGTATACAGTAAACCTGAAGTGAAGCATCGGAATCTAAAACTGGACACACAGGAGAGGTTCAAATCGTAGAAAGTGAGAGTGTCAGTCCTCTTGTACTGAAGTCGGCATTGCGCCTGTTGTATTTAATTCGGATGCAAACTCTGTGCTTCATCGTCAATAAGAAGGTGCAAGGTATACAATAGACCTGAAGTGAAGCATCGGAATCTAAAACTGGACTCACAGGAGAGGTTCAAATCATAGCAAGTGAGAGGGACATTCCTCTTTTACTTAAGTCGGCATTGTGCCTTTCGTATTAAATTCGGATGCAATTTCTATGATTCATCGTCAATAAGAAGGTCCAAGGGATACAGTAGACCTGAAGTGAAGCATCGGAATCTAAAACTGGACTCAAAGGAGAGGTTCAATTCATAGAAAGTTAGAGTGTCAGTCCACTTGTACTTAAGTCGGCCCTGTGACTTTTGTATTAAATTTGGATGCAATTTCTGTGTTTCATCGTCAATAGGAAGTTCCAAGGGATACAGTAAACCTGAAGTAAGCATCGGAATCTAAAACTTTACTCACAGGAGAGGTTCAAATCATAGAAAGTTAGAGTGTCAGTCCACTTGTACTAAAGTCGGCATTGTGCCTTTTGAATTTAATTCAGTTGCAATTTCTGTGTTTCATCGTCATTACGAAGGACCAAGGTATACAGAAAACCTGAAGTGAAGCATCGGAATCTAAAACTGGACTCACAGGAGAGGTTCAAATCATACAAAGTGAGAGTATCAGTCCTCTTGTCCTTAAGTCGCCATTGTGATTTTTGTATTAGATTCGGATGCAATTTCTGTGTTTCATCGTCAACAAGAAGGTCCAAGGGATACAGTAAACCAGAAGTGAAGCATCGGAATCTAAAACTGGACCCACAGGAGAGGTTCAAATAATGGAAAGTTTGAGTGTCAGTCCTCTTGTACTTTAGTCTGCATTGTGCCTTTTGTATTAAATTCGGATGCAAACTCTGTGTTTCATTGTCAACAAGAAGGTCCAAGGGATACAGTAAACCTGAAGTGAAGCATCGGAATCTAAAACTGGACTCACAGGAGAGGTTCAAATCATAGAACGTTAGAGTGTCTGTCCTCTTGCACTTAAGTCGGCATTGTGCCTTTTGAATTTAATTCCGATGCAATTTCTGTGTTTCATCGTCAATAAGAAGTTCCAAGGAATACAGTAAACCTGAAGTGAAGAATCGGAATCTAAAACTGGACTCACAGGAAAGGTTCAAATCATAGAAACTGAGAGTGTCAGTCCTCCTTAACTTAAGTCGGCATTGTGCCTTTTGAATTTAATTCCGATGCAATTTCTGTGTCTCATCGTCAATAATAAGGTCCAAGGGATACAGTAAACCCGAAGTGAAGCATCGGAATCTAAAACTGGACACACAGGAGCTGTTCAAATCATAGAAATTTAGCGTGTCAGTCCTCTTTTACATAAGTCGGCATTGTGCCTTTTGAATTTAATTCCGATGCAATTTCTGTGTTTCATCGTAAATACGAAGGTCCAAGGGATACAGTGAGTCTGAAGTGAAGCATCGGAATTTAAAACTGGACTGACAGCAGAGGTTCAAATCATAGAAAGTGAGAGTGTCAGTCCTCTTGTGCTTAAGTCGGTGTTGTGCCTTTTGTATATAATTCGGATGCAAACTCTGTGTTTCATTGTCAATAAGAAGATCCAAGGGATACAGTAAACCTGAAGTGAAGCATCGGAATCTAAAACTGGACTCACAGGAGAGGTTCAAATCATAGAGAGTGAGAGTGTCAGTCCTCCTGTACTTAAGTCGGCATTGTGTCATTTGTATTCAATTCGGATGCAATTTCTGTGTTTCATCGTAAATAAGAAGGTGCAAGGTATACAGTAATTTTCAAGTAAAGCATCGGAATCTAAAACTGGACTCACAGGAGAGGTTCAAATCGTAGAAAGTGAGAGTGTCAGTTCTCTTGTACTTAAGTCGTCATTGTACCTTTTATATTATATTCGGATGCAATTTCTGTGTTTCATCGTCAATAAGAAGGTGCAAGGTATACAGTAAACCTGTAGTGAAGCATCGGAATCTAAAACTGGACTCACAGGAGAGGTACAAATCATAGAAAGTGAGGGTGTCAGTCCTCTTGTACTTAAGTCGGCATTGGGCCGTTTTTTATTAAATTCGGATGCAATTTCTGTGTTTCAGCGTCGATAAGAAGGTCCAAGGGATACAGTAAACCTGAAGTGAAGCATCGGAATCTATAACGGGACTCACAGGAGAGGTTCAAATCGTAGAAAGTGGGAGTGTCAGTCCTCTAGTATGTAAGTCGGCATTGTGCCCTTTGTATTAAATTCGGATGCAATTTCTGTTTTTCATCGTCAGTAAGAAGGTCCAAGGGATACAGTAAACATGAAGTGAAGCTTCTGAATCTAAAACTGGACTCACAGGAGGGGTTCAAATCATTGAAAGTGAGAGTGTCAGTCCTCTTGTACTTGAGTCGGCATTGTGCCTTTTGTATTAAATTCGGATGCAATTTCTGTGTGTCATCGTCAATAAGATGGCCCAAGGGATATAGTAAATCTGAAGTGAAGCATCGGAATCTAAAACTGGACTTACAGGACAGGTTAGAATCATAGAAAGTGTGAGTGTCAGTCCTCTTGTACTTAAGTCGGCATTGTGCCATTTGTATTAAATTCGGATGCAATTTCTGTGTTTCATCGTCAATAAGAAGGTCCAAGTGATACAGTAAACCTGAAGTGAAGCATCGGAATCTAAAACTTGACTCACAGGAGAGATTCAAATCATAGAAAGTGAGAGTGTCAGTCCTCTTGTACTTAAGTCACCATTATGCCTTTTGTATTAAATTCGGATGCAATTTCTGTGTTTCATCGTCAATAAGAATTTCCAAGGGATACAGTAAACCTGAAGTGAAGCATCGGAATCTAAAACTGGACTCACAGGGGAGGTTCAAATCATAGAAAGTTGGAGTGTCTTTCCTCTTGTACTTAAGTCGGCATTGTGCCTTTTGAATTTAATTCCGATGCCATTTCTGTGTTTCATCGTCAATAAGAAGGTCCAATTGATACAGTAAACCTGTAGTGAAGCATCGGAATCCAAAACTGGACTCACAGGAGAGGTTCAAATCGTAGAAAGTGAGAGTGTCAGTTCTCTTGTACTTAAGTCGTCATTGTACCTTTTATATTATATTCGGATGCAATTTCTGTGTTTCATCGTCAATAAGAAGGTGCAAGGTATACAGTAAACCTGTAGTGAAGCATCGGAATCTAAAACTGGACTCACAGGAGAGGTACAAATCATAGAAAGTGAGGGTGTCAGTCCTCTTGTACTTAAGTCGGCATTGGGCCGTTTTTTATTAAATTCGGATGCAATTTCTGTGTTTCAGCGTCGATAAGAAGGTCCAAGGGATACAGTAAACCTGAAGTGAAGCATCGGAATCTATAACGGGACTCACAGGAGAGGTTCAAATCGTAGAAAGTGGGAGTGTCAGTCCTCTAGTATGTAAGTCGGCATTGTGCCCTTTGTATTAAATTCGGATGCAATTTCTGTTTTTCATCGTCAGTAAGAAGGTCCAAGGGATACAGTAAACATGAAGTGAAGCTTCTGAATCTAAAACTGGACTCACAGGAGGGGTTCAAATCATTGAAAGTGAGAGTGTCAGTCCTCTTGTACTTGAGTCGGCATTGTGCCTTTTGTATTAAATTCGGATGCAATTTCTGTGTGTCATCGTCAATAAGATGGCCCAAGGGATATAGTAAATCTGAAGTGAAGCATCGGAATCTAAAACTGGACTTACAGGACAGGTTAGAATCATAGAAAGTGTGAGTGTCAGTCCTCTTGTACTTAAGTCGGCATTGTGCCATTTGTATTAAATTCGGATGCAATTTCTGTGTTTCATCGTCAATAAGAAGGTCCAAGTGATACAGTAAACCTGAAGTGAAGCATCGGAATCTAAAACTTGACTCACAGGAGAGATTCAAATCATAGAAAGTGAGAGTGTCAGTCCTCTTGTACTTAAGTCACCATTATGCCTTTTGTATTAAATTCGGATGCAATTTCTGTGTTTCATCGTCAATAAGAATTTCCAAGGGATACAGTAAACCTGAAGTGAAGCATCGGAATCTAAAACTGGACTCACAGGGGAGGTTCAAATCATAGAAAGTTAGAGTGTCTTTCCTCTTGTACTTAAGTCGGCATTGTGCCTTTTGAATTTAATTCCGATGCCATTTCTGTGTTTCATCGTCAATAAGAAGGTCCAATTGATACAGTAAACCTGTAGTGAAGCATCGGAATCCAAAACTGGACTCACAGGAGAGGTTCCAATCATAATAAGTGAGAGTGTCAGTCCTCTTGTACTTAAGTCGGCATTGTGCCTTCTGAATTTAATTCCGATGCCATTTCTGTGTTTCATCGTCAATAATAATGCCAATGGATACAGTAAACCTGAAGTGAAGCATCGGAATCTAAAACTGGACTCACAGGAGAGGTTAGAATCATAGAAAGTGTGAGTGTCAGTCCTCTTGTACTTAAGTCGGCATTGTGCCATTTGTATTAAATTCGGATGCAATTTCTGTGTTTCATCGTCAACAAGAATGTCCAAGTGATACAGTAAACCTGAAGTGAAGCATCGGAATCTAAAACTGGACTCACAGGAGAGGTTCAAATTATAGAAAGTTAGAGTGTCTTTCCTCTTGTGCTTAAGTCGGCATTGTGCCTTTTGAATTTAATTCCGATGCAATTTCTGTGTTTCATCGTCAATAAGAAGGTCCAAGGGATACAGTAAACCTGAAGTGAAGCATCGGAATCTAAAACTGGACTCACAGGAGAGGTTCAAATCATAGAAAGTGAGAGTGTCTGTCCTCCTTAACTTAAGTCGGCATTGTGCCTTTTGAATTTAATTCCGATGCCATTTCTGTGTTTCATCGTCAATAATAATGCCAATGGATACAATAAACCTGAAGTGAAGCATCGAAAAATAAAACTGTACTCACAGGAGACGTTCAAATCATAGACGGTTAGAGAGACAGTCCTCTTGTACTTAAGTCGGCATTGTGCCATTTGTATTAAATTCGGAAGCAATTTCTCTGTTTCATCGTCAAAAAGAAGGTGCTAGGTATACAGTAATTTTCAAGTGAAGCATCGGAATCTAAAACTGGACTCACAGGAGAGATTCAAATCATAGAAAGTGAGAGTGTCAGTCCTCTTGTACTTAAGTCACCATTATGCCTTTTGTATTAAATTCGGATGCAATTTCTGTGTTTCATCGTCAATAAGAAGGTCCAAGGGATACAGTAAACCTGAAGTGAAGCATCGGAATCTAAAACTGGACTCACAGGGGAGGTTCAAATCATAGAAAGTTAGAGTGTCTTTCCTCTTGTACTTAAGTCGGCATTGTGCCTTTTGAATTTAATTCCGATGCCATTTCTGTGTTTCATCGTCAATAAGAAGGTCCAAGGGATACAGTAAACCTGTAGTGAAGCATCGGAATCCAAAACTGGACTCACAGGAGAGGTTCCAATCATAATAAGTGAGAGTGTCAGTCCTCTTGTACTTAAGTCGCCATTGTGCCTTTTGTATTAAATTCGGATGCAATTTCTGTGTTACATCGTCAATAAGAAGGTCCAAGGGATACAGTAAACCTTAAGTGAAGCATCGGAATCTAAAACCGGACCTACAGGAGAGGTTCAAATCATAGAAATTTTGAGTGTCAGTCCTCTTGTACATAAGTCAGCATTGTGATTTTTGCACTACATTCGGATGAAAACTCTTTGTTTCATCGTCGATAAGAAGGTCCATGGAATACAGTCAACCTGAAGTGGAGCATCGGAATCTAAAACTGGACTCACAGGAGAGGTTCAGATCATAGAAAGTTAGAGTGTAAGTCCTCTTGTACTTAAGTCGGCATTGTGCCTTCTGAATTTAATTCCGATGCCATTTCTGTGTTTCATCGTCAATAATAATGCCAATGGATACAGTAAACCTGAAGTGAAGCATCGGAATCTAAAACTGGACTCACAGGAGAGGTTAGAATCATAGAAAGTGTGAGTGTCAGTCCTCTTGTACTTAAGTCGGCATTGTGCCATTTGTATTAAATTCGGATGCAATTTCTGTGTTTCATCGTCAACAAGAATGTCCAAGTGATACAGTAAACCTGAAGTGAAGCATCGGAATCTAAAACTGGACTCACAGGAGAGGTTCAAATTATAGAAAGTTAGAGTGTCTTTCCTCTTGTGCTTAAGTCGGCATTGTGCCTTTTGAATTTAATTCCGATGCAATTTCTGTGTTTCATCGTCAATAAGAAGGTCCAAGGGATACAGTAAACCTGAAGTGAAGCATCGGAATCTAAAACTGGACTCACAGGAGAGGTTCAAATCATAGAAAGTGAGAGTGTCTGTCCTCCTTAACTTAAGTCGGCATTGTGCCTTTTGAATTTAATTCCGATGCCATTTCTGTGTTTCATCGTCAATAATAATGCCAATGGATACAGTAAACCTGAAGTGAAGCATCGAAAAATAAAACTGTACTCACAGGAGACGGTCAAATCATAGACGGTTAGAGAGACAGTCCTCTTGTACTTAAGTCGGCATTGTGCCATTTGTATTAAATTCGGAAGCAATTTCTCTGTTTCATCGTCAAAAAGAAGGTGCAAGGTATACAGTAATTTTCAAGTGAAGCATCGGAATCTAAAACTGGACTCACGGGAGAGGTTCAAATTGTAGAAAGTGAGAGTGTCAGTTCTCTTGTACTTAAGGCGGCATTGTGCCTTTTGTATAAAATTCGGAAGCAATTTCTGTGTTTCATCGTCAATAGGAAGGTCCAAGTGATACAGTAAACCTGAAGTGAAGCATCGGAATCTAAAACTGGACTCACAGGAGAGGTTCAAATTATAGAAAGTTAGAGTGTCTTTCCTCTTGTACTTAAGTCGGCATTGTGCCTTTTGAATTTAATTCCGATGCAATTTCTGTGTTTCATCGTCGATAAGAAGGTCCAAGGGATACAGTAAACCTGAAGTGAAGCATCGGAATCTAAAACTGGACTCACAGGAGAGGTTCAAATCATAGAAAGTGAGAGTGTCTGTCCTCCTTAACTTAAGTCGGCATTGTGCCTTTTGAATTTAATTCCGATGCCATTTCTGTGTTTCATCGTCAATAATAATGCCAATGGATACAGTAAACCTGAAGTGAAGCATCGAAAAATAAAACTGTACTCACAGGAGACGTTCAAATCATAGACGGTTAGAGAGACAGTCCTCTTGTACTTAAGTCGGCATTGTGCCATTTGTATTAAATTCGGAAGCAATTTCTCTGTTTCATCGTCAAAAAGAAGGTGCAAGGTATACAGTAATTTTCAAGTGAAGCATCGGAATCTAAAACTGGACTCACAGGAGAGATTCAAATCATAGAAAGTGAGAGTGTCAGTCCTCTTGTACTTAAGTCACCATTATGCCTTTTGTATTAAATTCGGATGCAATTTCTGTGTTTCATCGTCAATAAGAAGGTCCAAGGGATACAGTAAACCTGAAGTGAAGCATCGGAATCTAAAACTGGACTCACAGGGGAGGTACAAATCATAGAAAGTTAGAGTGTCTTTCCTCTTGTACTTAAGTCGGCATTGTGCCTTTTGAATTTAATTCCGATGCCATTTCTGTGTTTCATCGTCAATAAGAAGGTCCAAGGGATACAGTAAACCTGTAGTGAAGCATCGGAATCCAAAACTGGACTCACAGGAGAGGTTCCAATCATAATAAGTGAGAGTGTCAGTCCTCTTGTACTTAAGTCGCCATTGTGCCTTTTGTATTAAATTCGGATGCAATTTCTGTGTTACATCGTCAATAAGAAGGTCCAAGGGATACAGTAAACCTTAAGTGAAGCATCGGAATCTAAAACCGGACCTACAGGAGAGGTTCAAATCATAGAAATTTTGAGTGTCAGTCCTCTTGTACATAAGTCAGCATTGTGATTTTTGCACTACATTCGGATGAAAACTCTTTGTTTCATCGTCGATAAGAAGGTCCATGGAATACAGTCAACCTGAAGTGGAGCATCGGAATCTAAAACTGGACTCACAGGAGAGGTTCAAATCATAGAAAGTTAGAGTGTAAGTCCTCTTGTACTTAAGTCGGCATTGTGCCTTCTGAATTTAATTCCGATGCCATTTCTGTGTTTCATCGTCATTAATAATGCCAATGGATACAGTAAACCTGAAGTGAAGCATCGGAATCTAAAACTGGACTCACAGGAGAGGTTAGAATCATAGAAAGTGTGAGTGTCAGTCCTCTTGTACTTAAGTCGGCATTGTGCCATTTGTATTAAATTCGGATGCAATTTCTGTGTTTCATCGTCAACAAGAATGTCCAAGTGATACAGTAAACCTGAAGTGAAGCATCGGAATCTAAAACTGGACTCACAGGAGAGGTTCAAATTATAGAAAGTTAGAGAGTCTTTCCTCTTGTGCTTAAGTCGGCATTGTGCCTTTTGAATTTAATTCCGATGCAATTTCTGTGTTTCATCGTCAATAAGAAGGTCCAAGGGATACAGTAAACCTGAAGTGAAGCATCGGAATCTAAAACTGGACTCACAGGAGAGGTTCAAATCATAGAAAGTGAGAGTGTCTGTCCTCCTTAACTTAAGTCGGCATTGTGCCTTTTGAATTTAATTCCGATGCCATTTCTGTGTTTCATCGTCAATAATAATGCCAATGGATACAGTAAACCTGAAGTGAAGCATCGAAAAATAAAACTGTACTCACAGGAGACGTTCAAATCATAGACGGTTAGAGAGACAGTCCTCTTGTACTTAAGTCGGCATTGTGCCATTTGTATTAAATTCGGAAGCAATTTCTCTGTTTCATCGTCAAAAAGAAGGTGCAAGGTATACAGTAATTTTCAAGTGAAGCATCGGAATCTAAAACTGGACTCACGGGAGAGGTTCAAATTGTAGAAAGTGAGAGTGTCAGTTCTCTTGTACTTAAGGCGGCATTGTGCCTTTTGTATAAAATTCGGAAGCAATTTCTGTGTTTCATCGTCAATAGGAAGGTCCAAGTGATACAGTAAACCTGAAGTGAAGCATCGGAATCTAAAACTGGACTCACAGGAGAGGTTCAAATTATAGAAAGTTAGAGTGTCTTTCCTCTTGTACTTAAGTCGGCATTGTGCCTTTTGAATTTAATTCCGATGCAATTTCTGTGTTTCATCGTCGATAAGAAGGTCCAAGGGATACAGTAAACCTGAAGTGAAGCATCGGAATCTAAAACTGGACTCACAGGAGAGGTTCAAATCATAGAAAGTGAGAGTGTCTGTCCTCCTTAACTTAAGTCGGCATTGTGCCTTTTGAATTTAATTCCGATGCCATTTCTGTGTTTCATCGTCAATAAGAATGTCCAATGGATACAGTAAACCTGAAGTGAAGCATCGGAATCTAAAACTGTACTCACAGGAGAGGTTCAAATCGTAGACAGTTAGGGTGACAGTCCTCTTGTACTTAAGTCGGCATTGTGCCTTTTGTATTAAATTCGGAAGAAATTTCTCTGTTTCATCGTCAATGAGAAGGACGAAGGGATACTGTAGACCTGAAGTGAAGCGTCGGAATCTAAAACTGGACTCACAGGAGAGGTTCAATTCATAGAAAGTTAGAGTGTCAGTCCTCTTGTACTTAAGTCGGCATTGTACCTTTTGAATTTAATTCCGATGCAATTTCTGTGTTTCATCGTCAATAAGTAGGTACAAGGGATACAGTAAACCTGAAGTGAAGCATCGGAATCCAAAACCGGACCCACAGGAGAATTTCAAATCATGGAAAGTTAGAGTGTCAGTCCTCTTGTACTTAAGTCAGCATTGTGACTTTTGCACTAAATTCGGATGAAAACTCTTTGTTTCATCGTCGATAAGAAGGTCCATGGGATACAGTCAACCTGAAGTGGAGCATCGGAATCTAAAACTGGACTCACAGGAGAGGTAGAAATCATAGAAAGTTAGAGTGTAAGTCTACTTGTACTTAAGTCGGCATTGTGCCTTCTGTATTTAATTCCGATGCAATTTCTGTGTTTCATCGTCAATAAGAAGGTTCAAGGGATACAGTAAACCTGAAGTGAAGCATCGGAATCTAAAGCTGGACTCACAGGAGAGGTTCAAATCATAGAAAGTGAGAGTGTCAGTCCTCTTGTACTTAAGTCGGCATTGTGCCTTTTGTATTAAATTCGGATGCAATTTCTGTGTTTCATCGTCAATAAGAAGGTGCAAGGTATACAGTAATCTTCAAGTGAAGCATCGGAATCTAAAACTGGACTCACAGGAGAGGTTCAAATTGTAGAAAGTGAGAGTGTCAGTTCTCTTTTACTTAAGTCGGCATTGTGCCTTTTGTATAAAATTCGGATGCAATTTCTGTGTATCATCGTCAATAAGAAGGTCCAAGTGATACAGTAAACCTGAAGTGAAGCATCGGAATCTAAGACTTGACTCACAGGAGAGATTCAAATCATAGAATGTGAGAGTGTCAGTCCTCTTGTACTTAAGACGGCATTGTGCCGTTTTTTATTAAATTCGGATGCAATTTCTGTGTTTCATCCTCAATAAGAAGGTCCAAAGGATACAGTAAACCTGAAGTGAAGCATCGGAATCTATAACGGGACTCACAGGAGAGGTTCAAATCGTAGAAAGTGGGAGTGTCAGTCCTCTAGTACTTAAGTCGGCATTGTGCCTTTTGTATTAAATTCGGATGCAATTTCTGTGCTTCATCGTCAATAAGAAGGTGCAAGGTATAGAGTAAACCTGAAGTGAAGCATCGGAATCCAAACTGGACTGAAAGGAGAGGTTCAAATCGTAGAAAGTGAGAGTGTCTGTCCTCATATGTCGGCATTGTGAATTTTTACTAAATTCGGATGCTATTTCTGTGTTTCATCGTCACTAAGAAGGTCCAAGGGATACGGTAAACCTGAAGTGAAGCATCTGAATCTAAAACTGGACTCACAGGAGAGGTTCAAATCATAGAAAGTGAGAGTGACAGTCCTCTTGTACTGAAGTCGCCATTGTGACTCTTGTATTAAATTCGGATGTAATTTCTGTGTTTCATCGTCAATAAGAAGGTCCAAGGGATACAGTAAACCTGAAGTGAAGCATCGGAATCTAAAACTGGCCCCACAGGAGATGTTCAAATCATAGAAAGTTAGAGTGTCAGTCCTCTTGTACTTAAGTCAGCATTGTGACTTTTGCACTAAATTCGGATGAAAACTCTTTGTTTCATCGTCGATAAGAAGGTCCATGGGATACAGTCAACCTGAAGTGGAGCATCGGAATCTAAAACTGGACTCACAGGAGAGGTAGAAATCATAGAAAGTTAGAGTGTAAGTCTACTTGTACTTAAGTCGGCATTGTGCCTTCTGTATTTAATTCCGATGCAATTTCTGTGTTTCATCGTAAATAAGAACGTCCAAGGGAAACAGTAAGTCTGAAGTGAAACATTTGAATTTAAAACTGGACTCACAGCAGAGGTTCATATCATAGAAAGTGAGAGTGTCAGTCCTCTTGTACTTAAGTCGGTGTTGTGCCTTTTGTTTATAATTCGGATGCAAACTCTGTGTTTCATCGTCAATAAGAAGGTCCAAGGGATACAGTAAATCTGAAGTGAAGCATCGGAATCTAAAAGAGGACTCACAGGAGAGGTTCAAATCATAGAAAGTGAGAGTGTCAGTCCTCTTGTACTTAAGTCATCTTTGTGCCTTTTGTATTAAATTCGATTGCAATTTCTGTGTTTCATCGTCAATAAGAAGGTGCAAGGTATACAGTAATCTTGAAGTGAAGCATCGGAATATAAAACTGGACTCACAGGAGAGGTTCAAATCGTAGAAAGTGAGAGTGTCAGTTCTCTTGTACTTAGGTCGGCATTGTGCCTTTTGTACAAAATTCGGATGCAATATCTGTGTTTCATCGTGAATAAGAAGGTGCAAGGTATACAGTAAACCTGAAGTGAAGCATCGGAATCTAAAACTGGACTCACAGGAGAGGTACCAATCATAGAAAGTGAGAGTGTCAGTCCACTTGTACTTTAGTCGGGATTGTGCCGTTTTTTATTAAATTCGGATGCAATTTCTGTATTTCATCGTCAATAAGAGGGTCCAAGGGATACAGTAAACCTGAAGTGAAGCATCGAAATCTATAACGGGACTCACAGCAGAGGTTCAAATCGTAGAAAGTGGGAGTGTCAGTCCTCTAGTACTTAAGTCGGCATTGTGCCTTTTGTATTAAATTCGGATGCAATTTCTGTGTTTCATCGTCAATTAGAAGGTTCAAGGTATACAGTAAACCTGAAGTGATACATTGGAATCTAAAACTGGACCCACAGAAGAGGTTCAACTCTTAGAAAGTGAGAGTGTCAGTCCTCTTGTACTTAAGTCGGCATTTTGCCTTTTGTTTTAAATTCGGATGCAATTTCTGTGCTTCATCGTCAATAAGAAGGTGCAAGGTATACAGTAAACCTGAAGTTAAGCATCGGAATCTATAACTG
This sequence comes from Schistocerca americana, assembly GCF_021461395.2. Lineage (NCBI taxonomy): Eukaryota > Metazoa > Arthropoda > Insecta > Orthoptera > Acrididae > Schistocerca > Schistocerca americana. The sequence continues at coordinate 56,902,922 of NC_060122.1, forward strand.
GACTCAAAGGAGAGGTTCAAATCGTAGAAAGTGAGAGTGTCTGTCCTCTTATGTCGGCATTGTGCCTTTTGTATTAAATTCGGATGCAATTTCAGTGTTTAATCGTCAATAAGAAGGTCCACGGGATACAGTAAACCTGAAGTGAAGCATCAGAACCTAAAACTGGACTCACAGGAGGGGTTCAAATCATAGAAAGTGAGGGTGTCAGTCCTCTTGTACTTGAGTCGGCATTGTGCCTTTTGTATTACATTCGGGTGCAATTTCTGTGTTTCATCGTTAATAAGAAGGCCCAAGGGATACAGTAAATCTGAAGTGAAGCATCGGAATCTAAAACTGGACTCACAGGAGAGGTTAGAATCATAGAAAATGTGAGTGTCAGTTCTCTTGTACTTAAGTCGGCATTGTGCCATTTGTATTAAATTCGGACGCAATTTCTGTGTTTCATCGACAATAAGAAGGTCCAAGTGATACAGTAAACCTGAAGTGAAGCATCGGAATCTAAAACTTGACTCACAGGAGAGGTTCAAATCATAGAAAGTTAGAGTGTCAGTCCTCTTGTACTTAAGTCGGCATTGTGCCTTTTGTTTTAAATTCGGATGCAAAGTCTGTGTTTCGTCGCCAATACGATGGTCTAAGGGATACAGTAAACCTCAAGTGAAGCATCGGAATCTAAAACTGGACTCACAGTAGAGGTTCAAATCATAGGAAGTGAGAGTGTCAGTCCTCTTGTACTTAAGTCGGCATTGTGCCTTTTGTATTAAATTCGGATGCAATTTCTGTGTTTCATCGTCAATAAGAAGGTGCAAGGCATACAGTAAACTAGAAGTGAAGCATCGGAATCTAAAACTGGACTCACAGGAGCTGTTCAAATCATGGAAAATTAGCGTGTCAGTCCCCTTTTACTTAAGTCGGCATTGTTCCTTTTGAATTTAATTCCGATGCAATTTCTGTGTTTCATCGTAAATAAGAAGGTCCAAGGGAAACAGTAAGTCTGAAGTGAAACATCGGAATTTAAAACTGGACTCACAGCAGAGGTTCAAATCATAGAAAGTGAGAGTGTCAGTCCTCTTGTACTTAAGACGGTGTTGTGCCTTTTTTTATAATTCGGATGCAAACTCTGTGTTTCATCGTCAATAAGAAGGTCCAAGAGATACAGTAAACCTGAAGTGAAGCATCGGAATCTAAAACTGGACTCACAGGAGAGGTTCAAATCATAGAAAGAGAGAGTGTCAGTCCTCTTGTGCTTAAGTCATCATTGTGCCTTTTGTTTTAAATCCGATTGCAATTTCTGTGTTTCATCGTCAATAAGAAGGTGCAAGGTATACAGTAATCTTGAAGTGAAGCATCGGAATCTAAAACTGGACTCACAGGAGAGGTTCAAATCGTAGAAAGTGAGAGTGTCAGTTCTCTTGTACTTAATTCGGCATTGTGCCTTTTGTATTAAATTCGGATGCAATTTCTGTGTTTCATCGTCAATATGAAGGTGCAAGGTATACAGTAAACCTGAAGTGAAGCATCGGAATCTAAAACTGTACTCACAGGAGAGGTACAAATCATAGAAAGTGAGAGTGTCAGTCCTCTTGTACTTAAGTCGGGATTGTGGCGTTTTTTATTAAATTCGGATGCAATTTCTGTATTTCATCGTCAATAAGAAGGTCCAAGGGATACAGTAAACCTGAAGTTAAGCATCGAAATCTATAACGGGACTCACAGCAGAGGTTCAAATCGTAGAAAGTGGGACTGTCAGTCCTCTAGTACTTAAGTCAGCACTGTGCCTTTTGTATTAAAGTCGGATGCAATTTCTGTGCTTCATCGTCAATAAGAAGGTGCAAGGTATACAGTAAACCTGAAGTGAAGCATCGGAATCTAAAACTGGACTCAAAGGAGAGGTTCAAATCATAGAAAGTGAGGGTGTCAGTCCTCTTGTAGTTGAGTCGGCATTGTGCCTTTTGTATTAAATTCGTGTGCAATTTCTGTGTTTCATCGTCAATAAAATGGCCCAAGGGATACAGTAAACCTGAAGTGAAGCATCGGAATCTAATACTGGACTCACAGGAGAGGTTAGAATCATAGAAAGTGTGAGTGTCAGTCCTCTTGTACTTAAGTCGGCATTGTGCCATTTGTATTAAATTCGGATGCAACTTCTGTGTTTCATCGACAATAAGAAGGTCCAAGTGATACAGTAAACCTGAAGTGAAGCATCGGAATCTAAAACTTGACTCACAGGAGAGGTTCAAATCATAGAAAGTTAGACTGTCAGTCCTCTTGTACTTAAGTCGGCATTGTGCCTTTTGTTTTAAATTCGGATGCAAAGTCTGTGTTTCGTCGTCAATAAGAAGGTCCAAGGGATACAGTAAACCCTAAGTGAAGCATCGGAATCTTAAACTGGACTCACAGTAGAGGTTCAATCATAGGAAGTGAGAGTGTCAGCCCTCTTGTACTTAAGTCGGCATTGTGCCTTTTGTATTAAATTCGGATGCAATTTCTGTGTTTCATCGTCAATAAGATGGTGCAAGGCATACAGTAAACCTGAAGTGAAGCATCGGAATCTAAAACTGGACTCACAGGGGAGGTTCAAATCATAGAGAGTTAGAATGTCACTCCTCTTGTACTGAAGTCTGCATTGTGCCTGTTGTATTAAAATCTAATGCAATTTATGTGTTTCATCGTCAATAAGAAGGTCCAAGGGATACGGTAAACCTGAAGTGAAGCATCGGAATCTAAAACTGGACTCAAAGGAGAGGTTCAAATCATAGAAGTGTGTCAGTCCTCTTTTACTTAAGTCGGCATTGTGCTTTTTGAATTTAATTCCGTTGCAATTTCTGTGTTTTATTGTCAATAAGAAGGTCCAAGGGATACAGTAAACCTGAAGTGAAGCATCGGAATCTAAAACTGGACTCACAGGAGAGGTTAGAATCATAGAAAGTGTGGGTGTCAGTCCAGTTGTACTTAAGTCGGCATTGTGCCATTTGTATTAAATTCGGATGCAATTTCTGTGTATCATCGTCAATAAGAAGGTCCAAGTGATACAGTAAACCTGAAGTGAAGCATCGGAATCTAAAACTTGACTCACAGGAGAGGTTCAAATCATAGAAAGTGAGAGTGTCAGTCCTCTTGTACTTGAGTCGCCATTGTGCCTTTTGTATTACATTCGGATGCAATTTCTATGTTTCATCGTCAATAAGAAGGTGCAAGGGATACAGTAAACCTGAAGCGAAGCATCGGAACCTAAAACTGGACCCACAGGAGAGGTTCAAATCATAGAAAGTTAGAGTGTCAGTCCTCTTGTACTTAAGTCAGCATTGTGACTTTTGCATTTATTTCGGATGCAAATTCTTTGTTTCATCGTCGATAAGAAGGTCCAAGGGATACAGTCAACCTGAAGTGAAGCATCGGAATCTAAAACTGGACTCACAGGAGAGGTTCAAATCATAGAAAGTTAGAGTGTAAGTCCTCTTGTACTTATGTCGGCATTGTGCCTTGTGAATTTAATTCCGATGCAATTTCTGTGTTTCATCGTCAATAAGAAGGTCCAAGGGATACAGTAAACCTGAAGTGAAGCATCGGAATCTAAAACTGGACTCACAGGAGCCGTTCAAATCATAGGATTTTAGCGTGTCAGTCCCCTTTTACTTTAGTCGGCATTGTGCCTTTTGAATTTAATTCCGATGCAATTTCTGTTTTTCATCGTAAATAAGAAGGTCCAAGGGATACAGTAAGTCTGAAGTGACGCATCGGAATTTAAAACTGGACTCACAGCAGAGGTTCAAATCATAGAAAGTGAGAGTGTCAGTCCTCTTGTACTTAAGTCGGTGTTGTGCCTTTTGTATATAATTCGGATGCAAACTCTGTGTCTCATCGTCAATAAGAAGGTCCAAGGGATACAGTAAACCTGAAGTGAAGCATCGGAATCTAAAAGTGGACTCACAGGAGAGGTTCAAATCATAGAAAGTGAGAGTGTCAGTCCTCTTGTATTTAAGTCGGCATTGTGCCTTTTGTATTAAATTCTAATGCAATTTCTGTGTTTCATCGTCAATAAGAAGGTGCAAGGTATACAGTAATCTCTAAGTGAAGCATCGGAATCTAAAACTGGACTCACAGGAGAGGTTCAAATCGAAGAAAGTGAGAGTGTCAGTTCTCTTCTACATAGGTCGGCATTGTGCTTTTTGTATTAAATTCGGATGCAATATCTGTGTTTCATCGTCAATAAGAAGGTGCAAGGTATACAGTAAACCTGAAGTGAAGCATCGGAATCTAAAACTGGACTCACAGGAGAGGTACAAATCATAGAAAGTGAGAGTGTCAGTCCTCTTGTACTTAAGGCGGGATTGTGCCGTTTTTTATTAAATTCGGATGCAATTTCTGTATTTCATCGTCATTAAGAAGGTCCAAGGGATGCAGTAAACCTGAAGTGAAGCATCGAAATCTAAAACTGGACTCAAAGGAGAGGTTCAAATCATAGAAAGTGAGGGTGTCAGTCCTCTTGTGGTTGAGTCGGCATTGTGCCTTTTGTATTAAATTCGTGTGCAATTTCTGTGTTTCATCGTCAATAAAATGGCCCAAGGGATACAGTAAATCTGAAGTGAAGCATCGGAATCTAAAACTGGACTCACAGGAGAGGTTAGAATCATAGAAAGTGTGAGTGTCAGTCCTCTTGTACTTAAGTCGGCATTGTGCCATTTGTATTAAATTCGGATGCAATATCTGTGTTTCATCGACAATAAGAAGGTCCAAGTGATACAGTAAACCTGAAGTGAAGCATCGGAATCTAAAACTTGACTCACAGGAGAGGTTCAAATCATAGAAAGTTAGAGTGTCAGTCCTCTTGTACTTAAGTCGGCATTGTGCCTTTTTTTTAAATTCGGATGCAAAGTCTGTGTTTCGTCGTTAATAAGAAGGTCCAAGCGATACAGTAAACCTGAAGTGAAGCATCGGAATCTAAAACTGGACTCACAGTAGAGGTTCAAATCATAGGAAGTGAGAGTGTCAGTCCTCTTGTACTTAAGTCGGCATTGTGCCTTTTGTATTAAATTCGGATGCAATTTCTGTGTCTCATCGTTAATAAGAAGGTGCAAGGCATACAGTAAACCTGAAGTGAAGCATCGGAATCTAAAACTGGACTCACAGGAGAGGTTCAAATCATAGAGAGTTAGAATGTCACTCCTCTTGTACTGAAGTCGGTATTGTGCCTGTTGTATTAAATTCTGATGCAATTTATGTGTTTCATCGTCAATAAGAAGGTCCAAGGGATACAGTAAACCTGAAATGAAGCATCGGAATCTAAAACTGGACTCAAAGGAGAGGTTCAAATCATAGAAGTGTGTCAGTCCTCTTTTACTTAAGTCGGCATTGTGCCATTTGTATTAAATTCGGATGCAATTCCTGTGTTTCATCGTCAATAAGAAGGTCCAAGTGATACAGTAAACCTGAAGTGAAGCATCGGAATCTAAAACTTGACTCACAGGAGAGGTTAAAATCATAGAAATTGAGAGTGTCAGTCCTCTTGTACTTGAGTCGCCATTGTGCCTTTTGTATTAAATTCGGATGCAATTTCTGTATTTCATCGTCATTAAGAAGGTCCAAGGGATACAGTAAACCTGAAGTGAAGCATCGAAATCTAAAACTGGAGTCAAAGGAGAGGTTCAAATCATAGAAAGTGAGGGTGTCAGTCCTCTTGTAGTTGAGTCGGCATTGTGCCTTTTGTATTAAATTCGTGTGCAATTTCTGCGTTTCATCGTCAATAAGATGGCCCAAGGGATACAGTAAATCTGAAGTGAAGCATCGGAATCTAAAAGTGGACTCACAGGAGAGGTTAGAATCATAAAAAGTGTAAGTGTCAGTCCTCTTGTACTTAAGTCGGCATTGTGCCATTTGTATTAAATTCGGATGCAATTTCTGTGTTTCATCGACAATAAGAAGGTCCAAGTGATACAGTAAACCTGAAGTGAAGCATCGGAATCTAAAACTTGACTCACAGGATAGGTTCAAATCATAGAAAGTTAGAGTGTCAGTCCTCTTGTACTTAAGTCGGCATTGTGCCTTTTGTTTTAAATTCGGATACAAAGTCTGTGTTTCGTCGTCAATAAGAAGGTCCAAGGGATACAGTAAACCTGAAGTGAAGCATCGGAATCTAAAACTGGACTCACAGTAGAGGTTCAAATCATAGGAAGTGAGAGTGTCAGTCCTCTTGTACTTAAGTCGGCATTGTGCCTTTTGTTTTAAATTCGGATACAAAGTCTGTGTTTCGTCGTCAATAAGAAGGTCCAAGGGATACGGTAAACCTGAAGTGAAGCATCGGAATCTAAAACTGGACTCAAAGGAGAGGTTCAAATCATAGAAGTGTGTCAGTCCTCTTTTACTTAAGTCGGCATTGTGCCTTTTGAATTTAATTCCGATGCAATTCCTGTGTTTCATCGTCAATAAGAAGGTCCAAGGGATACAGTAAACCTGAAGTGAAGCATCGGAATCTAAAACTTGACTCACAGGAGAGGTTCAAATCATAGAAAGTGAGAGTGTCAGTCCTCTTGTATTTGAGTCGCCATTGTGCCTTTTGTTTTAAATTCGGATGCAATTTCTGTGTTTCATCGTCAATAAGAAGGTCCAAGTGATACAGTAAACCTGAAGTGAAGCATTGGAATCTAAAACTTGACTCACAGGAGAGGTTCAAATCATAGAAAGTTAGAGTGTAAGTCCTCTTGTACTTATGTCGGCATTGTGCCTTGTGAATTTAATTCCGATGCAATTTCTGTGTTTCATCGTCAATAAGAAGGTCCAAGGGATACAGTAAACCTGAAGTGAAGCATCGGAATCTAAAACTGGACTCACAGGAGCTGTTCAAATCATAGGAAATTAGCGTGTCAGTCCCCTTTTACTTTAGTCGGCATTGTGCCTTTTGAATTTAATTCCGATGCAATTTCTGTTTTTCATCGTAAATAAGAAGGTCCAAGGGATACAGTAAGTCTGAAGTGACGCATCGGAATTTAAAACTGGACTCACAGCAGAGGTTCAAATCATAGAAAGTGAGAGTGTCAGTCCTCTTGTACTTAAGTCGGTGTTGTGCCTTTTGTATTAAATTCGTGTGCAATTTCTGTGTTTCATCGTCAATAAAATGGCCCAAGGGATACAGTAAATCTGAAGTGAAGCATCGGAATCTAAAACTGGACTCACAGGAGAGGTTAGAATCATAGAAAGTGTGAGTGTCAGTCCTCTTGTACATAAGTCGGCATTGTGCCATTTGTATTAAATTCGGATGCAATTTCTGTGTTTCATCGACAATAAGAAGGTCCAAGTGATACAGTAAACCTGAAGTGAAGCATCGGAATCTAAAACTTGACTCACAGGAGAGGTTCAAATCATAGAAAGTTAGAGTGTCAGTCCTCTTGTACTTAAGTCGGCATTGTGCCTTTTGTTTTAAATTCGGATGCAAAGTCTGTGTTTCGTCGTTAATAAGAAGGTCCAAGGGATACAGTAAACCTGAAGTGAAGCATCGGAATCTAAAACTGGACTCACAGTAGAGGTTCAAATCATAGGAAGTGAGAGTGTCAGTCCTCTTGTACTTAAGTCGGCATTGTGCCTTTTGTATTAAATTCGGATGCAATTTCTGTGTCTCATCGTTAATAAGAAGGTGCAAGGCATACAGTAAACCTGAAGTGAAGCATCGGAATCTAAAACTGGACTCACAGGAGAGGTTCAAATCATAGAGAGTTAGAATGTCACTCCTCTTGTACTGAAGTCGGTATTGTGCCTGTTGTATTAAATTCTGATGCAATTTATGTGTTTCATCGTCAATAAGAAGGTCCAAGGGATACAGTAAACCTGAAGTGAAGCATCGGAATCTAAAACTGGACTCAAAGGAGAGGTTCAAATCATAGAAGTGTGTCAGTCCTCTTTTACTTAAGTCGGCATTGTGCCTTTTGAATTTAATTCCGATGCAATTCCTGTTTTTCATCGTCAATAAGAAGGTCGAAGGGATACAGTAAACCTGAAGTGAAGCATCGGAATCTAAAACTTGACTCACAGGAGAGGTTCAAATCATAGAAAGTGAGAGTGTCAGTCCTCTTGTACTTGAGTTGCCATTGTGCCTTTTGTATTAAATTCGGATGCAATTTCTGTGTTTCATCGTCAATAAGAAGGTCCAAGTGATACAGTAAACCTGAAGTGAAGCATTGGAATCTAAAACTGGACTCACAGGAGAGGTTCAAATCATAGAAAGTTAGAGTGTCAGTCCTCTGGTACTTAAGTCGGCATTGTGCCTTTTGAATTTAATTCCGTTGCAATTTCTGTGTTTCATTGTCAATAAGAAGGTCCAAGGGATACAGTAAACCTGAAGTGAAGCATCGGAATCTAAAACTGGACTCACAGGAGAGGTTAGAATCATAGAAAGTGTGGGTGTCAGTCCTCTTGTAGTTGAGTCGGCATTGTGCCTTTTGTATTAAATTCGTGTGCAATTTCTGCGTTTCATCGTCAATAAGATGGCCCAAGGGATACAGTAAATCTGAAGTGAAGCATCGGAATCTAAAAGTGGACTCACAGGAGAGGTTAGAATCATAAAAAGTGTAAGTGTCAGTCCTCTTGTACTTAAGTCGGCATTGTGCCATTTGTATTAAATTCGGATGCAATTTCTGTGTTTCATCGTCAATAAGAAGGTCCAAGTGATACAGTAAACCTGAAGTGAAGCATCGGAATCTAAAACTGGACTCACAGGAGAGGTTCAAATCATAGAGAGTTAGAATGTCACTCCTCTTATACTTAAGTCGGTATTGTGCCTGTTGTATTAAAATCTGATGCAAAATATGTGTTTCATCGTCAATAAGAAGGTCCAAGGGATACAGTAAGCCTGAAGTGAAGCATCGGATTCTAAAACTGGACTCAAAGGAGAGGTTCAAATCATAGAAGTGTGTCAGTCCTCTTTTACTTAAGTCGGCTTTGTGCCTTTTGAATTTAATTCCGATGAAATTCCTGTGTTTCATCGTCAATAAGAAGATCCAAGGGATACAGTAAACCTGAAGTGAGGCATCGGAATCTAAAACTTGACTCACAGGAGAGGTTCAAATCATAGAAAGTGAGAGTGTCAGTCCTCTTGTACTTGAGTCGCCATTGTGCCTTTGTATTAAATTCGGATGCAATTTCTGTGTTTCATCGTCAATAAGAAGGTCCAAGTGATACAGTAAACCTGAAGTGAAGCATTGGAATCTAAAACTGGACTCACAGGAGAGGTTTAAATCATAGAAAGTTAGAGTGTCAGTACTCTTGTACTTAAGTCTGCATTGTGCCTTTTGAATTTAATTCCGTTGCAATTTCTGTGTTTCATTGTCAATAAGAAGGTCCAAGGGATACAGTAAACCTGAAGTGAAGCATCGGAATCTAAAACTGGACTCACAGGAGAGGTTAAAATCATAGAAAGTGTGGGTGTCACTTCTCTTCTACATAGGTCGGCATTGTGCCTTTTGTATTAAATTCGGATGCAATATCTGTGTTTCATCGTCAATAAGAAGGTGCAAGGTGTACAGTAAACCTGAAGTGAAGCATCGGAATCTAAAACTGGGCTCACAGGAGAGGTACATATCATAGAAAGTGAGAGTGTCAGTCCTCTTGTACTTAAGTCGGGATTGTGCCGTTTTTTATTAAATTCGGATGCAATTTCTGTATTTCATCGTCATTAAGAAGGTCCAAGGGATACAGTAAACCTGAAGTGAAGCATCGATATCTAAAACTGGACTCAAAGGAGAGGTCCAAATCATAGAAAGTGAGGGTGTCAGTCCTCTTGTGGTTGAGTCGGCATTGTGCCTTTTGTATTAAATTCGTGTGCAATTTCTGTGTTTTATCGTCAATAAGATGGCCCAAGGGATACAGTAAATCTGAAGTGAAGCATCGGAATCTAAAACTGGACTCACAGGAGAAGTTAGAATCATAGAAAGTGTGAGTGTCAGTCCTCTTGTACTTAAGTCGGCATTGTGCCATTTGTATTAAATTCGGATGCAATTTCTGTGTTTCATCGAAAATAAGAAGGTCCAAGTGATACAGTAAACCTGAAGTGAAGCATCGGAATCTAAAACTTGACTCACAGGAGAGGTTCAAATCATAGAAAGTTAGAGTGTCAGTCCACTTGTACTTAAGTCGGCATTGTGCCTTTTGTTATAAATTCGGATGCAAAGTCTGTGTTTCGTCGTTAATAAGAAGGGCCAAGGGATACAGTAAACCTGAAGTGAAACATCGGAATCTAAAACTGGACTCACAGTAGAGGTTCAAATCATAGAGAGTCAGAATGTCACTCCTCTTGTACTGAAGTCGGTATTGTGCCTGTTGTATTAAATTCTGATGCAATTTATGTGTTTCATCGTCAATAAGAAGGTCCAAAGGATACAGTAAACCTGAGGTTAAGCATCGGAATCTAAAACTGGACACAAAGGAGAGGTTCAAATCATAGAAGTGTGTCAGTCCTCTTTTACTTAAGTCGGCATTGTGCCTTTTGAATTTAATTCCGTTGCAATTTCTGTGTTTCATTGTCAATAAGAAGGTCCAAGGGATACAGTAAACCTGAAGTGAAGCATCGGAAACTAAAACTGGACTCACAGGAGAGGATAGAATCATAGAAAGTGTGGGTGTCAGTCCTCTTGTACTTAAGTCGGCATTGTGCCATTTGTATTAAATTCGGATGCAATTTCTGTGTTTCTTCGTCAATAAGAAGGTCCAAGTGATACAGTAAACCTGAAGTGAAGCATCGGAATCTAAAACTTGACTCACAGGAGAGGTTCAAATCATAGAAAGTGAGAGTGTCCGTCCTCTTGTACTTGAGTCGCCATTGTGCCTTTTGTATTAAATTCGGATGCAATTTCTGTATTTCATCGTCATTAAGAAGGTCCAAGGGATACATTAAACCTGAAGTGAAGCATCGAAATCTAAAACTGGACTCAAAGGAGAGGTTCAAATCATAGAAAGTGAGGGTGTCAGTCCTCTTGTAGTTGAGTCGGCATTGTGCCTTTTGAATTAAATTCGTGTGCAATTTCTGCGTTTCATCGTCAATAAGATGGCCCAAGAGATACAGTAAATCTGAAGTGAACCATCGGAATCTAAAACTGGACTCACAGGAGAGGTTAGAATCATAGAAAGTGTGAGTGTCAGTCCTCTTATACTTAAGTCGGCATTGTGCCATTTGTATTAAATTCGGATGCAATTTCTGTGTTTCATCGACAATAAGAAGGTCCAAGTGATACAGTAAACCTGAAGTGAAGCATCGGAATCTAAAACTTGACTCACAGGAGAGGTTCAAATCATAGGAAGTGAGAGTGTCAGTCCTCTTGTACTTAAGTCGGCATTGTGCCTTTTGTATTAAATTCGGATGCAATTTCTGTGTTTCATCGTCAATAAGAAGGTGCAAGGCATACAGTAAACCTGAAGTGAAGCATCGGAATCTAAAACTGGACTCACAGGAGAGGTTCAAATCATAGAGAGTTAGAATGTCACTCCTCTTGTACTGAAGTCGGTATTGTGCCTGTTGTATTAAATTCTGATGCAATTTATGTGTTTCATCGTCAATAAGAAGGTCCAAGGGATACAGTAAACCTGAAGTGAAGCATCGGAATCTAAAACTGGACTCACAGAAGAGGTTCAAATCATAGAAGTGTGTCAGTCCTCTTTTACTTAAGTCGGCATTGTGCCTTTTGAATTTAATTCCGATGCAATTCCTGTGTTTCATCGTCAATAAGAAGGTCCAAGGGATACAGTAAACCTGAAGTGAAGCATCGGAATCTAAAACTTGACTCACAGGAGAGGTTCAAATCATAGAAAGTGAGAGTGTCAGTCCTCTTGTACTTGAGTCGCCATTGTGCCTTTGTATTAAATTCGGATGCAATTTCTGTGTTTCATCGTCAATAAGAAGGTCCAAGTGATACAGTAAACCTGAAGTGAAGCATTGGAATCTAAAACTGGACTCACAGGAGAGGTTCAAATCATAGAAAGTTAGAGTGTCAGTCCTCTTGTACTTAAGTCGGCATTGTGCCTTTTGAATTTAATTCCGTTGCAATTTCTGTGTTTCATTGTCAATAAGAAGGTCCAAGGGATACAGTAAACCTGAAGTGAAGCATCGGAATCTAAAACTGGACTCACAGGAGAGGTTGGAATCAAAGAAAGTGTGGGTGTCAGTCCTCTTGTACTTGAGTCGCCATTGTGCCTTTTGTATTAAATTCGGATGCAATTTCTGTGTTTCATCGTCAATAAGAAGGTCCAAGGGATACAGTAAACCTGAAGCGAAGCAACGGAATCTAAAACTGGACCCACAGGAGAGGTTCAAATCATACAAAGTTAGAGTGTCAGTCCTCTTGTGTTTAAGTCAGCATTGTGACTTTTTGCATTCATTTCGGATGCAAACTCTTTGTTTCATCGTCGATAAGAAGGTCCAAGGGATACAGTCAACCTGAAGTGAAGCATCGGAATCTAAAACTGGACTCACAGAAGAGGTTCAAATCATAGAAAGTTAGAGTGTAAGTCCTCTTGTACTTATGTCGGCATTGTGCCTTGTGAATTTAATTCCGATGCAATTTCTGTGTTTCATCGTCAATAAGAAGGTCCAAGGGATACAGTAAACCTGAAGTGAAGCATCGGAATCTAAAACTGGACGCACAGGAGCTGTTCAAATCATAGAAAATTAGAGTGTCTGTCCCCTTTTACTTTAGTCGGCATTGTGCCTTTTGAATTTAATTCCGATGCAATTTCTGTGTTTCATCGTAAATAAGAAGGTCCAAGGGATACAGTAAGTCTGAAGTGACGCATCGGAATTTAAAACTGGACTCACAGCAGAGGTTCAAATCATAGAAAGTGAGAGTGTCAGTCCTCTTTTACTTAAGTCGGTGTTGTGCCTATTGTATATAATTCGGATGCAAACTCTGTGTTTCATCGTCAATAAGAAGGTCCAAGGGATACAGTAAACCTGAAGTGAAGCATCGGAATCTAAAAGTGGACTCACAGGAGAGGTTCAAATCATAGAAAGTAAGAGTGTCAGTCCTCTTGTACTTAAGTCGGCATTGTGCCTTTTGTATTAAATTCTAATGCAATTTCTGTGTTTCATCGTCAATAAGAAGGTGCAAGGTATACAGTAATCTTGAATAGAAGAATCGGAATCTAAAACTGGACTCACAGGAGAGGTTCAAATCGAAGAAAGTGAGAGTGTCAGTTCTTTTCTACATAGGTCGGCATTGTGCCTTTTGTATTAAATTCGGATGCAATATCTGTGTTTCATCGTCAATAAGAAGGTGCAAGGTATAGAGTAAACCTGAAGTGAAGCATCGGAATCTAAAACTGGGCTCACAGGAGTGGTACAAATCATAGAAAGTGAGAGTGTCAGTCCTCTTGTACTTAAGTCGGGATTGTGCCGTTTTTTATTAAATTCGGATGCAATTTCTGTATTTCATCGTCATTAAGAAGGTCCAAGGGATACAGTAAACCTGAAGTGAAGCATCGAAATCTATAACGGGACTCACAGGAAAGGTTCAAATCGTAGAAAGTGGGAGTGTCAGTCCTCTAGTACTTAAGTCGGCATTGTGCCTTTTGTATTAAAGTCGGATGCAATTTCTGTGTTCCATCGTCAGTTAGAAGGTGCAAGGTATACAGTAAACCTGAAGTGATGCATTGGAATCTAAAACTGGACTCACAGAAAAGGTTCAACTCTTAGAAAGTAAGAGTGTCAGTCCATTTGTACTTAAGTCGGCATTTTGCCTTTTGTATTAAATTCGGATGCAATTTCTGTGCTTCATCGTCAATAAGAAGGTGCAAGGTATACAGTAAACCTGAAGTGAAGCATCGGAATCAAAAACTGGACTCAAAGGAGAGGTTCAAATCGTAGAAAGTGAGAGTGTCTGTCCTCTTATGTCGGCATTGTACCTTTTGTATTAAATTCGGATGCAATTTCTGTGTTTCGTCGTCAATAAGAAGGTCCACGGGATACAGTAAACCTGAAGTGAAGCATCAGAAACTAAAACTGGACTCACAGGAGGGGTTCAAATCATAGAAAGTGAGGGTGTCAGTCCTCTTGTACTTGAGTCGGCATTGTGCCTTTTGTATTAAATTCGGATGCAATTTCTGTGTTTCATCGTCAATAAGAAGGCCCAAGGGATACAGTAAATCTGAAGTGAAGCATTCGAATCTAAAACTGGACACACAGGAGAGGTTAGAATCATAGAAATTGTGAGTGTCAGTCCACTTGTACTGAAGTCGGCATTGTGCCATTTGTATTAAATTCGGATGCAATTTCTGTGTTTCATCGTCAATAAGAAGGTCCAAGTGATACAGTAAACCTGAAGTGAAGCATCGGAATCTAAAACTTGACTCACAGGAGAGGTTCATATCATAGAAAATTAGAGTGTCAGTCCTCTTGTACTTAAGTCGGCATTGTGCCTTTTGTATTAAATTCGGATGCAATTTCTGTGTTTCATCGTCAATAAGAAGGCCCAAGTGATACAGTAAACCTGAAGTGAAGCATCGGAATCTAAAACTTGACTCACAGGAGAGGTTCATATCATAGAAAATTAGAGTGTCAGTCCTCTTTTACTTAAGTCGGCATTGTGCCTTTTGAATTTAATTCCGATGCAATTCCTGTGTTTCATCGTCAATAAGAAGGTCCAAGGGATACAGTAAACCTGAAGTGAAGCATCGTAATTTAAAACTGGACTCACAGGAGAGGTTCAAATCATAGAAAGTGAGAGTGAAAGTCCTCTTGTACTTAAGTCGGCATTGTGCCCTTTGTATTAAATTCGGATGCAATTTCTGTGTTTCATCGTCAATAAGATAGTCCAAGGGACACAGTAAACATTAAGTGAAGCATTGGAATCTAAAACTGGACTCACAGGAGAGGTTCAAATCATAGAAAGTTAGAGTGTCAGTCCTCTTGTACTTAAGTCGGCATTGTGCCTTTTGAATTCAATTCCGTTGCAATTTCTGTGTTTCATCGCTAATAAGAAGGTCCAAGGGATACAGTAGACCTGAAGTGAAGCATCTGAATATAAAACTGGACTCACAGGAGGGGTTCAAATCATAGAAAATGAGAGTGTCAGTCCTCTTGTACTTGAGTCGGCATTGTGCCTTTTGTATTAAATTCGGATGCAACTTCTGTGTTTCAACGTCAATAAGAAGGCCCAAGTGATACAGTATACCTGAAGTGAAGCATCGGAATCTAAATCTTGACTCACAGGAGAGGTTCAAATCATAGAAAGTGAGAGTGTCAGTCCTCTTGCACTTAAGTCGCCATTGTGCCTTTTGTATTAAATTCGGATGCAATTTCTGTGTTTCATCGTCAATAAGAAGGTCCAAGGGATACAGTAAACCTGAAGTGAAGCATCTGAATCTAAAACTGTACTCACAGGAGGGGTTCAAATCATAGAAAGTGAGAGTGTCAGTCCACTTGTACTTGAGTCGGCATTGTGCCTTTTGTATTAAATTCGGATGCAATTTCTGTGTTTCATCGTCAATAAGAAGGCCCAAGGGATGCAGTAAATCTGAAGTGAAGCATCGGAATCTAAAACTGGACCCACAGGAGAGGTTCAAATCATTGAAAGTTAGAGTGTCAGTCCTCTTGTACTTAAGTCAGCATTGTGACTTTTGCATTAAATTCGAATGCAAGCTCTTTGTTTCATCGTCGATAAGAAGGTCCAAGGGATACAGTCAACCTGAAGTGAAGCATCGGCATCTAAAACTGGACTCACAGGAGAGGTTCGAATCAAAGGAAGTTAGAGTGTAAGTCCTCTTGTACTTAAGTCGGCATTGTGCCTTGTGAATTTAATTCCGATGCAATTTCTGTGTTTCATCGTCAATAAGAAGGTCCAAGGGATACAGTACACCTGAAGTGAAGCATCGGAATCTAAAACTGGACTCACAGGAGCTGTTCAAATCATAGAAAATTAGCGTGTCAGTCCTCTTTTACTTAAGTCGGCATTGTGCCTTTTGAATTTAATTCCGATGCAATTTCTGTGTTTCATCGTAAATAAGAAGGTCCAAGGGATACAGTAAGTCTGAAGTGAAACATCGGAATTTAAAACTGGACTCAAAGCAGAGGTTCAAATCATAGAAAGTGAGAGTGTCAGTCCTCTTGTACTTAAGTCGGTGTTGTGCCTTTTGTATATAGTTCGGATGCAAAGTCTGTGTTTCATCATCAATAAGAAGGTCCAAGGGATACAGTAAACCTGAAGTGAAGCATCGGATTCTAAAAGTGGACTCACAGGAGAGGTTCAGATCACAGAAAGTGAGAGCGTCAGTCCTCTTGTACTTAAGTCGGCATTGTGCCTTTTGTGTTACATTCGGATGCAATTTCTGTGTTTCATCGTCAATAAGAAGGTGCAAGGTATACAGTAAACCGGAAGTGATGCATTGGAATCTAAAACTGGACTCACAGAAGAGGTTCAACTCTTAGAAAGTGAGAGTGTCAGTCCTCTTGTACTTAAGTCGGCATTTTGCCTTTTGTATTAAATTTGGATGCAATTTCTGAGCCCCATCGTCAATAAGAATGTCCACGGGATACAGTAAACCTGAAGTAAAGCATCTGAATCTAAAACTGAACTCACAGGAGGGGCTCAAATCATAGAAAGTGAGAGTGTCAGTCCTCTTGTACTTGAGTCGGCAAAGTGCCTTTTGTATTAAATTCGGATGCAATTTCTGTGTTTCATCGTCAATAAGAAGGTCCAAGTGATACAGTAAACCTGAAGTGAAGCATCGGAATCTAAAACTTGACTCACAGGAGAGGTTCAAATCATAGAAAGTGAGAGTGTCAGTCCTCTTGTAATTATGTCGGCATTGTGCCTTTTGTATTAAATTCGGATGCAATTTCTGTGTTTCATCGTCAATAAGAAGGTGCAAGGCATACAGTAAACCTGAAGTGAAGCATCGGAATCTAAAACTGGACTCAAAGGAGAGGTTCAAATCATAGAAGTGTGTCAGTCCTCTTTTACTTAAGTCGGCATTGTGCCTTTTGAATTTAATTCCGATGCAATTACTGTGTTTCATCGACAACAAGAAGGTCCAAGGGATACAGTAAACATGAAGTGAAGCATCGTAATTTAAAACTGGACTCACAGGAGAGGTTCAAATCATAGAAGGTGAGAGTGACAGTCCTCTTGTACTTAAGTCGGCATTGTGCCCTTTGTATTAAATTCGGATGCAAATTCTGCGTTTCATCGTCAATAAGATGGTCCAAGTGGCACAGTAAACCTGAAGTGAAGCATCGGAATCTAAAACTGCACTCACAGGAGAGATTCAAATCGTGGAAAGTTAGTGTGTCACTGCTCTCGTACTTAAGTCGGTATTGTGCCTTTTGTATTAATTTCGGATGCAATTTCTGTGTTTCATCGTAAATAAGAAGGTACACGGGATACAGTAAACCTGAAGTGAAGCATCTGAATCTAAAACTGGACTCACAGGAGGTGTTCAAATCATAGAAAGTGACACTGTCAGTCCTTTTGTACTTGAGTCGGCATTGTGCCTTTTGTATTAAATTCGGATGCAATTTCTGTGTTTCTTCGTCAATAAGAAATCCCAAGGGATACAGTAAATCGGAAGTGAAGCATCGGAATCTAAAACTGGACTCACAGGAGAGGTTAGAATCATAGAAAGTGTGAGTGTCAGTCCTCTTGTACTTAAGTCGGCATTGTGCCATTTGTATTAAATTCATATGCAATTTCTGTGTTTCATCGTCAATAAGAAGGTCCAAGTGATACAGTAAACCTGAAGTGAAGCATCGGAATCTAAAACTTGACTCACAGGAGAGGTTCAAATCATAGAAAGTGAGAGTGTCAGTCCTCTTCTACTTAAGTCGCCATTTTGCCTTGTGAATTTAATTCCGATGCAATTTCTGTGTTTCATCGTCAATAAGAAGGTCCAAGGAATACAGTAAACCTGAAGTGAAGCATCGGAATCTAAAACTGGACTCACAGGAGCTGTTCAAATCATAGAAAATTAGCGTGTCAGTCCTCTTTTACTTAAGTCGGCATTGTGCCTTTTGTATTTAATTCCGATGTAATTTCTGTGTTTCATCGTAAATAAGAAGGTCCAACGTATACAGTAAGTCTGAAGTGAAGCATCGGAGTTTAAAACTGGACTCATAGCAGAGGTTCAAATCATAGAAAGTGAGAGTGTCAGTCCTCTTGTACTTAAGTCGGCATTGTGCCTTTTGTTTTAAATTCGGATGCAAACTCTGTGTTTCATCGTCAATAAGAAGGTCCAAGGGATACAGTAAACCTGAAGTGAAGCATCGGAATCTAATACTTGACTCACAGTAGAGGTTCAAATCATAGGAAGTGAGAGTGTCAGTCCTCTTGTACTTATGTCGGCATTGTGCCATTTGTATTAAATTCGGATGCAATTTCTGTGTTTCATCGTCAATAAGAAGGTGCAAGGCATACAGTAAACCTGAAGTGAAGCATCGGAATCTAAAACTGGACTCACAGGAGAGGTTCAAATCATAGGAAGATAGAGTGTCAGTCGTCTTGTACTTAAGTTGGCATTGTGCCTTTTGAATAAAATTCGGATTGCAATATCTGTGTTTCATCGTCAATAAGAAGGTCCAAGGGATACAGTAAACTTGAAGTGAAGCATCAGAATCTAAAACTGGACTCACAGGAGAGGTTCAAATCATAGAGAGTTAGAGTGTCACTCCTCTTGTACAAAGTCGGTATTGTGCCTTTTGTATTAAATTCGGATGCAATTTATGTGTTTCATCGTCAATAAGAAGGCCCAAGGGATACAGTAAACCTGAAGTGAAGCATCGGAATCTAAATCTGGACCCGCAGGAGAGGTTCGAATCATAGAAAGTTAGAGTGTAAGTCCTCTTGTACTTAAGTCGGCATTGTGCCTTGTGAATTTAATTCCGATGCAATTTCTGTGTTTCATCGTCAATAAGAAGGTCCAAAGGATACAGTAAACCTGAAGTGAAGCATCGGAATATAAAACTGGACTCACAGGAGCTGTTCAAATCATAGAAAATTAGCGTGTCAGTCCTCTTCTACTTAAGTCGGCATTGTGCCCTTTGTATTTAATTCCGACGCAATTTCTGTGTTTCATCGTAAATAAGAAGGTCCAAGGTATACAGTAAGTCTGAAGTGAAGCATCGGAATTTAAAACTGGACTCAAAGCAGAGGTTCAAATCATAGAAAGTGAGAGTGTCAGTCCTCTTGTACTTAAATCGGTGTTGTGCCTTTTGTACATAATTCGGATGCAAACTCTGTGTTTCATCGTCAATAAGAAGGTCCAAGGGATACAGTAAACCTGAAGTGAAGCATCGGAATCTAAAACCGGACTCACAGGGGAGGTTCAAATCGTAGAAAGTGAGAGTGTCAGTCCTCTTGTACTTAAGTCGGCATTGTGCCTTTTGTTTTAAATTCGGATGCAATTTATGTGTTTCATCGTCAATAAGAAGGCCCAAGGGATACAGTAAACCTGAAGTGAAGCATCGGAATCTAATACTGGACTCACAGTAGAGGTTCAAATCATAGGAAGTGAGAGTGTCAGTCCTCTTGTACTTATGTCGGCATTGTTCCATTTGTATTAAATTCGGATGCAATTTCTGTGTTTCATCGTCAATAAGAAGGTGCAAGGCATACAGTAAACCTGAAGTGAAGCATCGGAATCTAAAACTGGACTCACAGGAGAGGTTCAAATCATAGGAAGTTAGAGTGTCAGTCGTCTTGTACTTAAGTCGGCATTGTGCCTTTTGAATGAAATTCGGATTGCAATATCTGTGTTTCATCGTCAATAAGAAGGTCCAAGGGATACAGTAAACTTGAAGTGAAGCATCAGAATCTAAAACTGGACTCACAGGAGAGGTTCAAATCATAGAGAGTTAGAGTGTCACTCCTCGTGTACAAAGTCGGTATTGTGCCTTTTGTATTAAATTCGGATGCAATGTCTGTGTTTCATCGTCAATAAGAAGGTGCAAGGTATACAGTAAACCTGAAGTGAAGCATCGGAATCTAAAACTTGACTCACAGGAGAGGTTCAAATCATAGAAAGTGAGAGTGTCAGTCCTCTTCTACTTAAGTCGCCATTTTGCCTTGTGAATTTAATTCCGATGCAATTTCTGTGTTTCATCGTCAATAAGAAGGTCCAAGGAATACAGTAAACCTGAAGTGAAGCATCGGAATCTAAAACTGGACTCACAGGAGCTGTTCAAATCATAGAAAATTAGCGTGTCAGTCCTCTTTTACTTAAGTCGGCACTGTGCCTTTTGTATTTAATTCCGATGTAATTTCTGTGTTTCATCGTAAATAAGAAGGTCCAACGTATACAGTAAGTCTGAAGTGAAGCATCGGAATTTAAAACTGGACTCATAGCAGAGGTTCAAATCATAGAAAGTGAGAGTGTCAGTCCTCTTGTACTTAAGTCGGCATTGTGCCTTTTGTTTTAAATTCGGATGCAAACTCTGTGTTTCATCGTCAATAAGAAGGTCCAAGGGATACAGTAAACCTGAAGTGAAGCATCGGAATCTAATACTGGACTCACAGTAGAGGTTCAAATCATAGGAAGTGAGAGTGTCAGTCCTCTTGTACTTATGTCGGCATTGTGCCATTTGTATTAAATTCGGATGCAATTTCTGTGTTTCATCGTCAATAAGAAGGTGCAAGGCATACAGTAAACCTGAAGTGAAGCATCGGAATCTAAAACTGGACTCACAGGAGAGGTTCAAATCATAGGAAGTTAGAGTGTCAGTCGTCTTGTACTTAAGTCGGCATTGTGCCTTTTGAATGAAATTCGGATTGCAATATCTGTGTTTCATCGTCAATAAGAAGGTCCAAGGGATACAGTAAACTTGAAGTGAAGCATCAGAATCTAAAACTGGACTCACAGGAGAGGTTCAAATCATAGAGAGTTAGAGTGTCACTCCTCTTGTACAAAGTCGGTATTGTGCCTTTTGTATTAAATTCGGATGCAATTTATGTGTTTCATCGTCAATAAGAAGGTCCAAGGGATACAGTAAACCTGAAGTGAAGTATCGTAATTTAAAACTGGACTCACGGGAGAGGTTCAAATCATAGAAAGTGCGAGTGACAGTCCTCTTGTACTTAAGTCGGCATTGTGCCCTTTGTATTAAATTCGGATGCAATTTCTGCGATTCATCGTCGATAAGATGGTCCAAGTGGTACAGTAAACCTGAAGTGAAGCATCGGAATCTAAAACTGCACTCACAGGAGAGATTCAAATCGTGGAAAGTTAGTGTGTCACTGCTCTCGTACTTAAGTCGGTATTGTGCCTTTTGTATTAAATTCGGATGCAATTTCTGTGTTTCATCGTCAATAAGAAGGTACACGGGATACAGTAAACCTGAAGTGAAGCATCTGAATCTAAAACTGGACTCACAGGAGGGTTCAAAACATAGAAAGTGAAAGTGTCAGTCCTCTTGTACTTGAGTCGGCATTGTGCCTTTTGTATTAAATTCGGATGCAATTTCTGTGTTTCATCGTCAATAAGAAGGCCCAAGGGATACAGTAAACCTGAAGTGAAGCATCGGAATCTAAATCTGGACCCGCAGGAGAGGTTCAAATCATAGAAAGTTAGAGTGTCAGTCCTCTTGTACTTAAGTCAGCATTGTGACTTTTGCATTAAATTGGGATGCAAAATCTTTGTTTCATCATCGATAAGAAGGTCCAAGGGATACAGTCAACCTGAAGTGTAGCATCGGAATCTAAAACTGGACTCACAGGAGAGGTTCGAATCATAGAAAGTTAGAGTGTAAGTCCTCTTGTACTTAAGTCGGCATTGTGCCTTGTGAATTTAATTCCGATGCAATTTCTGTGTTTCATCGTCAATAAGAAGGTCCAAAGGATACAGTAAACCTGAAGTGAAGCATCGGAATATAAAACTGGACTCACAGGAGCTGTTCAAATCATAGAAAATTAGCGTGTCAGTCCTCTTCTACTTAAGTCGGCATTGTGCCTTTTGTATTTAATTCCGACGCAATTTCTGTGTTTCATCGTAAATAAGAAGGTCCAAGGTATACAGTAAGTCTGAAGTGAAGCATCGGAATTTAAAACTGGACTCAAAGCAGAGGTTCAAATCATAGAAAGTGAGAGTGTCAGTCCTCTTGTACTTAAGTCGGTGTTGTGCCTTTTGTACATAATTCGGATGCAAACTCTGTGTTTCATCGTCAATAAGAAGGTCCAAGGGATACAGTAAACCTGAAGTGAAGCATCGGAATCTAAAACCGGACTCACAGGGGAGGTTCAAATCATAGAAAGTGAGAGTGTCAGTCCTCTTGTACTTAAGTCGGCATTGTGCCTTTTGTATTAAATTCGGATGCAATTTCTGTGTTTCATCGTCAATAAGAAGGTGGAAGGTATACAGTAATCTTGAAGTGAAGCATCGGAATCTTAAACTGGACTCACAGGAGAGGTTCAAATCGTAGAAAGTGAGAGTGTCAGTTCTCTTGTACTTAAGTTGGCATTGTGCCTTTTGTGTTAAATTCGGATGCAATGTCTGTGTTTCATCGTCAATAAGAAGGTGCAAGGTATACAGTAAACCTGAAGTGAAGCATCGGAATCTAAAACTTGACTCACAGGAGAGGTTCAAATCATAGAAAGTGAGAGTGTCAGTCCTCTTCTACTTAAGTCGCCATTTTGCCTTGTGAATTTAATTCCGATGCAATTTCTGTGTTTCATCGTCAATAAGAAGGTCCAAGGAATACAGTAAACGTGAAGTGAAGCATCGGAATCTAAAACTGGACTCACAGGAGCTGTTCAAATCATAGAAAATTAGCGTGTCAGTCCGCTTTTACTTAAGTCGGCATTGTGCCTTTTGTATTTAATTCCGATGTAATTTCTGTGTTTCATCGTAAATAAGAAGGTCCAACGTATACAGTAAGTCTGAAGTGAAGCATCGGAATTTAAAACTGGACTCATAGCAGAGGTTCAAATCATAGAAAGTGAGAGTGTCAGTCCTCTTGTACTTAAGTCGGCATTGTGCCTTTTGTTT
Source organism: Schistocerca americana (assembly GCF_021461395.2). NCBI lineage: Eukaryota > Metazoa > Arthropoda > Insecta > Orthoptera > Acrididae > Schistocerca > Schistocerca americana. The sequence goes on from NC_060122.1 coordinate 56,925,863, forward strand.
TAAATTCGGATGCAAACTCTGTGTTTCATCGTCAATAAGAAGGTCCAAGGGATACAGTAAACCTGAAGTGAAGCATCGGAATCTAATACTGGACTCACAGTAGAGGTTCAAATCATAGGAAGTGAGAGTGTCAGTCCTCTTGTACTTATGTCGGCATTGTGCCATTTGTATTAAATTCGGATGCAATTTCTGTGTTTCATCGTCAATAAGAAGGTGCAAGGCATACAGTAAACCTGAAGTGAAGCATCGGAATCTAAAACTGGACTCACAGGAGAGGTTCAAATCATAGGAAGTTAGAGTGTCAGTCGTCTTGTACTTAAGTCGGCATTGTGCCTTTTGAATGAAATTCGGATTGCAATATCTGTGTTTCATCGTCAATAAGAAGGTCCAAGGGATACAGTAAACTTGAAGTGAAGCATCAGAATCTAAAACTGGACCCGCAGTAGAGGTTCAAATCATAGAAAGTTAGAGTGTCAGTCCTCTTGTACTTAAGTCAGAATTGTGACTTTTGCATTAAATTGGGATGCAAAATCTTTGTTTCATCATCGATAAGAAGGTCCAAGGGATACAGTCAACCTGAAGTGTAGCATCGGAATCTAAAACTGGACTCACAGGAGAGGTTCGAATCATAGAAAGTTAGAGTGTAAGTCCTCTTGTACTTAAGTCGGCATTGTGCCTTGTGAATTTAATTCCGATGCAATTTCTGTGTTTCATCGTCAATAAGAAGGTCCAAAGGATACAGTAAACCTGAAGTGAAGCATCGGAATATAAAACTGGACTCACAGGAGCTGTTCAAATCATAGAAAATTAGCGTGTCAGTCCTCTTCTACTTAAGTCGGCATTGTGCCTTTTGTATTTAATTCCGACGCAATTTCTGTGTTTCATCGTAAATAAGAAGGTCCAAGGTATACAGTAAGTCTGAAGTGAAGCATCGGAATTTAAAACTGGACTCAAAGCAGAGGTTCAAATCATAGAAAGTGAGAGTGTCAGTCCTCTTGTACTTAAGTCGGTGTTGGGCCTTTTGTACATAATTCGGATGCAAACTCTGTGTTTCATCGTCAATAAGAAGGTCCAAGGGATACAGTAAACCTGAAGTGAAGCATCGGAATCTAAAACCGGACTCACAGGGGAGGTTCAAATCATAGAAAGTGAGAGTGTCAGTCCTCTTGTACTTAAGTCGGCATTGTGCCTTTTGTATTAAATTCGGATGCAATTTCTGTGTTTCATCGTCAATAAGAAGGTGGAAGGTATACAGTAATCTTGAAGTGAAGCATCGGAATCTTAAACTGGACTCACAGGAGAGGTTCAAATCGTAGAAAGTGAGAGTGTCAGTTCTCTTGTACTTAAGTCGGCATTGTGCCTTTTGTGTTAAATTCGGATGCAATGTCTGTGTTTCATCGTCAATAAGAAGGTGCAAGGTATACAGTAAACCTGAAGTGAAGCATCGGAATCTAAAACTTGACTCACAGGAGAGGTTCAAATCATAGAAAGTGAGAGTGTCAGTCCTCTTCTACTTAAGTCGCCATTTTGCCTTGTGAATTTAATTCCGATGCAATTTCTGTGTTTCATCGTCAATAAGAATGTCCAAGGAATACAGTACACCTGAAGTGAAGCATCGGAATCTAAAACTGGACTCACAGGAGCTGTTCAAATCATAGAAAATTAGCGTGTCAGTCCTCTTTTACTTAAGTCGGCATTGTGCCTTTTGTATTTAATTCCGATGTAATTTCTGTGTTTCATCGTAAATAAGAAGGTCCAACGTATACAGTAAGTCTGAAGTGAAGCATCGGAATTTAAAACTGGACTCATAGCAGAGGTTCAAATCATAGAAAGTGAGAGTGTCAGTCCTCTTGTACTTAAGTCGGCATTGTGCCTTTTGTTTTAAAATCGGATGCAAACTCTGTGTTTCATCGTCAATAAGAAGGTCCAAGGGATACAGTAAACCTGAAGTGAAGCATCGGAATCTAATACTGGACTCACAGTAGAGGTTCAAATCATAGGAAGTGAGAGTGTCAGTCCTCTTGTACTTATGTCGGCATTGTGCCATTTGTATTAAATTCGGATGCAATTTCTGTGTTTCATCGTCAATAAGAAGGTGCAAGGCATACAGTAAACCTGAAGTGAAGCATCGGAATCTAAAACTGGACCCACAGGAGAGGTTCAAATCATAGGAAGTTAGAGTGTCAGTCGTCTTGTACTTAAGTCGGCATTGTGCCTTTTGAATGAAATTCGGATTGCAATATCTGTGTTTCATCGTCAATAAGAAGGTCCAAGGGATACAGTAAACTGAAAGTGAAGCATCAGAATCTAAAACTGGACTCACAGGAGAGGTTCAAATCATAGAGAGTTAGAGTGTCACTCCTCTTGTACAAAGTCGGTATTGTGCCTTTTGTATTAAATTCGGATGCAATTTATGTGTTTCATCGTCAATAAGAAGGTCCAAGGGATACAGTAAACCTGAAGTGAAGTATCGTAATTTAAAACTGGACTCACGGGAGAGGTTCAAATCATAGAAAGTGCGAGTGACAGTCCTCTTGTACTTAAGTCGGCATTGTGCCCTTTGTATTAAATTCGGATGCAATTTCTGCGATTCATCGTCGATAAGATGGTCCAAGTGGTACAGTAAACCTGAAGTGAAGCATCGGAATCTAAAACTGCACTCACAGGAGAGATTCAAATCGTGGAAAGTTAGTGTGTCACTGCTCTCGTACTTAAGTCGGTATTGTGCCTTTTGTATTAAATTCGGATGCAATTTCTGTGTTTCATCGTCAATAAGATGGTCCAAGGGATACAGCATACCTTAAGTGAAGCATTGGAATCTAAAACTGGACTCACAGGAGAGGTTCAAATCATAGAAAGTTAGAGTGTCAGTCCTCTTGTACTTAAGTCGCCATTGTGCCTTTTGAACTTAATTCCGTTACAATTTCTGTGTTTCATCGTCAATAAGAAGGAGCAAGGTATACAGTAAACCTGAGGTGACGCATCGGAATCTAAAACTGGACTCACAGGAGAGGTTCAAATCATAGAAAGTGAGAGTGTCAGTCCTCTTGTACTTAAGTCGCCATTGTGCCTTTTGTATTAAATTCCGATGCTATTTCTGTGTTTCATCGTCAATAAGAAGGTACACGGGATACAGTAAACCTGAAGTGAAGCATCTGAATCTAAAACTGGACTCACAGGAGGGTTCAAAACATAGAAAGTAAAAGAGTCAGTCCTCTTGTACTTGAGTCGGCATTGTGTCTTTTGTATTAAATTCGGATGCAATTTCTGTGTTTCATCGTCAATAAGAAGGCCCAAGGGATACAGTAAACCTGAAGTGAAGCATCGGAATCTAAATCTGGACCCGCAGGAGAGGTTCAAATCATAGAAAGTTAGAGTGTCAGTCCTCTTGTACTTAAGTCAGCATTGTGACTTTTGCATTAAATTGGGATGCAAAATCTTTGTTTCATCATCGATAAGAAGGTCCAAGGGATACAGTCAACCTGAAGTGTAGCATCGGAATCTAAAACTGGACTCACAGGAGAGGTTCGAATCATTGAAAGTTAGAGTGTAAGTCCTCTTGTACTTAAGTCGGCATTGTGCCTTGTGAATTTAATTCCGATGCAATTTCTGTGTTTCATCGTCAATAAGAAGGTCCAAAGGATACAGTAAACCTGAAGTGAAGCATCGGAATATAAAACTGGACTCACAGGAGCTGTTCAAATCATAGAAAATTGGCGTGTCAGTCCTCTTCTACTTAAGTCGGCATTGTGCCTTTTGTATTTAATTCCGACGCAATTTCTGTGTTTCATCGTAAATAAGAAGGTCCAAGGTATACAGTAAGTCTGAAGTGAAGCATCGGAATTTAAAACTGGACTCAAAGCAGAGGTTCAAATCATAGAAAGTGAGAGTGTCAGTCCTCTTGTACTTAAGTCGGTGTTGTGCCTTTTGTACATAATTCGGATGCAAACTCTGTGTTTCATCGTCAATAAGAAGGTCCAAGGGACACAGTAAACCTGAAGTGAAGCATCGGAATCTAAAACCGGACTCACAGGGGAGGTTCAAATCATAGAAAGTGAGAGTGTCAGTCCTCTTGTACTTAAGTCGGCATTGTGCCTTTTGTATTAAATTCAGATGCAATTTCTGTGTTTCATCGTCAATAAGAAGGTGGAAGGTACACAGTAATCTTGAAGTGAAGCATCGGAATCTTAAACTGGACTCACAGGAGAGGTTCAAATCGTAGAAAGTGAGAGTGTCAGTTCTCTTGTACTTAAGTCGGCATTGTGCCTTTTGTGTTAAATTCGGATGCAATGTCTGTGTTTCATCGTCAATAAGAAGGTGCAAGGTATACAGTAAACCTGAAGTGAAGCATCGGAATCTAAAACTTGACTCACAGGAGAGGTTCAAATCATAGAAAGTGAGAGTGTCAGTCCTCTTCTACTTAAGTCGCCATTTTGCCTTGTGAATTTAATTCCGATGCAATTTCTGTGTTTCATCGTCAATAAGAATGTCCAAGGAATACAGTACACCTGAAGTGAAGCATCGGAATCTAAAACTGGACTCACAGGAGCTGTTCAAATCATAGAAAATTAGCGTGTCAGTCCTCTTTTACTTAAGTCGGCATTGTGCCTTTTGTATTTAATTCCGATGTAATTTCTGTGTTTCATCGTAAATAAGAAGGTCCAACGTATACAGTAAGTCTGAAGTGAAGCATCGGAATTTAAAACTGGACTCATAGCAGAGGTTCAAATCATAGAAAGTGAGAGTGTCAGTCCTCTTGTACTTAAGTCGGCATTGTGCCTTTTGTTTTAAAATCGGATGCAAACTCTGTGTTTCATCGTCAATAAGAAGGTCCAAGGGATACAGTAAACCTGAAGTGAAGCATCGGAATCTAATACTGGACTCACAGTAGAGGTTCAAATCATAGGAAGTGAGAGTGTCAGTCCTCTTGTACTTATGTCGGCATTGTGCCATTTGTATTAAATTCGGATGCAATTTCTGTGTTTCATCGTCAATAAGAAGGTGCAAGGCATACAGTAAACCTGAAGTGAAGCATCGGAATCTAAAACTGGACCCACAGGAGAGGTTCAAATCATAGGAAGTTAGAGTGTCAGTCGTCTTGTACTTAAGTCGGCATTGTGCCTTTTGAATGAAATTCGGATTGCAATATCTGTGTTTCATCGTCAATAAGAAGGTCCAAGGGATACAGTAAACTGAAAGTGAAGCATCAGAATCTAAAACTGGACTCACAGGAGAGGTTCAAATCATAGAGAGTTAGAGTGTCACTCCTCTTGTACAAAGTCGGTATTGTGCCTTTTGTATTAAATTCGGATGCAATTTATGTGTTTCATCGTCAATAAGAAGGTCCAAGGGATACAGTAAACCTGAAGTGAAGTATCGTAATTTAAAACTGGACTCACGGGAGAGGTTCAAATCATAGAAAGTGCGAGTGACAGTCCTCTTGTACTTAAGTCGGCATTGTGCCCTTTGTATTAAATTCGGATGCAATTTCTGCGATTCATCGTCGATAAGATGGTCCAAGTGGTACAGTAAACCTGAAGTGAAGCATCGGAATCTAAAACTGCACTCACAGGAGAGATTCAAATCGTGGAAAGTTAGTGTGTCACTGCTCTCGTACTTAAGTCGGTATTGTGCCTTTTGTATTAAATTCGGATGCAATTTCTGTGTTTCATCGTCAATAAGATGGTCCAAGGGATACAGCATACCTTAAGTGAAGCATTGGAATCTAAAACTGGACTCACAGGAGAGGTTCAAATCATAGAAAGTTAGAGTGTCAGTCCTCTTGTACTTAAGTCGCCATTGTGCCTTTTGAACTTAATTCCGTTACAATTTCTGTGTTTCATCGTCAATAAGAAGGAGCAAGGTATACAGTAAACCTGAGGTGACGCATCGGAATCTAAAACTGGACTCACAGGAGAGGTTCAAATCATAGAAAGTGAGAGTGTCAGTCCTCTTGTACTTAAGTCGCCATTGTGCCTTTTGTATTAAATTCCGATGCTATTTCTGTGTTTCATCGTCAATAAGAAGGTACACGGGATACAGTAAACCTGAAGTGAAGCATCTGAATCTAAAACTGGACTCACAGGAGGGTTCAAAACATAGAAAGTAAAAGAGTCAGTCCTCTTGTACTTGAGTCGGCATTGTGTCTTTTGTATTAAATTCGGATGCAATTTCTGTGTTTCATCGTCAATAAGAAGGCCCAAGGGATACAGTAAACCTGAAGTGAAGCATCGGAATCTAAATCTGGACCCGCAGGAGAGGTTCAAATCATAGAAAGTTAGAGTGTCAGTCCTCTTGTACTTAAGTCAGCATTGTGACTTTTGCATTAAATTGGGATGCAAAATCTTTGTTTCATCATCGATAAGAAGGTCCAAGGGATACAGTCAACCTGAAGTGTAGCATCGGAATCTAAAACTGGACTCACAGGAGAGGTTCGAATCATTGAAAGTTAGAGTGTAAGTCCTCTTGTACTTAAGTCGGCATTGTGCCTTGTGAATTTAATTCCGATGCAATTTCTGTGTTTCATCGTCAATAAGAAGGTACAAAGGATACAGTAAACCTGAAGTGAAGCATCGGAATATAAAACTGGACTCACAGGAGCTGTTCAAATCATAGAAAATTGGCGTGTCAGTCCTCTTCTACTTAAGTCGGCATTGTGCCTTTTGTATTTAATTCCGACGCAATTTCTGTGTTTCATCGTAAATAAGAAGGTCCAAGGTATACAGTAAGTCTGAAGTGAAGCATCGGAATTTAAAACTGGACTCAAAGCAGAGGTTCAAATCATAGAAAGTGAGAGTGTCAGTCCTCTTGTACTTAAGTCGGTGTTGTGCCTTTTGTACATAATTCGGATGCAAACTCTGTGTTTCATCGTCAATAAGAAGGTCCAAGGGATACAGTAAACCTGAAGTGAAGCATCGGAATCTAAAACCGGACTCACAGGGGAGGTTCAAATCATAGAAAGTGAGAGTGTCAGTCCTCTTGTACTTAAGTCGGCATTGTGCCTTTTGTATTAAATTCAGATGCAATTTCTGTGTTTCATCGTCAATAAGAAGGTGGAAGGTACACAGTAATCTTGAAGTGAAGCATCGGAATCTTAAACTGGACTCACAGGAGAGGTTCAAATCGTAGAAAGTGAGAGTGTCAGTTCTCTTGTACTTAAGTCGGCATTGTGCCTTTTGTGTTAATTTCGGATGCAATGTCTGTGTTTCATCGTCAATAAGAAGGTGCAAGGTATACAGTAAACCTGAAGTGAAGCATCGGAATCTAAAACTGGACTCACAGGAGAGGTACAAATCATAGAAAGTGACAGTGTCAGTCCTCTTGTACTTAAGTCGGCATTGTGCCGTTTTTTATTAAATTCGGATGCAATTTCTGTGTTTCATCGTCAATAAGAAGGACCACGGGATACAGTAAAACTGAAGTGAAGCATCTGAATCTAAAACTGGACTCACAGCAGGGGCTCAAATCATAGAAAGTGAGAGTGTCAGTCCTCTTGTACTTCAGTCGGCATTGTGCCTTTTGTATTAAATTCGGAACCAATTTCTGTGTTTCATCGTCAATAAGAAGGCCCAAGGGAAACAGTAAATCGGAAGTGAAGCATCGGAATCTAAAACTGGACTCACAGGATAGGTTAGAATCATAAATAGTGTGAGTGTCAGTCCTCTTGTACTTAAGTCGGCATTGTGCCATTTGTAATTATTTCATTTGCAATTTCTGTGTTTCATCGTCAGTAAGAAGGTCCAAGTGATACAGTAAACCTGAAGTGAAGCATCGGAATCTAAAACTTGACTCACAGGAGAGGTTCAAATCATAGAAAGTGAGAGTGTCAGTCCTCTTGTACTTAAGTCGCCATTGTGCCTTTTGTATTAAATTCGGATGCAATTTCTGTGTTTCATCGTCAATAAGAAGGTCCAAGGGATACAGTAAACCTGAAGTGAAGTATCGGAATCTAAATCTGGACCCACAGTAGAGGTTCAAATCATAGAAAGTTAGAGTGTCAGTCCTCTTGTACTTAAGACAGCATTGTGACTTTTGCATTAAATTCGGATGCAAACTCTTTGTTTCATCGTCGATAAGAAGGTCCAAGGGATACAGTCAACCTGAAGTGTAGCATTGGAATCTAAAACTGGACTCACAGGAGAGGTTCGAATCATAGAAAGTTAGAGTGTAAGTCCTCTTGTACTTAAGTCGGCATTGTGCCTTGTGAATTTAATTCCGATGCAATTTCTGTGTTTCATCGTCAATAAGAAGGTCCAACGGATACAGTAAACCTGAAGTGAAGCATCGGAATCTAAAACTGGACTCACAGGAGCTGTTCAAATCATAGAAAATTAGCGTGTCAGTCCTCTTCTACTTAAGTCGGCATTGTGCCTTTTGTATTTCATTCCGATGCAATTTCTGTGTTTCATCGTAAATAAGAAGGTCCAAGGTATACAGTAAGTCTGAAGTGAAGCATCGGAATTTAAAACTGGACTCAAAGCAGAGGTTCAAATCATAGAAAGTGAGAGTGTCAGTCCTCTTGTACTTAAGTCGGTGTTGTGCCTTTTGTATATAATTCGAATGCCAACTCTGTGTTTCATCGTCAATAAGAAGGTCCAAGGGATACAGTAAACCTGAAGTGAAGCATCGGAATCTAAAACCGGACTCACAGGAGAGGTTCAAATCATAGAAAGTGAGAGTGTCAGTCCTCTTTTACGTAAGTCGGCATTGTGCCTTTTGTATTAAATTCGGATGCAATGTCTGTGTTTCATCGTCAATAAGAAGGTGCAAGGTATACAGTAAACCTGAAGTGAAGCATCGGAATCTAAAACTGGACTCACAGGAGAGGTACAAATCGTAGAAAGTGACAGTGTCAGTCCTCTTGTACTTAAGTCGGCATTGTGCCGTTTTTTATTAAATTCGGATGCAATTTCTGTGTTTCATCGTCAATATGAAGGACCACGGGATACAGTAAAACTGAAGTGAAGCATCTGAATCTAAAACTGGACTCACAGCAGGGGCTCAAATCAAAGAAACTGAGAGTGTCAGTCCACTTGTACTTGAGTCGGCATTGTGCCTTTTGTATTAAATTCGGATGCAATTTCTGTGTTTCATCGTCAATAAGAAGGCCCAAGGGATACAGTAAACCTGAAGTGAAGCATCGTAATTTGAAACTGGACTCACAGGAGAGGTTCAAATCATAGAAAGTGAGAGTGACAGTCCTCTTGTTCTTAAGTCGGCAATGTGCCCTTTGTATTAACTTCGGATGCAATTTCTGCGTTTCATCGTCAATAAGATGGTCCAAGTGGTACAGTAAACCTGAAGTGAACCATCGGAATCTAAAACTGCACTCACAGGAGAGATTCAAATCGTGGAAAGTTAGTGTGTCACTGCTCTCGTACTTAAGTCGGTATTGTGCCTTTTGTATTAAATTCGGATGCAATTTCTGTGTTTCATCGTCAATAAGATGGTCCAAGGGATACAGTATACCTTATGTGAAGCATTGGAATCTAAAACTGGACTCACAGGAGAGGTTCAAATCATAGAAAGTTAGAGTGTCAGTCCTCTTGTACTTAAGTCGGCATTGTGCCTTTTGAATTTAATTCCGTTGCAATTTCTGTGTCTCATCGTCAATAAGAAGGAGCAAGGTATACAGTAAACCTAAAGTGAAGCATTGGAATCTAAAACTGGACTCACAGGAGGGGTTCAAATCATAGAAAGTGAGAGTGTCAGTCCTCTTGTACTTGAGTCGGCATTGTGCCTTTTGTATTAAATTCGGATGCAATTTCTGTGTTTCGTCGTCAATAAGAAGGCCCAAGGGATACAGTAAATCGGAAGTGAAGCATCGGAATCTAAAACTGGATTCACAGGATAGGTTAGAATCATAAAAAGTGTGAGTGTCAGTCCTCTTGTACTTAAGTCGGCATTGTGCCATTTGTAATTATTTCATTTGCAATTTCTGTGTTTCATCGTCAGTAAGAAGGTCCAAGTGATACAGTAAACCTGAAGTGAAGCATCGGAATCTAAAACTTGACTCACAGGAGAGGTTCAAATCATAGAAAGTGAGAGTGTCAGTCCTCTTGTACTTAAGTCGCCATTGTGCCTTTTGTATTAAATTCGGATGCAATTTCTGTGTTTCATCGTCAATAAGAAGGTCCAAGGGATACAGTAAACCTGAAGTGAAGTATCGGAATCTAAATCTGGACCCACAGTAGGGGTTCAAATCATAGAAAGTTAGAGTGTCAGTCCTCTTGTACTTAAGTCAGCATTGTGACTTTTGCATTAAATTCGGATGCAAACTCTTTGTTTCATCGTCGATAAGAAGGTCCAATGGATACAGTCAACCTGAAGTGTAGCATTGGAATCTAAAACTGGACTCACAGGAGAGGTTCGAATCATAGAAAGTTAGAGTGTAAGTCCTCTTGTACTTAAGTCGGCATTTTGCCTTGTGAATTTAATTCCGATGCAATTTCTGTGTTTCATCGTCAATAAGAAGGTCCAAGGGATACAGTAAACCTGAAGTGAAGCATCGGAATCTATAACTGGACTCACAGGAGCTGTTCAAATCATAGAAAATTAGCGTGTCAGTCCTCTTCTACTTAAGTCGGCATTGTGCCTTTTGTATTTAATTCCGATGCAATTTCTGTGTTTCATCGTAAATAAGAAGGTCCAAGGTATACAGTAAGTCTGAAGTGAAGCATCGGAATTTAAATCTGGACTCAAAGCAGAGGTTCAAATCATAGAAAGTGAGAGTGTCAGTCCTCTTGTAGTTAAGTCGGTGTTGTGCATTTTGTATATAATTCGGATGCAAACTCTGTGTTTCATCGTCAATAAGAAGGTCCAAGTGATACAGTAAACCTCAAGTGAAGCATCAGAATCTAAAACCGGACTCACAGGAGAGGTTCAAATCATAGAAAGTGAGAGTGTCAGTCCTCTTGTACGTAAGTCGACATTGTGCCTTTTGTATTAAATTCGGATGCAATTTCTGTGTTCCATCGTCAATAAGAAGGTGCAAGGTATACAGTAATCTTGAAGTGAAGCATCGGAATCAAAAACTGGACTCACAGGAGAGGTTCAAATCGTAGAAAGTGAGAGTGTCAGTTCTCTTGTACTTAAGTCGGCATTGTGCCTTTTGTATTAAATTCGGATGCAATTTCTGTGTTTCATCGTCAATAAGAAGGTGCAAGGTATACAGTAAACCTGAAGTGAAGCATCGGAATCTAAAACTGGAGTCACAGGAGAGGTACAAATCATAGAAAGTGAGAGTGTCAGTCCTCTTGTACTTAAGTCGGCATTGTGCCTTTTTTTATTAAATTCGGATGCAATTTCTGTGTTTCATCGTCAATAAGAAGGTCCAATTCATACAGTAAACCTGAAGTGAAGCATCGGAATCTATAACAGGACTCACAGGAGAGGTTCAAATCGTAGAAAGTGGGAGTGTCAGTCCTCTAGTACTTAAGTCGGCATTGTGCCTTTTGTATTAAACTCGGATGCAATTTCTGTGTTTCATCGTCAATTAGAAGGTCCAAGGTATACAGTAAACATGAAGTGATGCATTGGAATCTAAAACTGGACTCACAGAAGAGGTTCAACTCTTAGAAAGTGAGAGTATCAGTCCTCTTGTACTTAAGTCGTCATTTTGACTTTTGTATTAAATTCGGATGCAATTTCTGTGCTTCATCGTCAATAAGAAGGTGCAAGGTATACAGTAAACCTGAAGTGAAGCATCGGAATCCAAAACTGGACTCAAAGGAGAGGTTCAAATCGTAGAAAGTGAGAGTGTCTGTCCTCTTATGTCGGCATTGTGCCTTTTGTATTAAATTCGGATGCAATTTCTGTGTTTCATCGTCAATAAGAAGGACCACGGGATACAGTAAACCTGAAGTGAAGCATCTGAATCTAAAACTGGACTCACAGCAGGGGCTCAAATCATAGAAAGTGAGAGTGTCAGTCCTCTTGTACTTGAGTCGGCATTGTGCCTTTTGTATTAAATTCGGATGCAATTTCTGTGTTTCATCGTCAATAAGAAGGCCCAAGGGATACAGTAAATCTGAAGTGAAGCATCGGAATCTGAAACTTGACTCACAGGAGAGGTTCAAATCATAGAAAGTTAGAGTTTCAGTCCTCTTGTACTTAAGTCGGCATTGTGCCTTTTGTTTTAAATTCGGATGCAAACTCTGTGTTTCATCGTCAATAAGAAGGTCCAAGGGATACAGTAAACCTGAAGTGAAGCATCGGAATCTAATACTGGACTCACAGTAGAGGTTCAAATCATAGGAAGTGAGAGTGTCAGTCCTCTTGTACTTATGTCGGCATTGTGCCTTTTGTATTAAATTCGGATGCAATTTCTGTGTTTCATCGTCAATAAGAAGGTGCAAGGCATACAGTAAACCTGAAGCGAAGCATCGGAATCTAAAACTGGACTCACAGGAGAGGTTCAAATCATAGAAAGTTAGAGTGTCAGTTGTCTTGTACTTAAGTCGGCATTGTGCCTTTTGAATAAAATTCGGATTGCAATATCTGTGTTTCATCGTCAATAAGAAGGTCCAAGGGATACAGTAAACTTGAAGTGAAGCATCAGAATCTAAAACTGGACTCACAGGAGAGGTTCAAATCATAGAGAGTTAGAGTGTCACTCCTCTTGTACTTAGGTCGGTATTGTGCCTTTTGTATTAAATTCGGATGCAATTTCTGTGTTTCATCGTCAATAAGAAGGTCCAAGGGATACAGTAAACCTGAAGTGAAGCATCGGAATCTAAAACTGGACTCAAAGGAGAGGTTCAAATCATAGAAGTGTGTCAGTCCCCTTTTACTTAAGTCGGCATAGTGCCTTTTGAATTTAATTCCGATGCAATTCCTGTGTTTCATCGACAATAAGAAGGACCAAGGGATACAGTAAACCTGAAGTGTAGCATCGTAATTTAAAACTGGACTCACAGGAGAGGTTCAAATCATAGAAAGTGAGAGTGACAGTCCTCTTGTACTTAAGTCGGCATTGTGCCCTTTGTATTAATTTCGGATGCAATTTCTGCGTTTCATTGTCGATAAGATGGTCCAAGTGGTACAGTAAACCTGAAGTGAAGCATCGGAATCTAAAACTGCACTCACAGGAGAGATTCAATTCGTAGAAAGTTAGTGTGTCACTGCTCTCGTACTTAAGTCGGTATTGTGCCTTTTGTATTAAATTCGGATGCAATTTCTGTGTTTCATCGTCAATAAGATGGTCCAAGGGATACAATATATCTTAAGTGAAGCATTGGAATCTAAAACTGGACTCACAGGAGAGGTTCAAAACATAGAAAGTTAGAATGTCAGTCCTCTTGTACTTAAGTCGCCATTGTGCCTTTTGAATTTAATTCCGTTGCAATTTCTGTGTTTCATCGTCAATGAGAAGGAGCAAGGTATACAGTAAACCTGAAGTGAAGCATCGGAATCTAAAACTGGACTCACAGGAGAGGTTCAAATCATAGAAAGTGAGAGTGTCAGTCCTCTTGTACTTAAGTCGCCATTGTGCCTTTTGTATTAAATTCCGATGCTATTTCTGTATTTCATCGTCAATAAGAAGGTACACGGGATACAGTAAACCTGAAGTGAAGCATCGGAATCTAAAACTGGACTCACAGGAGCAGTTCAAATCATAGAAAATTAGCGTGTCAGTCCCCTTCTACTTATGTCGGCATTGTGCCTTTTGTATTTAAGTCCGATGCAATTTCTGTGTTTCATCGTAAATAAGAAGGTCCAAGGTATACAGTAAGTCTGAAGTGAAGCATCGGAATTTAAAACTGGACTCAAAGCAGAGGTTCAAATCATAGAAAGTGAGAGTGTCAGTCTTCTTGTAGTTAAGTCGGTGTTGTGCCTTTTGTATATAATTCGGATGCAAACTCTGTGTTTCATCGTCAATAAGAAGGTCCAAGGGATACAGTAAACCTGAAGTGAAGCATCGGAATCTAAAACCGGACTCACAGGAGAGGTTCAAATCATAGAAAGTGAGAGTGTCAGTCCTCTTGTACTTAAGTCGGCATTGTGCCTTTTGTATTAAATTCGGATGCAATTTCTGTGTTTCATCGTCAATAAGAAGGTGCAAGGTATACAGTAAACCTGAAGTGAAGCATCGGAATCTAAAACTGGAGTCACACGAGAGGTACAAATCATAGAAAGTGAGAGTGTCAGTCCTCTTGTACTTAAGTCGGCATTGTGCCGTTTTTTATTAAATTCGGATGCAATTTCTGTGTTTCATCGTCAACAAGAAGGTCCAATTGATACAGTAAACCTGAAGTGAAGCATCGGAATCTATAACGGGACTCACAGGAGAGGTTCAAATCGTAGAAAGTGGGAGTGTCAGTCCTCTAGTACTTAAGTCGGCATTGTGCCTTTTGCATTAAACTCGGATGCAATTTCTCTGTTTCATCGTCAATTAGAAGGTCCAAGGTATACAGTAAACATGAAGTGATGCATTGGAATCTAAAACTGGACTCACAGAAGAGGTTCAACTCTTAGAAAGTGAGAGTATCAGTCCTCTTGTACTTAAGTCGTCATTTTGACTTTTGTATTAAATTCGGATGCAATTTCTGTGCTTCATCGTCAATAAGAAGGTGCAAGGTACACAGTAAACTTGAAGTGAAGCATCGGAATCCAAAACTGGACTCAAAGGAGAGGTTCAAATCGTAGAAAGTGAGAGTGTCTGTACTCTTATGTCTGCATTGTGCCTTTTGTATTAAATTCGGATGCAATTTCTGTGTTTCATCGTCAATAAGAAGGACCACGGGATACAGTAAACCTGAAGTGAAGCATCTGAATCTACAACTGGACTCACAGCAGGGGCTCAAATCATAGAAAGTGAGAGTGTCAGTCCTCTTGTACTTGAGTCGGCATTGTGCCTTTTGTATTAAATTCGGATGCAATTCCTGTGTTTCATCGTCAATAAGAAGGCCCAAGGGATACAGTAAATCTGAAGTGAAGCATCGGAATCTAAAACTTGACTCACAGGAGAGGTTCAAATCATAGAAAGTTAGAATGTCAGTCCTCTTGTACTTAAGTCGGCATTGTGCCTTTTGTTTTAAATTCGGATGCAAACTCTGTGTTTCATCGTCAATAAGAAGGTCCAAGGGATACAGTAAACCTGAAGTGAAGCATCGGAATCTAATACTGGACTCACAGTAGAGGTTCAAATCATAGGAAGTGAGAGTGTCAGTCCTCTTGTACTTATGTCGGCATTGTGCCTTTTGTATTAAATTCGGATACAATTTCTGTGTTTCATCGTCAATAAGAAGGTGCAAGGCATACAGTAAACCTGAAGTGAAGCATCGGAATCTAAAACTGGACTCACAGGAGAGGTTCAAATCATAGAAAGTTAGAGTGTCAGTTGTCTTGTACTGAAGTCGGCATTGTGCCTTTTGAATAAAATTCGGATTGCAATATCTGTGTTTCATCGTCAATAAGAAGGTCCAAGGGATACAGTAAACTTGAAGTGAAGCATCAGAATCTAAAACTGGACTCACAGGAGAGGTTCAAATCATAGAGAGTTAGAGTGGCACTCCTCTTGTACTTAGGTCGGTATTGTGCCTTTTGTATTAAATTCGGATGCAATTTCTGTGTTTCATCGTCAATAAGAAGGTCCAAGGGATACAGTAAACCTGAAGTGAAGCATCGTAATTTAAAACTGGACTCACAGGAGAGGTTCAAATCATAGAAAGTGAGAGTGACAGTCCTCTTGTACTTAAGTCGGCATTGTGAACTTTGTATTAATTTCGGATGCAATTTCTGCGTTTCATCGTCAATAAGATGGTCCAAGTGGTACAGTAAACCTGAAGTGAAGCATCGGAATCTAAAACTGCACTCACAGGAGAGATTCAATTCGTAGAAAGTTAGTGTGTCACTGCTCTCGTACTTAAGTCGGTATTGTGCCTTTTGTACTAAATTCGGATGCAATTTCTGTGTTATATCGTCAATAAGATGGTCCAAGGGATACAATATACCTTAAGTGTAGCATTGGAATCTAAAACTGGACTCACAGGAGAGGTTCAAAACATAGAAAGTTAGACTGTCAGTCCTCTTGTACTTAAGTCGCCATTGTGCCTTTTGAATTTAATTCCGTTGCAATTTCTGTATTTCATCGTCAATAAGAAGGAGCAAGGTATACAGTAAACCTGAAGTGAAGCATCGGAATCTAAAACTGGACTCACAGGAGAGGTTCAAATCATAGAAAGTGAGAGTGTCAGTCCTCTTGTACTTAAGTCGCCATTGTGCCTTTTGTATTAAATTCCGATGCTATTTCTGTGTTTCATCGTCAATAAGAAGGTACACGGGATACAGTAAACCTGAAGTGAAGCATCGGAATCTAAAACTGGACTCACAGGAGAGGTTCAAATCAAAGCAAGTGAGAGGGTCAGTCCTCTTTTACTTAAGTCGGCATTGTGCCTTTTGTATTAAATTCGGATGCAATTTCTGTGTTTCATCGTCAATACGAAGGTGCAAAGGTATAAAGTAATCTTGAAAATGAAGCATGGGAATCTAAGACTGGACTGACAGGAGAGGTACAAATCATAGAAAGTGAGAGTGTCAGTCCTCTTGTACTTAAGTCGCCATTGTGCCTTTTGAATTTAATTCCGATGCAATTTCTGTGTTTCATCGCTAATAAGAAAATCCAAGGGAGACAGAAAACCTGAAGTGGAGCATCGGAACCTAAAACTGGACTCACAGGAGAGATTCAAGTCATATACAGTTAGAGTGTCAGTCCACTTGTACTTAAGTCGGCATTGTGCCTTTTGAATTTAATTCCGATGCAATTTCTGTGTTTCATCATCAATAAGAAGGTGCAAGGTATACAGTAAACCTGAAGTAAAGCATCGCAATCTAAAACTGGACTCACAGGAGAGGTTCAATTCATAGAAAGTTAGAGTGTCAGTCTCCTTGTACTTAAGTCGGTATTGTGACTTTTGTTTTAAATTCGGATGCAATTTCTGTGGTTCATCGTCAATAGGAAGGTCCAAGCGATACAGTAAACCTGAAGTGATGCATCAGAATCTAAAACTGGACTCACAGGAGAGGTTCAATTCATAGAAAGTTAGAGCGTCAGTCCTCTTGTGCTTAAGTCGGAATTGTGCCTTTTGTATTAAATTCGGATGCAAACTCTGTGTTTCATCGTCAATAAGAAGGTCCAAGGGATACAGTAAACCTGAAGTGAAGCATCGGAATCTAAGACTGGACTCACAGGAGAGGTTAAAATCATAGAAAGTGAGGGTGTCAGTCCTCTTGTACTTAAGTCGGCATTGTGCCTTTTGTATTAAATTCGGATGCAATTTCTGTGTTTAATCATCAAAAAGAAGGTGCAAGGTATACAGTAAACGTGAAGTGAAGCATTGCAATCTAAAACTGGACTCACAGGACAGGTTCAAATCATAGAAACTGAGAGTGTCAGACGTCTTGTACTTAAGTCGCCATTGTGCCTCTTGTATTAAATTCGGATGCAATTTCTGTGTTTCATCGTCAATACGAAGGTCCAAGGGATACGGTAAACCTGAAGTGAAGCATCAGAATCTAAAACTGGACTCACAGGAGGGGTTCAAAGCATTGAAGTGTTTCAGTCCTCTTTTACTTAAGTCGGCATTGTGCCTTTTGAATTTAATTCCGATGCAATTTCTGTGTTTCATCGACAATAAGAAGGTCCAAGGGATACAGTAAACCTGAAGTGAAGCATCAGAATCTAAAACTGGACTTATAGGAGAGGTTCAAATCGTAGATAGTGAGAGAGTCAGTCCTCTTGTACATAATTCGGCATTGTGCCATTTGTATTAAATTCGGATGCAATTTCTGTGTTTCATCGTCAATAAGAAGGTGCAAGGTATACAGTAACCCTGAAGTGAAGCATCGGAATGTAAAACAGGACTCACAGGAGAGGTTCAAATCATCGAAAGTGGAAGTGTCTGTCCCCTTGAACTTAAGTCGGCATTGCGCCATTTGTATTAAATTCGGATGCAATGTCTGTGTTTCATCGTCAATAAGAAGGTCCAAGGGATACAGTAAACCTGAAGTGAAGCTGCGGAATCTAAAACTGGACTCACAGGAGAGGTTCAAATCATAGAAAGTTAGACTGAAACTCCTCTTGTACTGAAGTCGGCATTGTGCCTTCTGAATTTAATTCCGATGCAATTTCTGTGTTTCATCGTCAATAAGAAGGTCCAAGGGATACAGTATACCTGAAGTGAAGCATCGGAATCTGAAACTGGACTCACAGGAGAGGTTCAATTCATAGAAAGTTAGAGTGTCAGTCTCCTTGTACTTAAGTCGGCATTGTGACTTTTGTTTTAAATTCGGATGCAATTTCTGTGGTTCATCGTCAATAGGAAGGTCCAAGCGAAACAGTAAACCTGAAGTGAAGCATCAAAATCTAAAACTGGACTCACAGGAGAGGTTCAATTCATAGAAAGTTAGAGCGTCAGTCCTCTTGTGCTTAAGTCGGAATTGTGCCTTTTGTATTAAATTCGGATGCAAACTCTGTGTTTCATCGTCAATGAGAAGGTCCAAGGGATACAGTAAACCTGAAGTGAAGCATCGGAATCTAAGACTGGACTCACAGGAGAGGTTCAAATCATAGAAAGTTAGCGTGTCAGTCCTCTTGTACTGAAGTCGGCATTGTGGCCTTTGTATTAAATTCGGATGCAAATTCTGTGTGTCATCGTCGATAAGAATGTCCAAGGGATGCAGTCAACCTGAAGTGAAGCATCGGAATCTAAAACTGGACTCACAGGAGAGGTTCAAATCACAGAAATTTAGAGAGTAAGTCCTCTTGTACTTAAGTCGGCATTGTGCCTTCTGAATTTAATTCCGAGAAAATTTCAGTGTTTCATCGCCAATAAGAAGGTCCATGGGATACAGTAAACCTTAATGAAGCATCGGAATCTAGAACAGGACTCACAGGAGAGGTTAAAATCATAGAAAGTGAGGGTGTCAGTCCTCTTGTACTTAAGTCGGCATTGTGCCTTTTGTATTAAATTCGGATGCAATTTCTGTGTTTAATCATCAATAAGAAGGTGCAAGGTATACAGTAAACCTGAAGTGAAGCATTGCAATCTAAAACTGGACTCACAGGACAGGTTCAAATCATAGAAAGTTAGAGTGAAACTCCTCTTGTACTGAAGTCGGCATTGTGCCTTCTGAATTTAATTCCGATGCAATTTCTGTGTTTCATCGTCAATAAGAAGGTCCAAGGGATACAGTAAACCTGAAGTGAAGCATCGGAATCTAAAACTGGACTCACAGGAGAGGTTCAAATCATAGAAAATTAGCGTGTCAGTCCTCATTTACTTAAGTCGGCATTGTGCTTTTTGAATTTAATTCCGATACAATTTCTGTGTTTCATCGTCAATAAGAAGGTCCAAGGGATACGGTAAAGCTGAAGTGAAGCATCGGAATCTAAAACTGGACTCACAGTAGAGGTTCAAGTCATAGAAAGTGAGAGTGTCAGTCCTCTTGTACTTAAGTCGGCAGTGTGCCTTTTGTATTAAATTCGGAAGCAATTTCTGTGTTACATCATCAATAAGAAGGTGCAAGGTATGCAGTAAACCAGAAGTAAAGCATGGCAATCTAAATCTGGACTCACAGGAGAGGTTCAAATCATAGAAAGTGATAGTGTCAGTTTTCTTTTACTTCAGTCGGCATTGTGCCTTTTGTATTAAATTCGGATTGCAATGTCTGTGTTTCATCGTCAATAAGAAGGTCCAAGGGATACAGTAAACCTGAAGTGAAGCATCAGAATCTAAAACTGGACTCACAGGAGAGGTTCAAATCATAGAGAGTTAGAGTGTCACTCCTCTTGTACTTAAGTCAGTATTGTGCCTTTTGTATTGAATTCGGATGCAATGTCTGTGTTTCATCGTCAATAAGAAGGTCCAAGGGATACAGTCAACCTGAAGTGAAGCAGCGGAATCTAAAACTGGACTCACAGGAGAGGTTCAAATCATCGAAAGTGGGAGTGTCTGTCCCCTTGAACTTAAGTCGGCATTGCGCCATTTGTATTAAATTCGGATGCAATGTCTGTGTTTCATCGTCAATAAGAAGGTCCAAGGGATACAATAAACCTGAAGTGAAGCTTCGGAATCTAAAACTGGACTCACAGGAGAGGTTCAAATCATAGAAAGTTAGAGTGAAACTCCTCTTGTACTGAAGTCGGCATTGTGCCTTCTGAATTTAATTCCGATGCAATTTCTGTGTTTCATCGTCAATAAGAAGGTCCAAGGGATACAGTAAACCTGAAGTGAAGCATCGGAATCTAAAGCTGGACTCACAGGAGAGGTTCAAATCATAGAAAATTAGCGTGTCAGTCCTCTTTTACTTAAGTCGGCATTGTGCTTTTTGAATTTAATTCCGATACAATTTCTGTGTTTCATCGTCAATAAGAAGGTCCAAGGGATACGGTAAAGCTGAAGTGAAGCATCGGAATCTAAAACTGGACTCACAGTAGAGGTTCAAATCATAGAAAGTGAGAGTGTCAGTCCTCTTGTACTTAAGACGGCATTGTGCCTTTTGTATTAAATTCGGATTGCAATGTCTGTGTTTCATCGTCAATAAGAAGGTCCAAGGGATACAGTAAACCTGAAGTGAAGCATCAGAATCTAAAACTGGACTCACAGGAGAGGTTCAAATCACAGAGAGTTAGAGTGTCACTCCTCTTGTACTTCAGTCAGTATTGTGCCTTTTGTATTGAATTCGGATGCAATTTCTGTGTTTCATCGTCAATAAGAAGGTCCAAGGGATACAGTCAACCTGAAGTGAAGCAGCGGAATCTAAAACTGGACTCACAGGAGAGGTTGAAATCATAGGAAGTTAGAGTGTCATTCCTCTTGTACTTCAGTCGGCATTGTGCCTTTTGAATTTACTTCCGATGCAATTTCTGTGTTTCATCGTCAATACGAAGGTCCAAGGGATACAGTACACCTGAAGTGAAGCATCGGAATCTAAGACTGGACTCACAGGAGAGGTTCAAATCATAGAAAGTTAGCGTGTCAGTCCTCTTGTACTTAAGTCGGCATTGTGGCCTTTGTATTAAATTCGGATGCAAATTCTGTGTTTCATCGTCGATAAGAAGGTCCAAGGGATACAGTAAACCTGAAGTGAAGCATCGGAATCTAAAACTGGACTCACAGGAGAGGTTCAAATCATAGAGAGTGAGAGTGTCAGTCCTCTTGTACTTAAGTCGGCATTGTGCCATTTGTAATAAGTTTGGATGCAATTTCTGTGTTTCATCGTCAATAGGAAAGTCCAAGTGATACAGTAAACCAGAAGTGAAGCATCGGAATCTAAAACTGCACTCACAGGAGGGATTCAAATCATAGAAAGTTAGAGTGACACTCCTCTCGTACTTAAGTCGGTATTGTGCAATTTGTATTAAATTGGGATGCAATTTCTGTGTTTCATCGTCAATAAGAAGGTCCAAGGGATACAGTAAATTTTGAGTGCAGCATCGGAATCTAAAACTGGACTCACAGGAGAGGTTCAAATCACAGATAGTTAGAGTGTCAGTCCTCTTTTCCTTAAGCCATCATTGTGCCTCTTGTATTAAATTCGGATGCAATGTCTGTGTATCATCGTCAATAAGAAGGTCCAATGGTTGCAGTGAACCTGAAGTGAAGCATCGGAATATAAAACTTGACTCACAGGAGCGGTTCAAATCATAGAAAGTTAGAGTGTCAGTCCTCTTGTACTTAAGTCGGCATTGTGCCTTTTGTATTAAATTCCGATGCAATGTCTGTGTGTCATCGTCAATAAAAAGGTGCAAGGTATACTGTCAACCTGAAGTGAAGCATCAGAATCTAAAACTGGACTTATAGGAGAGGTTCAAATCGTAGATAGTGAGAGTGTCAGTCCTCTTGTACATAATTCGGCATTGTGCCATTTGTATTAAATTCGGATGCAATTTCTGTGTTTCATCGTCAATAAGAAGGTGCAAGGTATACAGTAACCCTGAAGTGAAGCATCGGAATCTAAAACTGGACTCACAGGAGAGGTTCAAATCATAGAAAGTTAGAGTGAAACTCCTCTTGTACTGAAGTCGGCATTGTGCCTTCTGAAATTAATTCCGATGCAATTTCTGTGTTTCATCGTCAATAAGAAAGTCCAAGGGATACAGTAAACCGGAAGTGAAGCATCGGAATCTAAAACTGGACTCACAGGAGAGGTTCAAATCATAGAAAATTAGCGTGTCAGTCCTCTTTTACTTAAGTCGGCATTGTGCTTTTTGAATTTAATTCCGATACAATTTCTGTGTTTCATCGTCAATAAGAAGGTCCAAGGGATACGGTAAAGCTGAAGTGAAGCATCGGAATCTAAAACTGGACTCACAGTGGAGGTTCAAATCATAGAAAGTGAGAGTGTCAGTCCTCTTGTACTTAAGTCGGCAGTGTGCCTTTTGTATTAAATTCGGATGCAATTTCTGTGTTACATCATCAATTAGAAGGTGCAAGGTATGCAGTAAACCTGAAGTAAAGCATGGCAATCTAAATCTGGACTCACAGGAGAGGTTCCAATCATAGAAAGTGAGAGTGTCAGTTTTCTTGTACTTCAGTCGGCATTGTGCCTTTTGTATTAAATTCGGATTGCAATGTCTGTGTTTCATCGTCAATAGGAAGGTCCAAGGGATACAGTAAACCTGAAGTGAAGCATCAGAATCTAAAACTGGACTCACAGGAGAGGTTCAAATCATAGAGAGTTAGAGTGTCACTCCTCTTGTACTTAAGTCAGTATTGTGCCTTTTGTATTGAATTCGGATGCAATTTCTGTGTTTCATCGTCAATAAGAAGGTCCAAGGGATACAGTCAACCTGAAGTGAAGCAGCGGAATCTAAAACTGGACTCACACTAGAGGTTCAAATCATAGGAAGTTAGAGTATCATTCCTCTTGTACTTAAGTCGGCATTGTGCCTTTTGAATTTACTTCCGATGCAATTTCTGTGTTTCATCGTCAATACGAAGGTCCAAGGGAAACAGTAAACCAGAAGTGAAGCATCGGAAACTAAGACTGGACTCACAGGAGAGGTTCAAATCATAGAAAGTTAGCGTGTCAGTCCTCTTGTACTTAAATCGGCATTGTGGCCTTTGTATTAAATTCGGATGCAAATTCTGTGTTTCGTCGTCGATAAGAAGGTCCAAGGGATACAGTAAACCTGAAGTGAAGCATCGGAATCTAATACTGGACTCACAGGAGAGGTTCAAATCACAGAAAATTAGAGTGTAAGTCCTCTTGTACTTAAGTCGGCATTGTGCCTTCTGAATTTAATTCCGAGGCAATTTCAGTGTTTCATCGCCAATAAGAAGGTCCATGGGATACAGTATACCTTAATGAAGCATCGGAATCTAAAACAGGACTCACAGGAGAGGTTAAAATCATAGAAAGTGAAGGTGTCAGTCCTCTTGTACTTAAGTCGGCATTGTGCCTTTTGTATTAAATTCGGATGCAATTTCTGTGTTTAATCATCAATAAGAAGGTGCAAGGTATACAGTAAACCTGAAGTGAAGCATTGCAATCTAAAACTGGACTCACAGTGGAGGTTCAAATCATAGAAAGTGAGAGTGTCAGACCTCTTGTACTTAAGTCGCCATTGTGCCTCTTGTATTAAATTCGGATGCAATGTCTGTGTTCCATCGTCAATACGAAGGTCCAAGGGATACGGTAATCCTGAAGTGAAGCATCGGAATCTAAAACTGGACTCACAGGAGAGGTTCAAATCATTGAAGTGTGTCAGTCCTCTTTTACTTAAGTCGGCATTGTGCCTTTTGAATTTAATTCCGATGCAATTTCTGTGTTTCATCGACAACAAGAAGGTCCAAGGGATACAGTAAACCTGAAGTGAAGCATCGGAATCTAAAACTGGACTCACAGGAGAGGTTCAAATCATAGAGAGTGAGAGTGTCAGTCCTCTTGTACTTAAGTCGGCATTGTGCCATTTGTATTAAATTTGGATGCAATTTCTGTGTTTCAACGTCAATAGGAAAGTCCAAGTGATACAGTAAACCAGAAGTGAAGCATCGGAATCTAAAACTGCACTCACAGGTGAGATCCAAATCATAGAAAGTTAGAGTGACACTCCTCTCGTACTTAAGTCGGTATTGTGCAATTTGTATTAAATTGGGATGCAATTTCTGTGTTTCATCGTCAATAAGAAGGTCGAAGGGATACAGTAAAGTTTAAGTGCAGCATCGGAATCTAAAACTGGACTCACAGAAGAGGTTCAAATCACAGATAGTTAGAGTGTCAGTCCTCTTTTACTTAAGTCATCATTGTGCCTCTTGTATTAAATTGGGATGCAATGTCTGTGTTTCATCGTCAATAAGAAGGTCCAAGGGGTGCAGTGAACCTGAAGTGAAGCATCGGAATATAAAACTTGACTCACAGGAGAGGTTCAAATCATAGAAAGTTAGAGTGTCAGTCCTCTTTTACTTAAGTCGGCATTGTGCCTTTTGTATTAAATTCCGATGCAATGTCTGTGTGTCATCGTCAATAAAAAGGTGCAAGGTATACTGTCAACCTGAAGTGAAGCATCGGAATCTAAAACTGGACTTATAGGAGAGGTTCAAATCGTAGATAGTGAGAGTGTCAGTCCTCTTGTACATAATTCGGCATTGTGCCATTTGTATTAAATTCGGATGCAATTTCTGTGTTTCATCGTCAATAAGATGGTGCAAGGTATACAGTAACCCTGAAGTGAAGCATCGGAATCTAAAACAGGACTCACAGGAGAGGTTCAAATCATCGAAAGTGGGAGTGTCAGTCCCCATGAACTTAAGTCGGCATTGCGCCATTTGTATTAAATTCGGATGCAATGTCTGTGTTTCATCGTCAATAAGAAGGTCCAAGGGATACAGTAAACCTGAAGTGAAGCTTCTGAATCTAAAACTGGACTCACAGGAGAGGTTCAAATCATAGAAAGTTAGAGTGAAAGTCCTCTTGTACTGAAGTCGGCATTGTGCCTTCTGAATTTAATTCCGATGCAATTTCTTTGTTTCATCGTCAATAAGAAGTACCAAGGGATACAGTAAACCTGAAGTGAAGCATCGGAATCTAAAACTGGACTCACAGGAGAGGTTCAAATCATAGAAAATTAGCGTGTCAGTCCTCTTTTACTTAAGTCGGCATTGTGCTTTTTGAATTTAATTCCGATACAATATCTGTGTTTCATCGTCAATAAGAAGGTCCAAGGGATACGGTAAAGCTGAAGTGAAGCATCGGAATCTAAAACTGGACTCACATTAGAGGTTCAAATCATAGAAAGTGAGAGTGTCATTCCTCTTGTACTTAAGTCGGCATTGTGCCTTTTGTATTAAATTCGGATGCAATTTCTGTGTTACATCATCAATAAGAAGGTGCAAGGTATGCAGTAAACCTGAAGTAAAGCATGGCAATCTAAACCTGCACTCACAGGAGAGGTTCAAATCATAGAAAGTGAGAGTGTCAGTCTTCTTGTACTTAAGTCGGCATTGTGCCTTTTGTATTAAATTCGGATTGCAATGTCTGTGTTTCATCGTCAATAAGAAGGTCCAAGGGATACAGTAAACCTGAAGTGAAGCATCAGAATATAAAACTTTACTCACAGGAGAGGTTCAAATCATAGAGAGTTAGAGTGTTACTCCTCTTGTACTTAAGTCAGTATTGTGCCTTTTGTATTGAATTCGGATGCAATTTCTGTGTTTCATCGTCAATAAGATGGTCCAAGGGATACAGTCAACCTGAAGTGAAGCAGCGGAATCTATAACTGGACTCACAGGAGAGGTTCAAATCATAGGAAGTTAGAGTGTCATTCCTCTTGTACTTAAGTCGGCATTGTGCCTTTTGAATTTACTTCCGATGCAATTTCTGTGTTTCATCGTCAATACGAAGCTCCAAGGGATACAGTAAACCTGAAGTGAAGCATCGGAATCTAAATCTGGACTCACAGGAGAGGTTCAAATCGTAGAGAGTGTGAGTGTCAGTCCTCTTGTACTTGAGTCGCCATTGTCCGTTTTGTATTAAATTCGGATACAGTTTCTGTGTTTCATCGTGAATACGAAGGTCCAAGGGATACAGTAAACCTGAAGTGAAGCATCGGAATCTAAAACTGGACACACAGGAGTGGTTCAAATCATACAAAGTTAGAGTGTCAGTCCTCTTGTACTAAAGTCGGCATTGTGCCTTTTGTATAAAATTCGGATGCAATTTCTGTGTTTCATCGTCAATAAGAAGGTGCAAGGTATACAGTAAACCTGAAGTGAAGCATCGGAATCTAAAACTGGACTCACAGGAGGGGTTCAAATGATAGAAAGTTAGAGTGTCACTCCTCTTGCACTTAAGTCGGTATTGTGCCTTTAGTATTAAATCCGGATGCAATTTCTGTGTTTCATCGTCAATAAGAAGGTCCAAGGGATACAGTAAACCTGAAGTGAAGCATCGGAATCTAAAACTGGACTCACAGGAGAGTTTCAAATCATAGAAAGTTAGAATGTCAGTCCTCTTGTACTTAAGTCGGCATTGTGCCTTTTGTATTAAATTCGGATGCAATTTCTGTGTTTCATCGTCAATAAGAAGGTCCAAGGGATACAGTAAACCTCAAGTGAAGCATCGGAATTTAAAACTGGACTCACAGGAGAGGTTCAAATCATAGAAAGTTAGAGTGTCAGTCCTCTTTTACATAAGTCGGCATTGTGCCTTTTGTATTAAATTCCGATGCAATATCTATGTTTCATCGTCAATAAAAAGGTGCAAGGTATACAGTAAACCTGTAGTGAAGCATCGGAATCTAAAACTGGACTCACAGGAGGGGTTCAAATGATAGAAAGTTAGAGTGTCACTCCTCTTGCACTTAAGTCGGTATTGTGCCTTTTGTATTAAATCCGGATGCAATTTCTGTGTTTCATCGTCAATATGAAGGTCCAAGGGATACAGTAAACCTGAAGTGAAGCATCGGAATCTAAAACTGGACTCACAGGAGAGTTTCAAATCATAGAAAGTTAGAATGACAGTCCTTTTGTACTTAAGTCGGCATTGTGCCTTTTGTATTAAATTCGGATGCTATTTCTGTGTTTCATCGTCAATAAGAAGGTGCAAGGTATACAGTAAACCTGAAGTGAAGCATCGGAATCTAAAACTGGACTCACAGGAGAAGTTCAAATCAAAGAAAGTTAGAGTGCCAGTCCTCTTGTGCTTACGTCGGCAGTGTGCCTTTTAAAATTAATTCCGATGCAATTTCTGTGTTTCATCGTCAATAAGAAGGTGCAAGGTATACATTGAACCTGAAGTGAGGCATCGGAATCTAAAACTGGACTCACAGGAGCGGTTCAAATCGTAGAAAGTGAGAGTGTCAGTCCTCTTGTACTTAAGTCGCCATTGTGCCTTTTGTATTAAATTCGGATGCCGTTTCTGTGTTTCATCGTCAATAAGAAGGTCCAAGGGATACAGTAAACCTGAAGTGAAGCATCGCAATGTAAAACTGGACTCACAGGAGAGGTTCAAATCATAGAAAGTTAGAGTGTCAGTCCTCTTGTACTTAAGTCGGCATTGTGCCTTTTGTATTAAATTCGGTTGCAATTTCTGTGTTTCATCGTCTGTAAGAAGGTCCAAGGGATACAGTAAACCTGAAGTGAAGCATCGGAATCTAAAACTGGACTCACAGGAGAGGTTCATATCATAGAATATTAGTGTGTCAGTCCTCTTTTACTTAAGTCGGCATTGTGCCTTTTGTATTAAATTCGGATGCAATTTCTGTGTTTCATCGTAAATAAGAAAGTCCAAGGGATACAGTAAACCTGAAGTGAAGCATCGGAATCTAAAACTGGACTCACAGGAGAGGTGCAAATCATAGAAAATTAGAGTGTCAGTAATGTTTTACTTAAGTCGGCATTGTGCCTTTTGTATTAAATTCGGATGCAATTTCTGTGTTTCATCGTCAATAAGAAGATGCAAGGTATACAGTAAACCTGAAGTGAAGCGTCGGAATCTAAAACTGGACTCCCAGGAGAGGTTCAAATCATAGAAAGCTAGAGTGTCGGTCCTCTTGTACTTAAGTCGGCATTGTGCATTTTTATTTTAATTCCGCTGCAAGTTCCGTGTTTCATCGTCAATAAGAAGGTCAAATGGATACAGTAAACCTGAAGTGAAGCATCTGAATCTAACATTTGACTCACAGGAGAGGTTCAAATCATAGCAAGTGAGAGTGTCAGTTATCTTTTACTTAAGTCGGCAGTGTGCCTTTTGAATTGAATTCCGATGCAATTTCTGTGTTTCGTCGTCAATAAGAAGGTCCAAGGGATTCAGTAAACCTGAAGTGAAGCATCGGAGTCTAAAACTGGACTCACAGGAGTGGTTCAAATAATAGAAAGTGAGAGTGTCAGTCCTCTGGTACTTAAGTCGCCATTGTGCCTTTTGTATTAAATTCGGATTCCGTTTCTTTGTTTCATCGTCAATATGAAGGTCCAAGGGATACAGTAAACCTGAAGTGAAGCATCGCAATGTAAAACTGGACTCACAGGAGAGGTTCATATCATAGAAAGTTAGAGTGTCAGTCCTCTTGTACTTAAGTCGGCATTGTGCCTTTTGTATTAAATTCGGTTGCAATTTCTGTGTTTCATCGTCTGTAAGATGGTCCAAGGGATACAGTAAACCTGAAGTGAAGCATCGGAATCTAAAACTGGACTCACAGGAGAGGTTCATATCATAGAATATTAGTGTGTCAGTCCTCTTTTACTTAAGTCGGCATTGTGCCTTTTGTATTAAATTCGGATGCAATTTCTGTGTTTCATCGTAAATAAGAAGGTCCAAGGGATACAGTAAACCTGAAGTGAAGCATCGGAATCTAAAACTGGACTCACAGGAGAGGTGCAAATCATAGAAAATTAGAGTGTCAGTAATCTTTTACTTAAGTCGGCATTGTGCCTTTTGTATTAAATTCGGATGCAATTTCTGTGTTTCATCGTCAATAAGAAGATGCAAGGTATACAGTAAACCTGAAGTGAATCGTCGGAATCTAAAACTGGACTCCCAGGAGAGGTTCAAATCATAGAAAGCTAGAGTGTCGGTCCTCTTGTACTTAAGTCGGCATTGTGCATTTTTATTTTAATTCCGCTGCAAGTTCCGTGTTTCATCGTCAATAAGAAGGTCAAATGGATACAGTAAACCTGATGTGAAGCATCTGAATCTAACATTTGACTCACAGGAGAGGTTCAAATCATAGCAAGTGAGACTGTCAGTCCTCTTTTACTTAAGTCGGCAGTGTGCCTTTTGAATTGAATTCCGATGCAATTACTGTGTTTCGTCGTCAATAAGAAGGTCCAAGGGATTCAGTAAACCTGAAGTGAAGCATCGGAGTCTAAAACTGGACTCACAGGAGTGGTTCAAATAATAGAAAGTGAGAGTGTCAGTCCTCTTGTACTTATGTCGGCATTGTGCCGTTTGTATTAAATTCCGATGCAATTTCTGTGTTTCATCGTCAACAAGAAGGTGCAAGGTATACAGTAAACCTGAAGTGAAGCATCGGAACCTTAAACTGGACTCACAGGAGAGGTTCAAATCATAGAATGTTAGAATGTCAGTCCTCTTGTACTAAAGTCGGCATTGTGCTTTTTGTATTAAATTCGGATGCAATTTCTGTGTTTCATCGTCAATAAGAAGGTGCAAGGTATACAGTAAACCTGAAGTGAAGCATCGGAATCTAAAACTGGACTCACTGGAGAGGTTCAAATCATAGAAAGTTAGAGTGTCATTCCTCCTGTACTTAAGTCGTCATTGTGCCATTTGTAATACATTCGGATGCAATTTCTGTGTTTCATCGTCAATAAGTAGGTCCAAGGTATACAGTAAACCTGAAGTGAAGAATCGGAATCTAAAACTGGACTCACAGAAGAGGTTCAAATCATAGAATGTGAGAGTATCAGTCCTTTTTTCTTAAGTCGGCATTGTGCCTTTTGAATTTAATACCGATGCAATTTCTGTGTTTCATCATCAATAAGAAGGTCCAAGGGATACAGTAAACCTGAAGTGAAGCATCGGAATATAAAACTGGACTCACAGGAGCGGTTCAAATCATAGAAAATTAGAATGTCAGTCCTCTTGTACTAAAGTCGGCATTGTGCCATTTGTATTAGATTCGGTTGCAATTTCTGTGTTTCATCGTCAATAAGTAGGTCCAAGGGATACAGTAAATCTGAAGTGAAGAATCGGAATCTAAAACTGGACTCACAGGAGAGGTTCATATCATAGAATGTGAGAGTGTCAGTCCTTTTGTACTTAAGTCGGCATTGTGCCTTTTGAATTTCACTCCGATGCAATTTCTGTGTTTCATCGTCAATAAGAAGATCCAAGGGATACAGTAAACCTGAAGTGAAGCATCGGAATCTAAAACTGGACTCACAGGAGAGGTTCAAATCATAGAAAGTGAGAGTGACAGTCCTCTTGTACTTAAGTCGGCATCCTGCCATTTGTATTAAATTCGGATGCAATTTCTGTGTTTCGTCGTCAATAAGAGGGTCCGACGGATACAGTAAACCTGAAGTGAAGCATCGGAATCTAAAACTGGACTCACAGGAGAGTTTCAAATCATAGAATGTTAGAGTGTCAGTCCTCTTTTACTTAAGTCGGCATTGTGCCTTTTGTATTAAATTCGGATACAATTTCTGTGTTTCATCGTCAATAAGAAGGTCCAAGGGATACAGTGACCCGGAAGTGGAGCATCGGAATCTAAAACTAGCCTCACAGGAGAGGTTCAAATCATAGAAAGTTAGGGGGTCATTCCTCTTTTACTTGAGTCGGCATTGTGCCTTTGGTTTAAATTCCGTTGCAATTTCTGTGTTTCATCGTCAATAAAAAGGAGCAAGGTATACAGTAAACCTGAAGTGAAGCATCGGAATCTAAAACTGGACTCACAGGAGGGGTTCAAATGATAGAAAGTTAGAGTGTCACTCCTCTTGCACTTAAGTCGGTATTGTGCCTTTAGTATTAAATCCGGATGCAATTTCTGTGTTTCATCGTCAATAAGAAGGTCCAAGGGATACAGTAAACCTGAAGTGAAGCATCGGAATCTAAAACTGGACTCACAGGAGAGTTTCAAATCATAGAAAGTTAGAATGTCAGTCCTCTTGTACTTAAGTCGGCATTGTGCCTTTTGTATTAAATTCGGATGCAATTTCTGTGTTTCATCGTCAATAAGAAGGTCCAAGGGATACAGTAAACCTCAAGTGAAGCATCGGAATCTAAAACTGGACTCACAGGAGAGGTTCAAATCATAGAAAGTTAGAGTGTCAGTCCTCTTTTACATAAGTCGGCATTGTGCCTTTTGTATTAAATTCCGATGCAATATCTATGTTTCATCGTCAATAAAAAGGTGCAAGGTATACAGTAAACCTGTAGTGAAGCATCGGAATCTAAAACTGGACTCACAGGAGGGGTTCAAATGATAGAAAGTTAGAGTGTCACTCCTCTTGCACTTAAGTCGGTATTGTGCCTTTTGTATTAAATCCGGATGCAATTTCTGTGTTTCATCGTCAATATGAAGGTCCAAGGGATACAGTAAACCTGAAGTGAAGCATCGGAATCTAAAACTGGACTCACAGGAGAGTTTCAAATCATAGAAAGTTAGAATGACAGTCCTCTTGTACTTAAGTCGGCATTGTGCCTTTTGTATTAAATTCGGATGCTATTTCTGTGTTTCATCGTCAATAAGAAGGTGCAAGGTATACAGTAAACCTGAAGTGAAGCATCGGAATCTAAAACTGGACTCACAGGACAGGTTCAAATCATGGAAAGTTCGATTGTCACTCCTCTTGTACTTAAGTCGGTATTGTCATTTTTGTATTAAATTCGGATGCATTTTCTGTGTTTCATCGTCAATAAGAAGATCCAAGGGATACAGTAAACCTGAAGTGAAACATCGGAATCTAAAACTGGACTCACAGGAGAAGTTCAAATCAAAGAAAGTTAGAGTGCCAGTCCTCTTGTGCTTACGTCGGCATTGTGCCTTTTAAAATTAATTCCGATGCAATTTCTGTGTTTCATCGTCAATAAGAAGGTGCAAGGTATACATTGAACCTGAAGTGAGGCGTCGGAATCTAAAACTGGACTCACAGGAGCGGTTCAAATCGTAGAAAGTGAGAGTGTCAGTCCTCTTGTACTTAAGTCGCCATTGTGCCTTTTGTATTAAATTCGGATGCCGTTTCTGTGTTTCATCGTCAATAAGAAGGTCCAAGGGATACAGTAAACCTGAAGTGAAGCATCGCAATGTAAAACTGGACTCACAGGAGAGGTTCAAATCATAGAAAGTTAGAGTGTCAGTCCTCTTGTACTTAAGTCGGCATTGTGCCTTTTGTATTAAATTCGGTTGCAATTTCTGTGTTTCATCGTCTGTAAGAAGGTCCAAGGGATACAGTAAACCTGAAGTGAAGCATCGGAATCTAAAACTGGACTCACAGGAGAGGTTCATATCATAGAATATTAGTGTGTCAGTCCTCTTTTACTTAAGTCGGCATTGTGCCTTTTGTATTAAATTCGGATGCAATTTCTGTGTTTCATCGTAAATAAGAAAGTCCAAGGGATACAGTAAACCTGAAGTGAAGCATCGGAATCTAAAACTGGACTCACAGGAGAGGTGCAAATCATAGAAAATTAGAGTGTCAGTAATGTTTTACTTAAGTCGGCATTGTGCCTTTTGTATTAAATTCGGATGCAATTTCTGTGTTTCATCGTCAATAAGAAGATGCAAGGTATACAGTAAACCTGAAGTGAAGCGTCGGAATCTAAAACTGGACTCCCAGGAGAGTTTCAAATCATAGAAAGCTAGAGTGTCGGTCCTCTTGTACTTAAGTCGGCATTGTGCATTTTTACTTTAATTCCGCTGCAAGTTCCGTGTTTCATCGTCAATAAGAAGGTCAAATGGATACAGTAAACCTGAAGTGAAGCATCTGAATCTAACATTTGACTCACAGGAGAGGTTCAAATCATAGCAAGTGAGAGTGTCAGTCCTCTTTTACTTAAGTCGGCAGTGTGCCTTTTGAATTGAATTCCGATGCAATTTCTGTGTTTCGTCGTCAATAAGAAGGTCCAAGGGATTCAGTAAACCTGAAGTGAAGCATCGGAGTCTAAAACTGGACTCACAGGAGTGGTTCAAATAATAGAAAGTGAGAGTGTCAGTCCTCTGGTACTTAAGTCGCCATTGTGCCTTTTGTATTAAATTCGGATGCCGTTTCTTTGTTTCATCGTCAATATGAAGGTCCAAGGGATACAGTAAACCTGAAGTGAAGCATCGCAATGTAAAACTGGACTCACAGGAGAGGTTCATATCATAGAAAGTTAGAGTGTCAGTCCTCTTGTACTTAAGTCGGCATTGTGCCTTTTGTATTAAATACGGTTGCAATTTCTGTGTTTCATCGTCTGTAAGAAGGTCCAAGGGATACAGTAAACCTGAAGTGAAGCATCGGAATCTAAAACTGGACTCACAGGAGAGGTTCATATCATAGAATATTAGTGTGTCAGTCCTCTTTTACTTAAGTCGGCATTGTGCCTTTTGTATTAAATTCGGATGCAATTTCTGTGTTTCATCGTAAATAAGAAGGTCCAAGGGATACAGTAAACCTGAAGTGAAGCATCGGAATCTAAAACTGGACTCACAGGAGAGGTGCAAATCATAGAAAATTAGAGTGTCAATAATCTTTTACTTAAGTCGGCATTGTGCCTTTTGTATTAAATTCGGATGCAATTTCTGTGTTTCATCGTCAATAAGAAGATGCAAGGTATACAGTAAACCTGAAGTGAATCGTCGGAATCTAAAACTGGACTCCCAGGAGAGGTTCAAATCATAGAAAGCTAGAGTGTCGGTCCTCTTGTACTTAAGTCGGCATTGTGCATTTTTATTTTAATTCCGCTGCAAGTTCCGTGTTTCATCGTCAATAAGAAGGTCAAATGGATACAGTAAACCTGAAGTGAAGCATCTGAATCTAACATTTGACTCACAGGAGAGGTTCAAATCATAGCAAGTGAGACTGTCAGTCCTCTTTTACTTAAGTCGGCAGTGTGCCTTTTGAATTGAATTCCGATGCAATTACTGTGTTTCGTCGTCAATAAGAAGGTCCAAGGGATTCAGTAAACCTGAAGTGAAGCATCGGAGTCTAAAACTGGACTCACAGGAGTGGTTCAAATGATAGAAAGTGAGAGTGTCAGTCCTCTTGTACTTATGTCGGCATTGTGCCGTTTGTATTAAATTCCGATGCAATTTCTGTGTTTCATCGTCAACAAGAAGGTGCAAGGTATACAGTAAACCTGAAGTGAAGCATCGGAACCTTAAACTGGACTCACAGGAGAGGTTCAAATCATAGAATGTTAGAATGTCAGTCCTCTTGTACTAAAGTCGGCATTGTGCATTTTGTATTAAATTCGGATGCAATTTCTGTGTTTCATCGTCAATAAGAAGGTGCAAGGTATACAGTAAACCTGTAGTGAAGCATCGGAATCTAAAACTGGACTCACTGGAGAGGTTCAAATCAGAGAAAGTTAGAGTGTCATCCCACCTGTACTTAAGTCGTCATTGTGCCATTTGTAATACATTCGGATGCAATTTCTGTGTTTCATCGTCAATAAGTAGGTCCAAGGTATACAGTAAACCTGAAGTGAAGAATCGGAATCTAAAACTGGACTCACAGAAGAGGTTCAAATCATAGAATGTGAGAGTATCAGTCCTTTTTTCTTAAGTCGGCATTGTGCCTTTTGAATTTAATACCGATGCAATTTCTGTGTTTCATCATCAATAAGAAGGTCCAAGGGATACAGTAAACCTGAAGTGAAGCATCGGAATATAAAACTGGACTCACAGGAGCGGTTCAAATCATAGAAAATTAGAATGTCAGTCCTCTTGTACTAAAGTCGGCATTGTGCCATTTGTATTAAATTCGGTTGCAATTTCTGTGTTTCATCGTCAATAAGTAGGTCCAAGGGATACAGTAAATCTGAAGTGAAGAATCGGAATCTAAAACTGGACTCACAGGAGAGGTTCATATCATAGAATGTGAGAGTGTCAGTCCTTTTGTACTTAAGTCGGCATTGTGCCTTTTGAATTTCACTCCGATGCAATTTCTGTGTTTCATCGTCAATAAGAAGATCCAAGGGATACAGTAAACCTGAAGTGAAGCATCGGAATCTAAAACTGGACTCACAGGAGAGGTTCAAATCATAGAAAGTGAGAGTGACAGTCCTCTTGTACTTAAGTCGGCATCCTGCCATTTGTATTAAATTCGGATGCAATTTCTGTGTTTCGTCGTCAATAAAAGGGTCCGACGGATACAGTAAACCTGAAGTGAAGCATCGGAATCTAAAACTGGACTCACAGGAGAGATTCAAATCATAGAAAGTTAGAGAGACACTCCTCTCTTACTTAAGTCGGTATTGTGCCTTTTGTATTAAATTCGGATGCAATTTCTGTGTTTCATCGTCAATATGAAAGTCCAAGGAATACAGTAAACCTTAAGTGAAGCATCGGAATCTAAAACTGGACTCACAGGAGAGGTTCAAATCATAGAATGTTAGAGTGTCGGTCCTCTTTTACTTAAGTCGGCATTGTGCCTTTTGCATTAAATTCGGATGCAATCTCTGTGTTTCATCGCCAATAAGAAGATCCAAGGGATACAGTAAACCTGAAGGGAAGCATCGGAATCTAAAACTGGACTCACAGGAGAGATTCAAAACATAGAAAGTTAGAGTGTCAGTCCATTTGTACTTACGTCGGCATTGTGCCTTTTGAATTTAATTCCGATGCAATTTCTGTGTTTCATCGTCAATAAGAAGGTCCAAGGGATACAGTAAACCCTAAGTGAAGCATCGGAATCTACAACTGGACTCACAGGAGATGTTCAAATCATAGAATGTTAGAGTTTCAGTCATCTTTTACTTAAGTCGGCATTGTGCCTTTTGTATTAAATTCGGATGCAATTTCTGTGTTTCATCGTCAATAAGAAAGACCAAGGAATACAGTAAACCTTAAGTGAAGCATCGGAATCTAAAACTGGACTCACAGGAGAGGTTCAAATCATAGAATGTTAGAGTGTCAGTCCTCTTGTACTTAAGTCGGCATTGTGCCATTTGTATTAAATTCGGATGCAATTTCTGTGTTTCATCGACAATAAGAAGGTCCAAGGGATACAGTGAACCTGAAGTGAAGCATCGGAATCTGAATCTGGACTCACAGGTGAGATTCAATTCATAGAAAGTTAGAGTGTCACTCCTCTTGTACTTAAGTCGGAATTGTGACTTTTTATTAAATTCAGATGCAATTTCCGTGTTTCACCGTCAATAAGAAGGTCCAAGGGATACAGTAAACCTTAAGTGAAGCATCGGAGACTTAAACTGGACTCTCTGGTGAGGTTCAAATCATAGAATGTTAGAGTGTCAGTCCTCTTTTACTTAAGTCGGCATTTTGACCTTTGTATTGAATTCGGTTGCAATTTCTGTGTTTCATCGTCAATAAGAAGGTCAAAGGTATACAGTAAACCTGAAGTGAAGCATCGGAATCTAAAACTGGACTCACAGGAGAGGTTCAAATCATAGAAAGTGAGAGTGTCAGTTTTCTTGTACTTAAGTCGGCATTGTGCAATTTGTATTAAATTCGGATGCAATTTCTGTGTTTCATCGTCAATAAGAGGGTCCAAGGGATACAGTAAACCTGAAGTGAAGCATCGGAATCTAAAACTGAACTCACAGGAGAGAATCAAATCATAGAAAGTTTGAGTGTCACCCTTTTGTACTTAAGTCGGTATTGTGCCTTTTGAATTAAATTCGGATGCAATTTCTGTGTTTCATCGTCAATAAGAATGTCCAAGGGATACAGTAAACCTGAAGTGATGCATCGGGATCTAATACTGGACTCACAGGAAAAGTTCAAATCATAGAAAGTTAGAATGTTTGTCCTCTTGTACTTAAGTCGCCATTGTGCCTTTTGTATTGAATTCGGAAGCAATTTCTGTGTTTCATCGTCAATAAGAAGGTGCAAGGTATACAGTAAACCTGAAGTGAAGCATCGGAATCTAAAACTGGTCTCACAGGAGAGGTTCAAATCATAGAAAGTGAGAGTGTCAGTTCTCCTGTACTTAAGTCGGCATTGTGCCATTTGTATTACATTCGGATGCAATTTCTGTGTTTCATCATCAATAA
The DNA here is from genome assembly GCF_021461395.2 of Schistocerca americana. NCBI lineage: Eukaryota > Metazoa > Arthropoda > Insecta > Orthoptera > Acrididae > Schistocerca > Schistocerca americana. The sequence goes on from NC_060122.1 coordinate 56,962,985, forward strand.
GATGGTCCAAGGGATACAGTAAACCCGACGTGAAGCATCGGAATCTAAACCTGGACTCACAGGAGAGGTTTAAATCATAGAATGTTAGAGTTTCAGTCCTCTTGTGCTTAAGTCGGCTTTGTGCCTTTTGTATTAAATTCGGATGCAAACTCTGTGTTTTATCGTCATTAAGAAGCTCCATGGGATACAGTAAACCTGAAGTGATTCATCGGAATCTAAAACTGTACTCACAGGAGAGGTTCAAATCATAGAAAGTGAGAGTGTCAGTCCTCTTGTACTTATGTCGGCATTGTGCCTTTTGAATTTAATTCCGATGCAATTTCTGTGTTCCACCGTCAATAAGAAGGTGCAAGGTATACAGTAAACCTGAAGTGTAGCATCGGAATCTAAAACTGGACCCACAGGAGAGGTTCAAATCATCGAAAGGGAGAAAGTCGTGCCTGTTTTACTTATGTCGGCAAGGTGCCTTTTGTATTTAATTCCGATGCAATTTCTGTGTTTCATCGTCAATAAGAAGGTCCAAGGGGTACAGTAAATCGGAAGTGAAGCATCGGAATCTAAAACTGGATTCACGGGAGAGGTTCATATCATAGAAAGTGAGAGTGTCAGTCCTCTTGTACTTGAGTCGCCATTGTGCCTTTTGTATTAAATTCGGTTGCACTTTCTGTGTTTCATCGTCAATAAGAAGGTGCAAGGTATACAGTAAACCTGAAGTGAAGCATCGGAATCTAAAACTGGACTCACAGGAGAGGTTCAAATCATAGAAAGTGAGAGTGTCAGTTTTCTTGTACTTAAGTCGGCATTGTGCCTTTTGAATTTCATTCCGATGCAATTTCTGTGTTTCATCGTCAATAAGAAGGTCCAAGGGATACAGTAAACCTTAAGTGAAGCATCGGAGACTAAAACTGGACTCTCAGGTGAGTTTCAAATCATAGAATGTTAGAGTGTCAGTCCTCTTTTACTTATGTCGGCATTTTGACTTTTGTATTGAATTCGGTTGCAATTTCTGTGTTTCATCGTCAATAAGAAGGTCCAAGGTATACAGTAAACCTGAAGTGAAGCATCGGAATCTAAAACCGGACTCACAGGAGAGGTTCAAATCATAGAAAGTGAGAGTGTCAGTTTTCTTGTACTTAAGTCGGCATTGTGCAATTTATATTAAATTCGGATGCAATTTCTGTGTTTCATCGTCAATAAGAGGGTCCAAGGGATACAGTAAACCTGAAGTGAAGCATCGGATCCTAAAACTGAACTCACAGCAGAGGTTCAAATCATAAAAAGTTTGAGTGTCACTCCTTTTGTACTTAAGTCGGTATTGTGCCTTTTGTACTAAATTCGGATGCAATTTCTGTGTTTCATCGTCAATGAGAAGGTCCAAGGGATACAGTAAACCTGAAGTGAAGCATCGGAATGTAATACTGGACTCACAGGAGAAGTTCAAATCATAGAAAGTTAGAATGTTAGTCCTCTTGTACTTAAGACGCCATTGTGCCTTTTGTATTAAATTCGGATGCAATTTCTGTGTTTCATGGTCAATAAGAAGGTGCAAGGTATACATTAAACCTGAAGTGAAGCATCGGAATCTAAAACTGGACTCACAGGAGAGTTTCAAATCATAGAAAGAGAGAGTGTCAGTCCTCTTTTACTTCAGTTGGCATTGTGGCATTTGTATTAAATTCGGATGCAATTTCTGTGTTATACCGTCAATAAGAAGGTCCAAGGGATACAATAAAACTGAAGTGAAGCATCGGAATCTAAAACTGGACTCTACAAGGGAGGTTCAACTCATAGAAAGTGAGAGTGTCTGTCCTCTTGCACTGAGGTCGGCATTGTGCCATTTGAATTTAATTCGGACGCAATGTCTGTGTCTCATCGTCAGCAAGAAGGTCCAAGGGATACAGTAAAATTGAAGTGAAGCATCGGAATCTAAAACTGGACTTACAGGAGAGGTTCAAATCATAGAAAGTTAGAGTGTCACTCCTTTTGTACTTAAGTCGGTATTGTGCCTTTTGTATTAAATTCGGATGCAATTTCTGTGTTTCATCGTCAATAAGTAGGTCCAAGGGATACCGTAAACCTGAAGTGAAGCATCGGAATCTAAAACTGGCCTCACAGGAGAGGTTCCCATCATACAAAGTTAGACTGTCAGTCCTCTTGTACTGAAGTCGGCATTGTGCCTTTTGAATTTAATTCCGATGCAATTTCTGTGTTTCATCGTCAATAAGAACGTCCAAGGGATACAGTAAACCTTAAGTGAAGCATCGGAGACTAAAACTGGACTCTCAGGTGAGGTTCAAATCATAGAATGTTAGAGTGTCAGTCCTCTTTTACTTAAGTCGGCATTTTTAATTTTGTATTGAATTCGGTTGCAATTTCTGTGTTTCATCGTCAATAAGAAGGTCCAAGGTATACTGTAAACCTGAAGTGAAGCATCGGAATCTAAAACTGGACTCACATTAGAGGTTCAAATCACAGAAAGTGAGAGTGTCAGTTTTCTTGTACTTAAGTCGGCATTGTGCAATTTGTATTAAATTCGGATGCAATTTCTGTGTTTCATCGTCAATAAGAGGGTCCAAGGGATACAGTAAACCTGAAGTGAAGCATCGGAATCTAAAACTGAACTCACAGCAGAGGTTCAAATCATAAAAAAGTTTGAGTGTCACTCCTTTTGTACTTAAGTCGGAATTGTGCCTTTTGTACTAAATTCGGATGCAATTTCTGTGTTTCATCGTCAATAAGAAGGTCCAAGGGAGACAGTAAACCTGAAGTGAAGCATCGGAATGTAATACTGGACTCACAGGAGAAGTTCAAATCATAGAAAGTTAGAATGTTAGTCCTCTTGTACTTAAGTCGCCATTGTGCCTTTTGTATTAAATTCGGATGCAATTTCTGTGTTTCATGGTCAATAAGAAGGTGCAAGGTATACATTAAACCTAAAGTGAAGCATCGGAATCTAAAACTGGACTCACAGGAGAGTTTCAAATCATAGAAAGTGAGAGTGTCAGTCCTCTTTCACTTCAGTTGGCATTGTGGCATTTGTATTAAATTCGGATGCAATTTCTGTGTTATACCGTCAATAAGAAGGTCCCAGGGATACAATAAAACTGAAGTGAAGCATCGGAATCTAAAACTGGACTCTACATGGGAGGTTCAACTCATAGAAAGTGAGAGTGTCTGTCCTCTTGCACTGAGGTCGGCATTGTGCCATTTGAATTTAATTCGGACGCAATGTCTGTGTTTCATCGTCAGCAAGAAGGTCCAAGGGATACAGTAAAATTGAAGTGAAGCATCGGAATCTAAAACTGGACTTACAGGAGAGGTTCAAATCATAGAAAGTTAGAGTGTCACTCCTTTTGTACTTAAGTCGGTATTGTGCCTTTTGTATTAAATTCGGATGCAATTTCTGTGTTTCATCGTCAATAAGTAGGTCCAAGGGATACCGTAAACCTGAAGTGAAGCATCGGAATCTAAAACTGGCCTCACAGGAGAGGTTCCCATCATACAAAATTAGACTGTCAGTCCTCTTGTACTTAAGTCGGCATTGTGCCTTTTGAATTTAATTCCGATGCAATTTCTGTGTTTCATCGTCAATAAGAACGTCCAAGGGATACAGTAAACCTGAAGTGTAGCATCGGATTGTAATACTGGACTCACAGGAGAAGTTCAAATCATAGAAAGTTAGAATGTTAGTCCTCTTGTACTTAAGTCGCCATTGTGCCTTTTGTATTAAATTCGGATGCACTTTCTGTGTTTCATCGTCAATAAGAAGGAGCAAGGTATACAGTAAACCTGAAGTGAAGCATCGGAATCTAAAACTGGTCTCACAGGAGAGGTTCAAATCATAGAAAGTGAGAGTGTCAGTCCTCCTGTACTTAAGTCGGCATTGTGCCATTTGTATTAAATTCGGATGCAATTTCTGTGTTTCATCATCAATAAGAAGGTCCAAGGGATACAGTAAACCCGAAGTGAAGCATCGGAATCTAAACCTGGACTCACAGGAGAGGTTTCAATCATAGAATGTTAGAGTGTCAGTCCTCTTCTACTTAAGTCGGCTTTGTGCCTTTTGAATTTAATTCCGATGCAATTTCTGTGTTCCACCGTCAATAAGAAGGTGCAAGGTATACAGTAAACCTGAAGTGTAGCATCGGAATCTAAAACTGGACCCACAGGAGAGGTTCAAATCATAGAAAGGGAGAAAGTCGTGCCTGTTTTACTTATGTCGGCAAGGTGCCTTTTGTATTTAATTCCGATGCAATTTCTGTGTTTCATCGTCAATAAGAAGGTCCAAGGGGTACAGTAAATCGGAAGTGAAGCATCGGAATCTAAAACTGGATTCACGGGAGAGGTTCATATCATAGAAAGTGAGAGTGTCAGTCCTCTTGTACTTAAGTAGGCATTGTGCCATTTGTATTAAATTCGAATTCCATTTCTGTGTTTCATCGTCAATAAGAAGGTCCAAGGGATACAGTAAACCTGAAGTGAAGCATCGGAATCTAAAACTGGATTCACGGGAGAGGTTCATATCAAAGAAAGTGAGAGTGTCAGTCCTCTTTTACTTAAGTCGGCATTTTGACTTTTGTATTGAATTCGGTTGCAATTTCTGTGTTTCATCGTCAATAAGAAGGTCCAAGGTATACAGTAAACCTGAAGTGAAGCATCGGAATCTAAAACCGGACTCACAGGAGAGGTTCAAATCATAGAAAGTGAGAGTGTCAGTTTTCTTGTACTTAAGTCGGCATTGTGCAATTTATATTAAATTCGGATGCAATTTCTGTGTTTCATCGTCAATAAGAGGGTCCAAGGGATACAGTAAACCTGAAGTGAAGCATCGGATCCTAAAACTGAACTCACAGCAGAGGTTCAAATCATAAAAAGTTTGAGTGTCACTCCTTTTGTACTTAAGTCGGTATTGTGCCTTTTGTACTAAATTCGGATGCAATTTCTGTGTTTCATCGTCAATAAGAAGGTCCAAGGGATACAGTAAACCTGAAGTGAAGCATCGGAATGTAATACTGGACTCACAGGAGAAGTTCAAATCATAGAAAGTTAGAATGTTAGTCTTCTTGTACTTAAGTCGCCATTGTGCCTTTTGTATTAAATTCGGATGCAATTTCTGTGTTTCATGGTCAATAAGAAGGTGCAAGGTATACATTAAACCTGAAGTGAAGCATCGGAATCTAAAACTGGACTCACAGGAGAGTTTCAAATCATAGAAAGTGAGAGTGTCAGTCCTCTTTTACTTCAGTTGGCATTGTGGCATTTGTATTAAATTCGGATGCAATTTCTGTGTTATACCGTCAATAAGAAGGTCCAAGGGATACAATAAAACTGAAGTGAAGCATCGGAATCTAAAACTGGACTCTACAAGGGAGGTTCAACTCATAGAAAGTGAGAGTGTCTGTCCTCTTGCACTGAGGTCGGCATTGTGCCATTTGAATTTAATTCGGACGCAATGTCTGTGTTTCATCGTCAGCAAGAAGGTCCAAGGGATACAGTAAAATTGAAGTGAAGCATCGGAATCTAAAACTGGACTTACAGGAGAGGTTCAAATCATAGAAAGTTAGAGTGTCACTCCTTTTGTACTTAAGTCGGTATTGTGCCTTTTGTATTAAATTCGGATGCAATTTCTGTGTTTCATCGTCTATAAGTAGGTCCAAGGGATACCGTAAACCTGAAGTGAAGCATCGGAATCTAAAACTGGCCTCACAGGAGAGGTTCCCATCATACAAAGTTAGACTGTCAGTCCTCTTGTACTGAAGTCGGCATTGTGCCTTTTGAATTTAATTCCGATGCAATTTCTGTGTTTCATCGTCAATAAGAACGTCCAAGGGATACAGTAAACCTTAAGTGAAACATCGGAGACTAAAACTGGGCTCTGAGGTGAGGTTCAAATCATAGAATGTTAGAGTGTCAGTCCTCTTTTACTTAAGTCGGCATTTTGAATTTTGTATTGAATTCGGTTGCAATTTCTGTGTTTCATCGTCAATAAGAAGGTCCAAGGTATACAGTAAACCTGAAGTGAAGCATCGGAATCTAAAACTGGACTCACATTAGAGGTTCAAATCACAGAAAGTGAGAGTGTCAGTTTTCTTGTACTTAAGTCGGCATTGTGCAATTTGTATTAAATTCGGATGCAATTTCTGTGTTTCATCGTCAATAAGAGGGTCCAAGGGATACAGTAAACCTGAAGTGAAGCATCGGAATCTAAAACTGAACTCACAGCAGAGGTTCAAATCATAAAAAAGTTTGAGTGTCACTCCTTTTGTGCTTAAGTCGGAATTGTGCCTTTTGTACTAAATCCGGATGCAATTTCTGTGTTTCATCGTCAATAAGAAGGTCCAAGGGATACAGTAAACCTGAAGTGAAGCATCGGAATGTAATACTGGACTCACAGGAGAAGTTCAAATCATAGAAAGTTAGAATGTTAGTCCTCTTGTACTTAAGTCGCCATTGTGCCTTTTGTATTAAATTCGGATGCAATTTCTGTGTTTCATGGTCAATATAAAGGTGCAAGGTATACATTAAACCTGAAGTGAAGCATCGGAATCTAAAACTGGACTCACAGGAGAGTTTCAAATCATAGAAAGTGAGAGTGTCAGTCCTCTTTTACTTCAGTTGGCATTGTGGCATTTGTATTAAATTCGGATGCAATTTCTGTGTTATACCGTCAATAAGAAGGTCCCAGGGATACAATAAAACTGAAGTGAAGCATCGGAATCTAAAACTGGACTCTACATGGGAGGTTCAACTCATAGAAAGTGAGAGTGTCTGTCCTCTTGCACTGAGGTCGGCATTGTGCCATTTGAATTTCATTCGGACGCAATGTCTGTGTTTCATCGTCAGCAAGAAGGTCCAAGGGATACAGTAAAATAGAAGTGAAGCATCGGAATCTAAAACTGGACTTACAGGAGTGGTTCAAATCATAGAAAGTTAGAGTGTCACTCCTTTTGTACTTAAGTCGGTATTGTGCCTTTTGTATTAAATTCGGATGCAATTTCTGTGTTTCATCGTCAATAAGTAGGTCCAAGGGATACCGTAAACCTGAAGTGAAGCATCGGAATCTAAAACTGGCCTCACAGGAGAGGTTCCCATCATACAAAGTTAGACTGTCAGTCCTCTTGTACTTAAGTCGGCATTGTGCCTTTTGAATTTAATTCCGATGCAATTTCTGTGTTTCATCGTCAATAAGAACGTCCAAGGGATACAGTAAACCTGAAGTGTAGCATCGGATTGTAATACTGGACTCACAGGAGAAGTTCAAATCATAGAAAGTTAGAATGTTAGTCCTCTTGTACTTAAGTCGCCATTGTGCCTTTTGTATTAAATTCGGATGCACTTTCTGTGTTTCATCGTCAATAAGAAGGGGCAAGGTATACAGTAAACCTGAAGTGAAGCATCGGAATCTAAAACTGGTCTCACAGGAGAGGTTCAAATCATAGAAAGTGAGAGTGTCAGTCCTCCTGTACTTATGTCGGCATTGTGCCATTTGTATTAAATTCGGATGCAATTTCTGTGTTTCATCATCAATAAGAAGGTCCAAGGGATACAGTAAACCCGAAGTGAAGCATCGGAATCTAAACCTGGACTCACAGGAGAGGTTTCAATCATAGAATGTTAGAGTGTCAGTCCTCTTCTACTTAAGTCGGCTTTGTGCCTTTTGTATTAAATTCCGATGCAAACTCTGTGTGTCATCGTCAATAAGAAGGTCCACGGGATACAGTAAACCTGAAGTGATGCATCGGAATCTAAAACTGTACTCACAGAAGAGGTTCAAATCATAGAAAGTGAGAGTGTCAGTCCTCTTGTACTTAAGTCGGCATTGTGCCTTTTGAATTTAATTCCAATGCAATTTCTGTGTTCCACCGTCAATACGAAGGTGCAATGTATACAGTAAACCTGAAGTGTAGCATCGGAATCTGAAACTGGACTCACAGGAGAGGTTCAAATCATAGAAAGTGAGAAAGTCGTGCCTGTTTTACTTATGTCGGCAAGGTGCCTTTTGTATTTAATTCCGATGCAATTTCTGTGTTTCATCGTCAATAAGAAGGTCCAAGGGGTACAGTAAATCGGAAGTGAAGCATCGGAATCTAAAACTGTATTCACGGGAGAGGTTCATATCATAGAAAGTGAGAGTGTCAGTCCTCTTGTACTTAAGTCGGCATTGTGCCATTTGTATTAAATTCGAATTCAATTTCTGTGTTTCATCGTCAATAAGAAGGTCCAAGGGATACAGTAAACCTGAAGTGAAGCATCGGAATCTAAAACTGGACTCACAGGAGAGGTTCAAATCATAGAAAGTTAGAGTGTCAGTCCTCTGTTACTTAAGGCGGCATTTTGCTTTTTGTATTAAATTCGGATGCAATTTCTGTAATTCATCGTCAACAAGAAAGACCAAGGCATGCAGTAAAGCTGAAGTGAAGCATCGGAATCTAAAACTGGACTCACAGGAGAGGTTCAAATCATAGAAAGTTAGAGTGTCACTCCTCTTTTACTTATGTCGGTATCGTGCCATTTGTATTAAATTCGGATGCAATTTCTGTGGTTCATCGTCAATATGATGGTGCAAGATATACATTACACCTGAAGTGAAGCATCGGAATCTAAAACTGAACTCACAGCAGAGGTTCAAAACATAAAAAAGTTTGAGTGTCACTCCTTTTGTACTTAAGTCGGTATTGTGCCTTTTGTTCTAAATTCGGATGCAATTTCTGTGTTTCATCGTCAATAAGAAGGTCCAAGGGATACAGTAAACCTGAAGTGAAGCATCGGAATCTAATACTGGACTCACAGGAGAAGTTCAAATCACAGAAAGTTAGAATGTTAGTCCTCTTGTACTTAAGTCGCCATTGTGCTTTTGGATTAAATTCGGATGCAATTTCTGTGTTTCATCGTCAATAAGAAGGTGCAAGGTATACAGTAAACCTGAAGTGAAGCATCCGAATCTAAACCTGGACTCACAGGAAAGGTTTAAATCATAGAATGTTAGAGTGTCAGTCCTCTTGTACTTAAGTCGGCTTTGTGCCTTTTGTATTAAATTCGGATGCAAACACTGTGTTTTATCGTCATTAAGAAGCTCCACGGGATACAGTAAACCTGAAGTGATGCATCGGAATCTAAAACTGGACTCACAGGATAGGTTCAAATCATAGAAAGTGAGAGTGTCAGTCCTCTTGTACTTAAGTCGGCATTGTGCCTTTTGAATTTAATTCCGATGCAATTTCTGTGTTCCACCGTCAATAAGAAGGTGCAAGGTATACAGTAAACCTGAAGTGTAGCATCGGAATCTAAAACTGGACTCACAGGAGAGGTTCAAATCATAGAAAGTGAGAAAGTCGTGCCTGTTTTACTTATGTCGGCAAGGTGCCTTTTGTATTTAATTCCGATGCAATTTCTGTGTTTCATCGTCAATAAGAAGGTCCAAGGGGTACAGTAAATCGGAAGTGAAGCATCGGAATCTAAAACTGTATTCACGGGAGAGGTTCATATCATAGAAAGTGAGAGTGTCAGTCCTCTTGTACTTAAGTCGGCATTGTGCCATTTGTATTAAATTCGAATTCAATTTCTGTGTTTCATCGTCAATAAGAAGGTCCAAGGGATACAGTAAACCTGAAGTGAAGCATCGGAATCTAAAACTGGACTCACAGGAGAGGTTCAAATCATAGAAAGTTAGAGTGTCAGTCCTCTGTTACATAAGGCGGCATTTTGCTTTTTGTATTAAATTCGGATGAATTTCTGTAATTCATCGTCAACAAGAAAGACCAAGGCATGCAGTAAAGCTGAAGTGAAGCATCGGAATCTAAAACTGGACTCACAGGAGAGGTTTAAATCATAGAAAGTTAGAGTGTCACTCCTCTTGTACTTAAGTCGGTATCGTGCCATTTGTATTAAATTCGGATGCAATTTCTGTGGTTCATCGTCAATATGATGGTGCAAGATATACATTAAACCTGAAGTGAAGCATCGGAATCTAAAACTGGACTCACAGGAGAGTTTCAAATCATAGAAAGTGAGAGTGTCAGTCCTCTTTTACTTCAGTTGGCTTTGTGCCATTTGTATTAAATTCGGATGCAATTCCTGTGTTTTACTGTCAATAAGAAGGTCCAAGGGATACAGTAAAACTGAAGTGAAGCATCTGAATCGAAAAATGGACTCACAAGAGAGGTTCAAATCATAGAAAGTGAGAGTGTCGTCCTCTTGTACTGAGGTCGGCATTGTGCCATTTGAATTTAATTCGGACGCAGTGTCTGTGTTTCATCGTCATCAAGAAGGTCCAAGGGATACAGTAAAATTGAAGAGAAGCATCGGAATCTAAAACTGGACTTACAGGAGAGGTTCAAATCATAGAAAGTTAGAGTGTCTTTCCTCTTGTACTTAAGTCGGTATTGTGCCTTTAGTATTATATTCGGATGCAATTTCTGTGTTTCATCGTCAATAAGTAGGTCCAAGGGATACCGTAAACCTGAAGTGAAGCATCGGAATCTAAAACTGGACTCACAGGAGAAGTTCCAATCACACAAAGTTAGACTGTCAGTCCTCTTGTACTTAAGTCGGCATTGTGCCTTTTGAATTTAATTCCGATGCAATTTCTGTGTTTCATCGTCAATAAGAAGGTCCAAGGGATACAGTAAACCTTAAGTGAAGCATCGGAGACTAAAACTGGACTCTCAGGTGAGTTTCAAATCATAGAATGTTAGAGTGTCAGTCCTCTTTTACTTAAGTCGGCATTTTGACTTTTGTATTGAATTCGGTTGCAATTTCTGTGTTTCATCGTCAATAAGAAGGTCCAAGGTATACAGTAAACCTGAAGTGAAGCATCGGAATCTAAAACCGGACTCACAGGAGAGGTTCAAATCATAGAAAGTGAGAGTGTCAGTTTTCTTGTACTTAAGTCGGCATTGTGCAATTTGTATTAAATTCGGATGCAATTTCTGTGTTTCATCGTCAATAAGAGGGTCCAAGGGATACAGTAAACCTGAAGTGAAGCATCGGATCCTAAAACTGAACTCACAGCAGAGGTTCAAATCATAAAAAAGTTTGAGTGTCACTCCTTTTGTACTTAAGTCGGTATTGTGCCTTTTGTACTAAATTCGGATGCAATTTCTGTGTTTCATCGTCAATAAGAAGGTCCAAGGGATACAGTAAACCTGAAGTAGAGCATCGGAATCTAAACCTGGACTCACAGAAGAGGTTCAAATCATAGAAAGTTACAGTGTCACTCCTCTTGCACTTAAGTCGGTATTTTGCCTCTTGTATTAAATTCGGATGCAATTTCTGTGTTTCATCGTCAATAAGAAGGTCCAAGGGATACAGTAAACCAGAAGTGCAGCATTGTAATCTAAAACTATACTCATAGGAGAGGTTCAAATCATCGAAAATTAGATTGTCAGTCCTCTCGTACTTTAGTCGGCATTGTGCCTTTTGTATTAAATTCGGAAGCAATTTCTGTGTTTCTTGGTCAATAAGAAGGTGCAAGGTATACAGTAAACCTGAAGTGAAGCATCGTAATCTAAAACTGGACTCACAGGAGAGTTTCAAATCATAGAAAGTGAGAGTGTCAGTCCTCTTTTACTTCAGTTGGCATTGTGCCATTTGTATTAAATCCGGATGCAATTTCTGTGTTTTACCGTCAATAAGAAGGTCCAAGGGATACAGTAAAACTGAAGTGAAGCATCGGAATCCAAAACTGGACTCACAGGTGAGGTTCAAATCATAGAGAGTGAGAGTGTCAGTCCTCTTGTATTTAAGTCGGCATTGTGCCTTTTGTATTAAATTCCGATGCAATTTGTGCGTTTCATCGTCAATAAGAAGGTGCAAGGTATACATTAAACCTGAAGTGAAGCATCGGAATCTAACACTCAACTCACAGGAGAAATTCAAATCATAGAAAGTTAGAATGTCAGTCCTCTTGTACTTAAGTCGGCATTGTGCCTTTTTAATTTAATTGCGATGCAATTTCTGTGTTTCATCGTCAATAAGAAGGTGTAAGGTATACAGTAAACCTGAAGTGAAGCATCGGAATCTAAAACTGGACTCACAGGAGACTTTCAAATAATAGAAAGTGAGAGTGTCAGTCCTCTTTTACTTCAGTCGGCTTTGTGCATTTGTATTAAATTCGGATGCAATTTCTGTGTTTCATCGCCAATGAGAGGTTCCAAGGGATACAGTAAACCTGAAGTGATGCATCCGAATCTAAAACTGGACTCACAGGAGCGGGTCAAATCATAGAAAGTTACAGTGTCAGTCCTCTTCTACTTAAGTCGGCATTGTGCATTTTGTATTAAATTCGGATGCAATGTCTGTGTTTCATCGTCAATAATAAGGTCCAAGTGATACAGTAAACCTGAAGTGTAGCATCGGAATCTAAAACTGGACTCACAGGAGACGTTCAAATCATAGAAAGTGAGAGTGTCAGTCCTCTTGTACTTAAGTCGGCATTGTGCATTTTCTATTAAATTCGGATGCAATTTCTTTGTTTCATCGTCAATACTAAGGTCCAAGGGATATAGTATACCTGAAGTGGAGCATCGGAATCTAAAACTGGACTCACAAGAGAGGTTCAAAACCATAGAAAGTGAGAGGGTCAGTCCTCTAGTACTTAAGACGACATTGTGCCATTTGTATTAAATTCCGATGCAATTTCTGTGTTTCATCGTCAATAAGAAGGTCCAAGGGATACAGTAAACCCGAAGTGAAGCATCGGAATCTAAACCTGGACTCACAGGAGAGGTTTCAATCATAGAATGTTAGAGTGTCAGTCCTCTTGTACTTAAGTCGGCTTTGTGCCTTTTGTATTAAATTCCGATGCAAACTCTGTGTTTCATCGTCAATAAGAAGGTCCACGGGATACAGTAAACCTGAAGTGATGCATCGGAATCTAAAACTGTACTCACAGGAGAGGTTCAAATCATAGAAAGTGAGAGTGTCAGTCCTCTTGTACTTAAGTCGGCATTGTGCCTTTTGAATTTAATTCCAATGCAATTTCTGTGTTCCACCGTCAATAAGAAGGTGCAAGGTATACAGTAAACCTGAAGTGTAGCATCGGAATCTGAAACTGGACTCACAGGAGAGGTTCAAATCATAGAAAGTGAGAAAGTCGTGCCTGTTTTACTTATGCCGGCAAGGTGCCTTTTGTATTTAATTCCGATGCAATTTCTGTGTTTCATCGTCAATAAGAAGGTCCAAGGGGTACAGTAAATCGGAAGTGAAGCATCGGAATCTAAAACTGTATTCACGGGAGAGGTTCATATCATAGAAAGTGAGAGTGTCAGTCCTCTTGTACTTAAGTCGGCATTGTGCCATTTGTATTAAATTCGAATTCAATTTCTGTGTTTCATCGTCAATAAGAAGGTCCAAGGGATAAAGTAAACCTGAAGTGAAGCATCGGAATCTAAAACTGGACTCACAGGAGAGGTTCAAATCATAGAAAGTTAGAGTGTCAGTCCTCTGTTACTTAAGGCGGCATTTTGCTTTTTGTATTAAATTCGGATGCAATTTCTGTAATTCATCGTCAACAAGGAAGACCAAGGCATGCAGTAAAGCTGAAGTGAAGCATCGGAATCTAAAACTGGACTCACAGGAGAGGTTCAAATCATAGAAAGTTAGAGTGGCACTCCTCTTGTACTTAAGTCGGTATCGTGCCATTTGTATTAAATTCGGATGCAATTTCTGTGGTTCATCGTCAATATGATGGTGCAAGATATACATTAAACCTGAAGTGAAGCATCGGAATCTGAAACTGAACTCACAGTAGAGGTTCAAATCATAAAAAATTTGAGTGTCACTCCTTTTGTACTTAAGTCGGTATTCTGCCTTTTGTACAAAATTCGGATGCAATTTCTGTGTTTCATCGTCAATAAGAAGGTCCAAGGGATACAGTAAACCTGAAGTGAAGCATCGGAATCTAATACTGGACTCACAGGAGAAGTTCAAATCATAGAAAGTTAGAATGTTAGTCCTCTTGTACTTAAGTCGCCATTGTGCCTTTTGTATTAAATTCGGATGCAATTTCTGTGGTTCATCGTCAATAAGATGGTGCAAGAAATACATTAAACCTGAAGTGAAGCATCGGAATCTAAAACTGGACTCACAGGAGAGTTTCAAATCATAGAAAGTGAGAGTGTCAGTCCTCTTTTACTTCAGTTGGCATTGTGAAATTTGTATTAAATTCGGATGCAATTTCTTTGTTGCATCGTCAATACTAAGGTCCAAGGGATATAGTATACGTGAAGTGGAGCATCGGAATCTAAAACTGGACTCACAAGAGAGGTTCAAAACCATAGAATGTGAGAGGGTCAGTCCTCTAGTACTTAAGTCGACATTGTGCCATTTGTATTAAATTCCGATGCAATTTCTGTGTTTCATCGTCAATAGGAAGGTCCAAGGGATACAGTAAACCTGAAGTGAAGCATCGGAATCCAAAACTGGACTCACAGGAGAGGTTCAAATCATAGAAAGTTAGAGTGTCAGTCCTCTTGTACCTAAGTCGGCATTGTACCTTTTGTATTAAATTTCGATGCAATTTCTGTGCTACATCGTCAATAAGAAGGTCCAAGGTACACAGTAAACTTGAAGGGAAGCATCGGAATCTAAAACAGGACTCACAGGAGAGGTTCAATTCATAGAAAGTTAGAGTGTCCGTACTCTTGTACTTAAGTCGGCATTTTGCCTTTGTATTAAATTCGGATGCAATTTCTGTGTTTCATCGTCAATAAGAAGGTCCAAGGTATACAGGAAACCTGAGGTGATCCATCGGAATCTAAAACTGGACTCAAAATTGAGGTTCAAATCATAGAAAGTGAGAGTGTCAGTCCTCTTGTACTTAACTCGGCATTGTGCCTTGTGAATTTAATTCCGATGCAATTTCTGTGCTTCATCGTCAATAAGAAGGTCCAAGGTACACAGTAAACCTGAAGAGAAGCATCGGAATCTAAAACAGGACTCACAGGAGAGGTTCAAATCAAAGAAAGTTAGAGTGTCCGTACTCTTGTACTTCAGTCGGCATTGTGCGTTTTGTATTACATTCGGATGCAATTTCTGTGTTTCATCGTCAATAAGAAGGTCCAAGGTATACATGAAAACCTGAGGTGAAGCATCGGAATCCAAAACTGGACTCACAATTGAGGTTCAAATCATAGAATGTGTGAGTGTCAGTCCACTTGTACTTAAGTCGGCATTGTGCCTTTTGTAATTAATTCGGATGCAATTTCTGTGTCTCATCGTCAACAAGAAGGTCCAAGGTGTACAGTAAACATGAAGTGAAGTATTGGAATCTAAAACTGGACTCACTGGAGAGGTTCAAATCATAGAAAGTGAGAGTGTCAGCCCTCTTGTACTTAAGTCGGCATGTGCCTTTTGTATTAAATTCGGATGCAATGTCTGTGTTTCACCGTCAATAAGAAGGTCCAAGGGATACAGTTAACCTGCAGTGAAGCATCGGAATGTAAAACTGGACTTACAGGAGAGGTTCAAATCATAGCAAGTAAGATTGTCATTCCACTTGTACTTAAGTCTGCATTGTGCCTTTTGTATTAAATTCGGGAGCAATTTCTGTCTTTCTTCGTCAATGAGAAGGTGCAAGGTATACAGTAAACCTGAAGTGAAGCATTGGAATCTAAAACTGGACTCACAGGAGAGGTTCCAATCATAGAAAGTGAGAGTGTCAGTCCTCTTGTACTTACGTCGACATTGTGCCTTTTGTATTAAATTCGGATGCAATTTCTGTGTTTCACCGTCAATAAGAAGGTCCAAGGGATACAGTATATCTGAAGTGAAGCATCGGAATCCAAAACTGGACTCACAGGAGAGGTTCAAATCATAGAAAGTGAGAGTGTCAGACGTCTTGTACTTAACTCGGCATTGTGCCTTTTGAATTTAATTCCGATGCAATTTCTGTGCTTCATCGTCAATAAGAAGGTCTAAGGTACACAGTAAACCTGAAGAGAAGCATCGGAATCTAAAACAGGACTCACAGGAGAGGTTCAAATCATAGAAAGTTAGAGTGTCCGTACTCTTGTACTTAAGTCGGCATTGTGCCTTTTTAATTTAATTGCGATGCAATTTCTGTGTTCCATCGTCACTAAGAAGGTCCAAGGTATACAGTAAACCTGAAGTGAAGCATCGGAATCTAAAACTGGACTCACAGGTGAGGTTCAAATCATAGATAGTGAGAGTGTCAGTCCTCTTGTACTTAAGTCGGTATTGTGCCTTTCGTATTAAATTCAGATGCAATTTCTGTGTTTCATCGTCAATAAGAAGGTCCAAGGGATACAGTAAACCTGAAGTGAAGCATCGGAATCTAACGCTCAACTCACGGTAAAGGTACAAATCATAGAAAGTGAGAGTGTAAGTCCCCTTGTACTTAAGTCAGCATTGTGCTTTAGTGTTAAATTCGGATGCAATGTCTGTGTTTCATAGTCAATAAGAAGGTCCAAGGGATACAGTAAACCTGAAGTGAAGCATCGGAATCTAAAACTGGACTCACATTAGAGGTTCAAATCATAGAAAGTGAGAGTATCAGTCCTCTAGTACTTAAGTCGGCATTGTGCCTTTTGTATTAAATTCGGAAGCAATTTCTGTGTTTCATCGTCAATAAGAAGATCCAAGGGATACAGTAAACCTGAAGTGAAGCATCGGAATCTAATACTGGACTCACAGGTGAGGTTCAATTCATAGAAAGTAAGATTGTCATTCCACTTGTACTTAAGTCGGCATTGTGCCTTTTGTATAAAGTTCGGAAGCAATTTCTGTGTTTTTTCGTCAATAAGAAGGTGCAAGGTATACAGTAAACCTGAAGTAAGGCATCGGAAACTAAAACTGGACTCACAGGAGAGGTTTAAATCATAGAAAGTGAGAGTGTCAGTCCTCTTGTACTTAAGTCGACATTGTGCCTTTTGTATTAAATTCGGATGCAATTTCTGTGTTTCATCGTCAATAAGAAGGTCCAAGGGTTACAGTGTATCTGAAGTGAAGCAGCGGAATCCAAAACTAGACTCACAGGAGAGGTTCAAATCATAGAAAGTGAGAGTGCCAGTCCTCTTGTACTTAACTCGGCATTGTGCCTTTTGAATTAAATTCCGTTGCAATATCTGTGCTTCATCGTCAATAAGAAGGTCCAAGGTACACAGTAAACCTGAAGAGAAGCATCGGAATCTAAAACAGGACTCACAGGAGAGGTTCAAATCATAGAAAGTTAGAGTGTCCGTACTCTTGTACTTAAGTCGGCATTGTGCCTTTTTAATTTAATTGCGGTGCACCTTCTGTGTACCATCGTCACTATGAAGGTCCAAGGTATACAGTAAACCTGAAGTGAAGCATCGGAATCTAAAACTGGACTCACAGGAGAGGTTCAAAACGTAGAAAGTGTGACTGTCAGTCCTCTTGTACTTCAGTCGGCATTGTGCCTTTTGTATTAAATTCGGATGCAATTTCTGTGTTTCTTCGTCAATAAGAAGGTCCAAGGTATACAGGAAACCTGAAGTGAAGCATCGGAATCTAAAACTGGACTCACAATTGAGGTTCAAATCATACAAAGTGAGAGTGCCAGTCCTCTTGTACTTAACTCGGCATTGTGCCTTTTGAATTAAATTCCGTTGCAATATCTGTGTTTCATCGTCAATAAGAGGGTCCAAGGGATACAGTAAACCTGAAGTGAAGCATCGGAATCTAACGCTCAACTCACGGTAAAGGTACAAATCATAGAAAGTGAGAGTGTAAGTCCCCTTGTACTTAAGTCAGCATTGTGCTTTTGTATTATATTCGGATGCAATGTCTGTGTTTCATCGTCAATAAGAAGGTCCAAGGGATACAGTAAACCTGAAGTGAAGCATCGGAATCTAAAACTGGACTCACAGGAGAGGTTTAATTCATAGAAAATGAGAGTGTCAGTCCTCTTGTACTTAAGTCGACATTGTGCCTTTTGTAATTAATTCGGATGCAATTTCTGTGTTTCATCGTCGGTAAGAGGGTCCAAGGGATACAGTAAACCTGAAGTGAAGCATCGGAATCTGAAACTGGACTCACAGGAGAGGTTCAAATCATAGAAAGTTAGAATGTCAGTCCTCTTGTACTTAAGTCGGCATTGTGCATTTGTATTAAATTCTGATGCAATTTCAGTGTTTCGCCGTAAATAAGAAGGTGCAAGGTATACAGTAAACCTGAAGTGAAGCATCGGAATCTAAAACTGGACTCACAGGAGAGGTTCAAAACCATAGAAAGTGAGAGTGTCAGTCCTCTTGTACTTCAGTCGGCTTTGTGCCTTTTGTATTAAATTTGGATGCAATTTCTGTGTTTCACCGTCAATAAGAAGGTACAAGGGATACAGTAATTCTGAAGTGAAGCATCGGAATCCAAAACTGGACTCACAAGAGAGGTTCAAATCATAGATAGTGAGAGTGTCAGTCCTCTTGTACTTAAGTCGCCATTGTGCTTTTGTATTAAATTCCGATGCAATTTCTGTGTTTCATCGTCAATAAGAAGGTGCAGGGTATACAGTAAACCGGAAGTGAAGCATCGGAATCTAACACTCAACTCACAGGAAACGTTCAAATCATAGAAAGTGAGAGTGTAAGTATTTTTGTACTAAAGATGGCATTGTGCCATTTATATTAAATTCGGATACAATGTCTGTGTTTCATCGTCAATAAGAAAGTCCAAGGGATACAGTAAACTTGAAGTGAAGCATCGGAATCTAAAACTGGACTCACAGGAGATGTTCAAATCATAGAAAGTAAGAGTGTCAGTCCTCATGTACTTAAGTCGGCAATGTGCCTTTTCTATTAAATTCGGATGCAATTTCTGTGTTTCATCGTCAATAAGAAGGTCCAAGGTATACAGGAAACCTGAAGTGAAGCATCGGAATCTAAAACAGGACTCACAATTGAGGTTCAAATCATAGAAAGTGAGAGTGTCTGTCCTCTTGTACTTAAGTCGGCATTGTACATTTGTATTAAATTCTGATGCAATTTCTGTGTTTCATCGTCAATAAGAAGGTCCAAGGTATCCAGGAAACCTGAAGTGAAACATCGGAATCTAAAACTCGACTCACAATTGAGGTTCAAATCATAGAAAGTGAGAGTGTCAGTCCTCTTGTACTTAAGTCGGCATTGTGCCTTTTGTAGTTAATTCGGATGCAATTTCTGTGTTTCATCGTCAATAAGAGGGTCCAAGGGATACAGTAAACATGAAGTGAAGTATCGGAGTCTAAAACTGGACTCACAGGAGAGGTTCAAATCAAAGAAATTGAGAGTGTCAGTCCAATTGTACTTCAGTCGGCATGTGCCTTTTGTATTAAATTCGGATGCAATTTCTGTGTTTCATCGTCAATAAGAAGGTCCAAGGGATACAGTAAACCTGAAGTAGAGCATCGGAATCTAAACCTGGACTCACAGAAGAGGTTCAAATCATAGAAAGTTACAGTGTCACTCCTCTTGCACTTAAGTCGGTATTTTGCCTCTTGTATTAAATTCGGATGCAATTTCTGTGTTTCATCGTCAATAAGAAGGTCCAAGGGATACAGTAAACCAGAAGTGCAGCATTGTAATCTAAAACTATACTCATAGGAGAGGTTCAAATCATCGAAAATTAGATTGTCAGTCCTCTCGTACTTTAGTCGGCATTGTGCCTTTTGTATTAAATTCGGAAGCAATTTCTGTGTTTCTTGGTCAATAAGAAGGTGCAAGGTATACAGTAAACCTGAAGTGAAGCATCGGAATCTAAAACTGGACTCACAGGAGAGGTTCTAATCATAGAAAGTGAGAGTGTCAGTCCTCTTGTACTTAAGACGACATTGTGCCTTTTGTATTAAATTCGGATGCAATTACTGTGTTTCATCGTCAATATGCAGGTCCAAGGGAAACAGTAAACCTGAAGTAAAGCATCGGAATCTAAAACTGGACTCACAGGAGAGGTTCAAATCATAGAAAGTTAGAGTGTCACTCCTCTTGTACTTAAGTCGCCATTGTGCTTTTGTATTAAATTCCGATGCAATTTCTGTGATTTATCGTCAATAAGAAGGTGCAAGGTATACAGTAAACCTGAAGTGAAGCATCGGAATTTAACACTCAACTCACAGGAAAGGTTCAAATCATAGAAAGTGAGAGTGTAAGTATTCTTGTACTTAAGTCGGCCTTGTGCATTTTGTATTAAATTCGGATGCAATGTCTGTGTTACATCGTCAATAAGTAGGTCCAAGGGATACAGTAAACCTGAATTGAAGCATCGGAATCTAAAACTGGACTCACAGGAGAGGTTCAAGTCATAGAAAGTTAGAGTGGCACTACTCTTGTACTTAAGTCGGTATTGTGCCTTTTGTATTAAATTCGAAAGCAATTTCTGTGTTTCATCGTCAATAAGAAGATCCAAGGGATACAGTAAACCTGAAGTGAAGTTTCGGAATCTAAAACTGGACTCACAGGAGAGGTTCAAATCATAGAAAATTAGATTGTCAGTCCTCTTGTACTTTAGTCGGCATTGTGGCTTTTGCATTAAATTCGGAAGCAATTTCTGTGTTTCATCGTCAATAAGCAGGTCAAAGGGATACAGTAAACCTGAAGTGAAGCATCGGAATCTAAAACTGGACTCACAGGAGAGGTTCAAAACATAGAAAGTGAGACTGTCAGTCCTCTTGTACTTAAGTCGGCATTGTGCCTTTTGTATTAAATTCGGATGCAATTTCTGTGTTTCATCGTCAATAAGACGGTCCAAGGTATACAGGAAACCTGAAGTGAAGCATCAGAATCTAAAACTGGACTTACAAGTGAGGATCAAACCATAGAAAGTGAGAGTGGCAGTCCTCTTGTACTTAAGTCGGCATTGTGCCTTTTGTAATTAATTCGGATGCAATTTCTGTTTTTCATCGTCAATAAGAAGGTCTGAGGAATACAGTAAACGTGAAGTGAAGTATCGAAATCTAAAACTGGAGTCACAGGAGAGGTTCAAATCAAAGAAATGGAGAGTGTCAGTCCTCTTGTACTTAATTCGGCATGTGCCTTTTGTATTAAATTCGGATGCAATATCTGTGTTTCTTCGTCAATAAGAAGGTCCAAGGGATACAGTAAACCTGAAGTGGAGCATCGGTATCTAAAACTGGACTCACAGAAGAGGTTCAAATCATAGAAAGTTAGTGTGTCACTCCTCTTGTATTTAAGTCGGTATTGTGCCTTTTGTATTAAATTCGGATGCAATTTCTGTGTTTCGTCGTCATTAAGATGGTGCAAGGTATACAGTAAACCTGAAGTGAAGCATCGTAATCTAAAACTGGACTCACAGGAGAGGTTGAAAACCATAGAAAGTGAGAGTGTCAGTCCTCTTGTACTTAAGTCGGCATTGTGCCTTTTGAAATTAATTCCGATTCAATTTCTGTGTTTCATCGTCAATAAGAAGGTGCAAGGTATACAGTAAACCCGAAGTGAAACATCGGAATCTAAAAGTGGACTCACAGGAGAGGTTGAAATCAGAGTAAGTGAGAGTGTTAGTTCTCCTTTTATTCAGTCGGCATTGTGCCTTTTGTATTAAATTCGGATGCAATTTCTGTGTTTCACCGTCAATTAGAAGGTCCAAGGGATACAGTATATCTGAAGTGAAGCATCGGAATCCAAAACTGGACTAACAGGAGAGGTTCATATCATAGAAAGTGAGAGTGTCAGTCCTCTTGTACTTAACTCGGCATTGTGCCTGTTGAATTTAATTCCGATGCAATTTCTGTGCTTCATCGTCAATAAGAAGGTCCAAGGTTCACAGCAAACCTGAATAGAAGCATCGGAATCTAAAACATGACTAACAGGAGAGGTTCAAACCATAGAAAGTTAGAGTGTCAGTGCTCTTGTACTTAGGTCGGCATTGTGCCTTTTTAATTTAATTGCGATGCATTTTCTGTGTTCCATCGTCAATATGAAGGTCCAAGGTACACAGTAAACCTGAAGTGAAGCATCGGAATCTAAAACTGGACTCACAGGAGAGGTTCAAATCATAGAAAGTGACACTGTCAGTCCTCTTGTACTTAAGTCGTCTTTGTGCCTTTTGTATTAAATTCGGATGCAATTTCTGTGTTTCATCGTCAATAAGAAGGTCCAAGGTATACAGGACACCTGAAGTGAAGCATTGGAATCTAAAACTGGACTCACAAGTGAGGTTCAAATCATAGAAAATGAGAGTGTCAGTCCTCTTGTACTTATGTCGGCATTGTGCAATTTGTAACTAATTCGGATTCAATTTCTGTGTTTCATCGTCAATAAGAAGGTCCAAGGGATATAGTAAACATGAAGTGCATTATCGGAATCTAAAACTGGACTCACAGGAGAGGTTCAAATCATAGAAATTGAGAGTGTCAGTCCTTTTGCACTTAAGTCGGCATTGTGCCTTTTGTATTAAATTCGGATGCAATTTCTGTGTTTCATCGTCAATAAGAAGGTCCAAGGTATACAGGAAACCTGAAGTGAAGCATCAGAATCTAAAACTAGACTCACAAGTGAGGTTCAAATCATAGAAAGTGAGCGTGGCAGTCCTCTTGTACTTAAGTCGGCATTGTGCCTTTTGTAATTAATTCGGATGCAATTTCTGTTTTTCATCGTCAATAAGAAGGTCCAAGGAATACAGTAAACATGAAGTGAAGTATTGAAATCTAAAACTGGACTCACAGGAGAGGTTCAAATCAAAGAAATGGAGAGTGTCAGTCCTCTTGTACTTAAGTTGGCATGTGCCTTTTGTATTAAATTCGGATGCAATGTCTGTGTTTCTTCGTCAATAAGAAGGTCCAAGGGATACAGTAAACCTGAAGTGGAGCATCGGTATCTAAAACTGGACTCACAGAAGAGGTTCAAATCATAGAAAGTTAGTGTGTCACTCGTCTTGTATTTAAGTCGGTATTGTGCCTTTTGTATTAAATTCGGATGCAATTTCTGTGTTTCATCGTCAATAAGAAGGTCCAAGGGATACAGTAAACCTGAAGTGAAGCATCGGAATCTAAGACTGGACTCACAGGAGGGGTTCAAATCATAGAAAGTTAGAATGTCAGTCCTCTTGTACTTAAGTCGGCATTATGCATTTGTATTAAATTCTGATGCAATTTCTGTGTTTCATCGTCAATAAGAAGGTCCAAGTATTACAGTAAACCTGAAGTGAAGCATCGGAATCTGAGGCTGGACTCACACGAGAGGTTGAAATCATAGAAAGTGAGAGTGTCAGTCCTCTTGTACTTAAGTCGGGATTGTGCCTTTTGTATTAAAATCGGATGCAATGTCTGTGTTTCATTGTCAATAAGAAGGTATCCAAGGGATACAAAAAACCTGAAGTGAAGCATCGGAATCTAAAACTGGACTCACAGAAGAGGTTCAAATCATAGTAAGTGAGAGTGTCAGTCCTCTTGTACCTAAGTCGGCAATGCGCCTTTTCTATTAAATTCGGATGCAATTACTGTGTTTCATTGTCAATAAGAAGGTCCAAGGGATACAGTAAACCTGAAGTGAAGATTCGGAATCTAGAACTGGAGTCACAGGAGAGGTTCAAAACATAGAAAGTTAGAGTGTCAATCCTCTTGTACTTAAGTCGGTATTGTGCCTTTTGTATTAAATTCGGATGCAATTTCTGTGCTTCATCGTCAATAAGAAGATCCAAGGGATACAGTAAACCAGAAGTGAAGCATCGGAATCTAAAACTATACACATAGGAGAGGTTCAAATCATAGAAAATTAGATTGTCAGTCCTCGTGTACTTTAGTCGGCATTGTGCTTTTTGTATTAAATTCGGAAGAAATTCCTGTGTTTCTACGTCAATTAGAAGGTGCAAGGTATACAGTAAACCTGAAGTGAAGCATCGGAATCTCAAACTGGACTCACCGGAGAGGTTCTAATCATAGAAAGTTAGAGTGTCAGTCCTCTTGTACTTAAGTCGACATTGTGCCTTTTGTATTAAATTCGGATGCAATTTCTGTGTTTCATCGTCAATATGCAGGTCCAAGGGATACAGTAAACCTGAAGTAAAGCAGCGGAATCTAAAACTGGACTCACAATTGAGGTTCAAATCATAGAAAGTGAGAGTGTCAGTCCTCTTGTACTTAAGTCGGCATTGTGCCTTTTGTAGTTAATTCGGATGCAATTTCTGTGTTTCATCGTCAATAAGAGGGTCCAAGGGATACAGTAAACATGAAGTGAAGTATCGAAGTCTAAAACTGGACTCACAGGAGAGGTTCAAATCAAAGAAATTGAGAGTGTCAGTCCAATTGTACTTCAGTCGGCATGTGCCTTTTGTATTAAATTCGGATGCAATTTCTGTGTTTCATCGTCAATAAGAAGGTCCAAGGGATACAGTACACCTGAAGTAGAGCATCGGAATCTAAACCTGGACTCACAGAAGAGGTTCAAATCATAGGAAGTTACAGTGTCACCCCTCTTGCACTTAAGTCGGTATTTTGCCTCTTGTATTATATTCGGATGCAATTTCTGTGTTTCATCGTCAATAAGAAGGTCCAAGGGATACAGTAAACCAGAAGTGCAGCATTTTAATCTAAAACTATACTCATAGGAGAGGTTCAAATCATCGAAAATTAGATTGTCAGTCCTCTCGTACTTTAGTCGGCATTGTGCCTTTTGTATTAAATTCGGAAGCAATTTCTGTGTTTCTTGGTCAATAAGAAGGTGCAAGGTATACAGTAAACCTGAAGTGAAGCATCGGAATCTAAAACTGGACTCACAGGAGAGGTTCTAATCATAGAATGTGAGAGTGTCAGTCCTCTTGTACTTAAGACGACATTGTGCCTTTTGTATTAAATTCGGATGCAATTACTGTGTTTCATCGTCAATATGCAGGTCCAAGGGAAACAGTAAACCTGAAGTAAAGCATCGAAATCTAAAACTGGACTCACAGGAGAGGTTCAAATCATAGAAAGTTAGAGTGTCACTCCTCTTGTACTTAAGTCGCCATTGTGCTTTTGTATTAAATTCCGATGCAATTTCTGTGATTTATCGTCAATAAGAAGGTGCAAGGTATACAGTAAACCTGAAGTGAAGCATCGGAATTTAACACTAAACTCACAGGAAAGGTTCAAATCATAGAAAGTGAGAGTGTAAGTATTCTTGTACTTCAGTCGGCCTTGTGCATTTTGTATTAAATTCGGATGCAATGTCTGTGTTACATCGTCAATAAGTAGGTCCAAGGGATACAGTAAACCTGAATTGAAGCATCGGAATCTAAAACTGGACTCACAGGAGAGGTTCAAGTCATAGAAAGTTAGAGTGGCACTACTCTTGTACTTAAGTCGGTAATGTGCCTTTTGTATTAAATTCGAAAGTAATTTCTGTGTTTCATCGTCAATAAGAAGATCCAAGGGATACAGTAAACCTGAAGTGAAGTTTCGGAATCTAAAACTGGACTCACAGGAGAGGTTCAAATCATAGAAAATTAGATTGTCAGTCCTCTTGTACTTTAGTCGGCATTGTGGCTTTTGTATTAAATTCGGAAGCAATTTCTGTGTTTCATCGTCAATAAGCAGGTCAAAGGGATACAGTAAACCTGAAGTGAAGCATCGGAATCTAAAACTGGACTCACAGGAGAGGTTCAAAACATAGAAAGTGAGACTGTCAGTCCTCTTGTACTTAAGTCGGCATTGTGCCTTTTGTATTAAATTCGGATGCAATTTCTGTGTTTCATCGTCAATAAGACGGTCCAAGGTATACAGGAAACCTGAAGTGAAGCATCAGAATCTAAAACTGGACTTACAAGTGAGGATCAAACCATAGAAAGTGAGAGTGGCAGTCCTCTTGTACTTAAGTCGGCATTGTGCCTTTTGTAATTAATTCGGATGCAATTTCTGTTTTTCATCGTCAATAAGAAGGTCTGAGGAATACAGTAAACGTGAAGTGAAGTATCGAAATCTAAAACTGGACTCACAGGAGAGGTTCAAATCAAAGAAATGGAGAGTGTCAGTCCTCTTGTACTTAATTCGGCATGTGCCTTTTGTATTAAATTCGGATGCAATATCTGTGTTTCTTCGTCAATAAGAAGGTCCAAGGGATACAGTAAACCTGAAGTGGAGCATCGGTATCTAAAACTGGACTCACAGAAGAGGTTCAAATCATAGAAAGTTAGTGTGTCACTCCTCTTGTATTTAAGTCGGTATTGTGCCTTTTGTATTAAATTCGGATGCAATTTCTGTGTTTCGTCGTCATTAAGATGGTGCAAGGTATACAGTAAACCTGAAGTGAAGCATCGTAATCTAAAACTGGACTCACAGGAGAGGTTGAAAACCATAGAAAGTGAGAGTGTCAGTCCTCTTGTACTTAAGTCGACATTGTGCCTTTTGTATTAAATTCGGATGCAATTTCTGTGTTTCATCGTCAATATGCAGGTCCAAGGGATACAGTAAACCTGAAGTAAAGCAGCGGAATCTAAAACTGGACTCACAATTGAGGTTCAAATCATAGAAAGTGAGAGTGTCAGTCCTCTTGTACTTAAGTCGGCATTGTGCCTTTTGTAGTTAATTCGGATGCAATTTCTGTGTTTCATCGTCAATAAGAGGGTCCAAGGGATACAGTAAACATGAAGTGAAGTATCGAAGTCTAAAACTGGACTCACAGGAGAGGTTCAAATCAAAGAAATTGAGAGTGTCAGTCCAATTGTACTTCAGTCGGCATGTGCCTTTTGTATTAAATTCGGATGCAATTTCTGTGTTTCATCGTCAATAAGAAGGTCCAAGGGATACAGTAAACCTGAAGTAGAGCATCGGAATCTAAACCTGGACTCACAGAAGAGGTTCAAATCATAGAAAGTTACAGTGTCACCCCTCTTGCACTTAAGTCGGTATTTTGCCTCTTGTATTATATTCGGATGCAATTTCTGTGTTTCATCGTCAATAAGAAGGTCCAAGGGATACAGTAAACCAGAAGTGCAGCATTTTAATCTAAAACTATACACATAGGAGAGGTTCAAATCATCGAAAATTAGATTGTCAGTCCTCTCGTACTTTTGTCGGCATTGTGCCTTTTGTATTAAATTCGGAAGCAATTTCTGTGTTTCTTGGTCAATAAGAAGGTGCAAGGTATACAGTAAACCTGAAGTGAAGCATCGGAATCTAAAACTGGACTCACAGGAGAGGTTCTAATCATAGAAAGTGAGAGTGTCAGTCCTCTTGTACTTAAGACGACATTGTGCCTTTTGTATTAAATTCGGATGCAATTACTGTGTTTCATCGTCAATATGCAGGTCCAAGGGAAACAGTAAACCTGAAGTAAAGCATCGGAATCTAAAACTGGACTCACAGGAGAGGTTCAAATCATAGAAAGTTAGAGTGTCACTCCTCTTGTACTTAAGTCGCCATTGTGCTTTTGTATTAAATTCCGATGCAATTTCTGTGATTTATCGTCAATAAGAAGGTGCAAGGTATACAGTAAACCTGAAGTGAAGCATCGGAATTTAACACTCAACTCACAGGAAAGGTTCAAATCATAGAAAGTGAGAGTGTAAGTATTCTTGTACTTCAGTCGGCCTTGTGCATTTTGTATTAAATTCGGATGCAATGTCTGTGTTACATCGTCAATAAGTAGGTCCAAGGGATACAGTAAACCTGAATTGAAGCATCGGAATCTAAAACTGGACTCACAGGAGAGGTTCAAGTCATAGAAAGTTAGAGTGGCACTACTCTTGTACTTAAGTCGGTAATGTGCCTTTTGTAATAAATTCGAAAGTAATTTCTGTGTTTCATCGTCAATAAGAAGATCCAAGGGATACAGTAAACCTGAAGTGAAGTTTCGGAATCTAAAACTGGACTCACAGGAGAGGTTCAAATCATAGAAAATTAGATTGTCAGTCCTCTTGTACTTTAGTCGGCATTGTGGCTTTTGTATTAAATTCGGAAGCAATTTCTGTGTTTCATCGTCAATAAGCAGGTCAAAGGGATACAGTAAACCTGAAGTGAAGCATCGGAATCTAAAACTGGACTCACAGGAGAGGTTCAAAACATAGAAAGTGAGACTGTCAGTCCTCTTGTACTTAAGTCGGCATTGTGCCTTTTGTATTAAATTCGGATGCAATTTCTGTGTTTCATCGTCAATAAGACGGTCCAAGGTATACAGGAAACCTGAAGTGAAGCATCAGAATCTAAAACTGGACTTACAAGTGAGGATCAAACCATAGAAAGTGAGAGTGGCAGTCCTCTTGTACTTAAGTCGGCATTGTGCCTTTTGTAATTAATTCGGATGCAATTTCTGTTTTTCATCGTCAATAAGAAGGTCTGAGGAATACAGTAAACGTGAAGTGAAGTATCGAAATCTAAAACTGGACTCACAGGAGAGGTTCAAATCAAAGAAATGGAGAGTGTCAGTCCTCTTGTACTTAATTCGGCATGTGCCTTTTGTATTAAATTCGGATGCAATATCTGTGTTTCTTCGTCAATAAGAAGGTCCAAGGGATACAGTAAACCTGAAGTGGAGCATCGGTATCTAAAACTGGACTCACAGAAGAGGTTCAAATCATAGAAAGTTAGTGTGTCACTCCTCTTGTATTTAAGTCGGTATTGTGCCTTTTGTATTAAATTCGGATGCAATTTCTGTGTTTCGTCGTCATTAAGATGGTGCAAGGTATACAGTAAACCTGAAGTGAAGCATCGTAATCTAAAACTGGACTCACAGGAGAGGTTGAAAACCATAGAAAGTGAGAGTGTCAGTCCTCTTGTACTTAAGTCGGCATTGTGCCTTTTGAAATTAATTCCGATTCAATTTCTGTGTTTCATCGTCAATAAGAAGGTGCAAGGTATACAGTAAACCTGAAGTGCAACATCGGAATCTAAAAGTGGACTCACAGGAGAGGTTGAAATCAGAGTAAGTGAGAGTGTTAGTTCTCCTTTTATTCAGTCGGCATTGTGCCTTTTGTATTAGATTCGGATGCAATTTCTGTGTTTCACCGTCAATTAGAAGGTCCAAGGGATACAGTATATCTGAAGTGAAGCATCGGAATCCAAAACTGGACTAACAGGAGAGGTTCATATCATAGAAAGTGAGAGTGTCAGTCCTCTTGTACTTAACTCGGCATTGTGCCTGTTGAATTTAATTCCGATGCAATTTCTGTGCTTCATCGTCAATAAGAAGGTCCAAGGTTCACAGCAAACCTGAATAGAAGCATCGGAATCTAAAACATGACTAACAGGAGAGGTTCAAACCATAGAAAGTTAGAGTGTCAGTGCTCTTGTACTTAGGTCGGCATTGTGCCTTTTTAATTTAATTGCGATGCATTTTCTGTGTTCCATCGTCAATATGAAGGTCCAAGGTATACAGTAAACCTGAAGTGAAGCATCGGAATCTAAAACTGGACTCACAGGAGAGGTTCAAATCATAGAAAGTGACACTGTCAGTCCTCTTGTACTTAAGTCGTCTTTGTGCCTTTTGTATTAAATTCGGATGCAATTTCTGTGTTTCATCGTCAATAAGAAGGTCCAAGGTATACAGGACACCTGAAGTGAAGCATTGGAATCTAAAACTGGACTCACAAGTGAGGTTCAAATCATAGAAAATGAGAGTGTCAGTCCTCTTGTACTTATGTCGGCATTGTGCAATTTGTAACTAATTCGGATTCAATTTCTGTGTTTCATCGTCAATAAGAAGGTCCAAGGGATATAGTAAACATGAAGTGCATTATCGGAATCTAAAACTGGACTCACAGGAGAGGTTCAAATCATAGAAATTGAGAGTGTCAGTCCTTTTGCACTTAAGTCGGCATTGTGCCTTTTGTATTAAATTCGGATGCAATTTCTGTGTTTCATCGTCAATAAGAAGGTCCAAGGTATACAGGAAACCTGAAGTGAAGCATCAGAATCTGAAACTAGACTCACAAGTGAGGTTCAAATCATAGAAAGTGAGCGTGGCAGTCCTCTTGTACTTAAGTCGGCATTGTGCCTTTTGTAATTAATTCGGATGCAATTTCTGTTTTTCATCGTCAATAAGAAGGTCCAAGGAATACAGTAAACATGAAGTGAAGTATTAAAATCTAAAACTGGACTCACAGGAGAGGTTCAAATCAAAGAAATGGAGAGTGTCAGTCCTCTTGTACTTAAGTTGGCATGTGCCTTTTGTATTAAATTCGGATGCAATGTCTGTGTTTCTTCGTCAATAAGAAGGTCCAAGGGATACAGTAAACCTGAAGTGGAGCATCGGTATCTAAAACTGGACTCACAGAAGAGGTTCAAATCATAGAAAGTTAGTGTGTCACTCCTCTTGTATTTAAGTCGGTATTGTGCCTTTTGTATTAAATTCGGATGCAATTTCTGTGTTTCATCGTCAATAAGAAGGTCCAAGGGATACAGTAAACCTGAAGTGAAGCATCGGAATCTAAGACTGGACTCACAGGAGGGGTTCAAATCATAGAAAGTTAGAATGTCAGTCCTCTTGTACTTAAGTCGGCATTAGGCATTTGTATTAAATTCTAATGCAATTTCTGTGTTTCATCGTCAACAAGTATTACAGTAAACCTGAAGTGAAGCATCGGAATCTGAGGCTGGACTCACACGAGAGGTTGAAATCATAGAAAGTGAGAGTGTCAGTCCTCTTGTACTTAAGTCGGGATTGTGCCTTTTGTATTAAAATCGGATGCAATGTCTGTGTTTCATTGTCAATAAGAAGGTATCCAAGGGATACAAAAAACCTGAAGTGAAGCATCGGAATCTAAAACTGGACTCACAGAAGAGGTTCAAATCATAGTAAGTGAGAGTGTCAGTCCTCTTGTACTTAAGTCGGCAATGCGCCTTTTCTATTAAATTCGGATGCAATTACTGTGTTTCATTGTCAATAAGAAGGTCCAAGGGATACAGTAAACCTGAAGTGAAGATTCGGAATCTAGAACTGGAGTCACAGGAGAGGTTCAAAACATAGAAAGTTAGAGTGTCAATCCTCTTGTACTTAAGTCGGTATTGTGCCTTTTGTATTAAATTCGGATGCAATTTCTGTGCTTCATCGTCAATAAGAAGATCCAAGGGATACAGTAAACCAGAAGTGAAGCATCGGAATCTAAAACTATACACATAGGAGAGGTTCAAATCATAGAAAATTAGATTGTCAGTCCTCGTGTACTTTAGTCGGCATTGTGCTTTTTGTATTAAATTCGGAAGAAATTCCTGTGTTTCTACGTCAATTAGAAGGTGCAAGGTATACAGTAAACCTGAAGTGAAGCATCGGAATCTAAAACTGGACTCACCGGAGAGGTTCTAATCATAGAAAGTTAGAGTGTCAGTCCTCTTGTACTTAAGTCGACATTGTGCCTTTTGTATTAAATTCGGATGCAATTTCTGTGTTTCATCGTCAATATGCAGGTCCAAGGGATACAGTAAACCTGAAGTAAAGCAGCGGAATCTAAAACTGGACTCACAATTGAGGTTCAAATCATAGAAAGTGAGAGTGTCAGTCCTCTTGTACTTAAGTCGGCATTGTGCCTTTTGTAGTTAATTCGGATGCAATTTCTGTGTTTCATCGTCAATAAGAGGGTCCAAGGGATACAGTAAACATGAAGTGAAGTATCGGAGTCTAAAACTGGACTCACAGGAGAGGTTCAAATCAAAGAAATTGAGAGTGTCAGTCCAATTGTACTTCAGGCGGCATGTGCCTTTTGTATTAAATTCGGATGCAATTTCTGTGTTTCATCGTCAATAAGAAGGTCCAAGGGATACAGTAAACCTGAAGTAGAGCATCGGAATCTAAACCTGGACTCACAGAAGAGGTTCAAATCATAGAAAGTTACAGTGTCACCCCTCTTGCACTTAAGTCGGTATTTTGCCTCTTGTATTATATTCGGATGCAATTTCTGTGTTTCATCGTCAATAAGAAGGTCCAAGGGATACAGAAACCAGAAGTGCAGCATTTTAATCTAAAACTATACTCATAGGAGAGGTTCAAATCATCGAAAATTAGATTGTCAGTCCTCTCGTACTTTAGTCGGCATTGTGCCTTTTGTATTAAATTCGGAAGCAATTTCTGTGTTTCTTGGTCAATAAGAAGGTGCAAGGTATACAGTAAACCTGAAGTGAAGCATCGGAATCTAAAACTGGACTCACAGGAGAGGTTTTAATCATAGAAAGTGAGAGTGTCAGTCCTCTTGTACTTAAGACGACATTGTGCCTTTTGTATTAAATTCGGATGCAATTACTGTGTTTCATCGTCAATATGCAGGTCCAAGGGAAACAGTAAACCTGAAGTAAAGCATCGGAATCTAAAACTGGACTCACAGGAGAGGTTCAAATCATAGAAAGTTAGAGTGTCACTCCTCTTGTACTTAAGTCGCCATTGTGCTTTTGTATTAAATTCCGATGCAATTTCTGTGATTTATCGTCAATAAGAAGGTGCAAGGTATACAGTAAACCTGAAGTGAAGCATCGGAATTTAACACTCAACTCACAGGAAAGGTTCAAATCATAGAAAGTGAGAGTGTAAGTATTCTTGTACTTAAGTCGGCCTTGTGCATTTTGTATTAAATTCGGATGCAATGTCTGTGTTACATCGTCAATAAGTAGGTCCAAGGGATACAGTAAACCTGAATTGAAGCATCGGAATCTAAAACTGGACTCACAGGAGAGGTTCAAGTCATAGAAAGTTAGAGTGGCACTACTCTTGTACTTAAGTCGGTAATGTGCCTTTTGTATTAAATTCGAAAGCAATTTCTGTGTTTCATCGTCAATAAGAAGATCCAAGGGATACAGTAAACCTGAAGTGAAGTTTCGGAATCTAAAACTGGACTCACAGGAGAGGTTCAAATCATAGAAAATTAGATTGTCAGTCCTCTTGTACTTTAGTCGGCATTGTGGCTTTTGTATTAAATTCGGAAGCAATTTCTGTGTTTCATCGTCAATAAGCAGGTCAAAGGGATACAGTAAACCTGAAGTGAAGCATCGGAATCTAAAACTGGACTCACAGGAGAGGTTCAAAACATAGAAAGTGAGACTGTCAGTCCTCTTGTACTTAAGTCGGCATTGTGCCTTTTGTATTAAATTCGGATGCAATTTCTGTGTTTCATCGTCAATAAGACGGTCCAAGGTATACAGGAAACCTGAAGTGAAGCATCAGAATCTAAAACTGGACTTACAAGTGAGGATCAAACCATAGAAAGTGAGAGTGGCAGTCCTCTTGTACTTAAGTCGGCATTGTGCCTTTTGTAATTAATTCGGATGCAATTTCTGTTTTTCATCGTCAATAAGAAGGTCCAAGGGATACAGTGAACCTGAAGTGGAGCATCGGTATCTAAAACTGGACTCACAGAAGAGGTTCAAATCATAGAAAGTCAGTGTGTCACTCCTCCTGTACTTAAGTCGGTATTGTGCCTTTTGTATCCAATTCGGATGCAATTTCTGTGTTTCATCGTCAATAAGAAGGTCCAAGGGATACAGTAAACCTGAAGTGAAGCATCG
Source organism: Schistocerca americana (assembly GCF_021461395.2). Classification (NCBI taxonomy): domain Eukaryota; kingdom Metazoa; phylum Arthropoda; class Insecta; order Orthoptera; family Acrididae; genus Schistocerca; species Schistocerca americana. The sequence goes on from NC_060122.1 coordinate 56,996,352, forward strand.
GAATCTAAAACTGGACTCACAGGAGAGGTTCAAATCATAGAAAGTTAGAATGTCAGTCCTCTTGTACTTAAGTCGGCATTATGCATTTGTATTAAATTCTGATGCAATTTCTGTGTTTCGTCGTCAATAAGAAGGTGCAAGGTATACAGTAAACCTGAAGTGAAGCATCGTAATCTAAAACTTGACTCACAGGAGAGGTTGAAAACCATAGAAAGTGAGAGTGTCAGTCCTCTTGTACTTAAGTCGGCATTGTGCCTTTTGAAATTAATTCCGATTCAATTTCTGTGTTTCATCGTCAATAAGAAGGTGCAAGGTGTACAGTAAACCTGAAGTGAAACATCGGAATCTAAAAGTGGACTCACAGGAGAGGTTGAAATCAGAGTAAGTGAGAGTGTTAGTTCTCCTTTTATTCAGTCGGCATTGTGCCTTTTGTATTAAATTCGGATGCAATTTCTGTGTTTCACCGTCAATTAGAAGGTCCAAGGGATACAGTATATCTGAAGTGAAGCATCGGAATCCAAAACTGGACTAACAGGAGAGGATCATATCATAGAAAGTGAGAGTGTCAGTCCTCTTGTACTTAACTCGGCATTGTGCCTGTTGAATTTAATTCCGATGCAATTTCTGTGCTTCATCGTCAATAAGAAGGTCCAAGGTTCACAGCAAACCTGAATAGAAGCATCGGAATCTAAAACATGACTAACAGGAGAGGTTCAAACCATAGAAAGTTAGAGTGTCAGTGCTCTTGTACTTAGGTCGGCATTGTACCTTTTTAATTTAATTGCGATGCAATTTCTGTGTTCCATCGACAATATGAAGGTCCAAGGTATACAGTAAACCTGAAGTGAAGCATCGGAATCCAAAACTGGACTCACAGGAGAGGTTCAAATCATAGAAAGTGACACTGTCAGTCCTCTTGTACTTAAGTCGTCTTTGTGCCTTTTGTATTAAATTCGGATGCAATTTCTGTGTTTCATCGTCAATAAGAAGGTCCAAGGTATACAGGACACCTGAAGTGAAGCATTGGAATCTAAAACTGGACTCACAAGTGAGGTTCAAATCATAGAAAATGAGAGTGTCAGTCCTCTTGTACTTATGTCGGCATTGTGCAATTTGTAACTAATTCGGATTCAATTTCTGTGTTTCATCGTCAATAAGAAGGTCCAAGGGATATAGTAAACATGAAGTGCATTATCGGAATCTAAAACTGGACTCACAGGAGAGGTTCAAATCATAGAAATTGAGAGTGTCAGTCCTTTTGCACTTAAGTCGGCATTGTGCCTTTTGTATTAAATTCGGATGCAATTTCTGTGTTTCATCGTCAATAAGAAGGTCCAAGGTATACAGGAAACCTGAAGTGAAGCATCAGAATCTAAAACTAGACTCACAAGTGAGGTTCAAATCATAGAAAGTGAGCGTGGCAGTCCTCTTGTACTTAAGTCGGCATTGTGCCTTTTGTAATTAATTCGGATGCAATTTCTGTTTTTCATCGTCAATAAGAAGGTCCAAGGAATACAGTAAACATATAGTGAAGTATTGAAATCTAAAACTGGACTCACAGGAGAGGTTCAAATCAAAGAAATGGAGAGTGTCAGTCCTCTTGTACTTAAGTTGGCATGTGCCTTTTGTATTAAATTCGGATGCAATGTCTGTGTTTCTTCGTCAATAAGAAGGTCCAAGGGATACAGTAAACCTGAAGTGAAGCATCGGAATCTAAGACTGGACTCACAGGAGGGGTTCAAATCATAGAAAGTTAGAATGTCAGTCCTCTTGTACTTAAGTCGGCATTATGCATCTGTATTAAATTCTGATGCAATTTCTGTGTTTCATCGTCAATAAGAAGGTCCAAGTATTACAGTAAACCTGAAGTGAAGCATCGGAATCTGAGGCTGGACTCACACGAGAGGTTGAAATCATAGAAAGTGAGAGTGTCAGTCCTCTTGTACTTAAGTCGGGATTGTGACTTTGTATTAAAATCGGATGCAATGTCTGTGTTTCATTGTCAATAAGAAGGTATCCAAGAGATACAAAAACCCTGAAGTGAAGCATCGGAATCTAAAACTGGACTCACAGAAGAGGTTCAAATCATAGTAAGTGAGAGTGTCAGTCCTCTTGTACTTAAGTCGGCAATGCGCCTTTTCTATTAAATTCGGATGCAATTACTGTGTTTCATTGTCAATAAGAAGGTCCAAGGGATACAGTAAACCTGAAGTGAAGATTCGGAATCTAAAACTGGACTCACCGGAGAGGTTCTAATCATAGAAAGTTAGAGTGTCAGTCCTCTTGTACTTAAGTCGACATTGTGCCTTTTGTATTAAATTCGGATGCAATTTCTGTGTTTCATCGTCAATATGCAGGTCCAAGGGATACAGTAAACCTGAAGTAAAGCAGCGGAATCTAAAACTGGACTCACAGGAGAGGTTCAAAACATAGAAAGTTAGAGTGTCACTCCCCTTGTACTTAAGTCGGTATTGTGCCTTTTGTATTAAATTCGGATGTAATTTCTGTGTTTCATCGTCAGTAAGAAGGTCTAAGAAATACAGTAAACCAGAAGTGAAGCATCGGAATCTAAAACTGGACTCACAGGAGAGGTTCAAATCATAGAAAGTTAGAGTGTCAGTCCTCTTGCACTTAAGTCGGCATTGTGCCTTTCGAAATTAATTCCGATGCAATTTCTGTGTTTCATCGTCAATAAGAAGGTGCAAGGTATACAGTAAACCTGAAGTGAAACATCGGAATCTAAAACTGGACTCACAGGAGATGTTCAAATCATAGAAAGTGACACTGTCAGTCCTCTTGTACTTAAGTCGTCTTTGTGCCTTTTGTATTAAATTCAGATGCAATTTCTGTGTTTCATTGTCAATAAGAAGGTCCAAGGTATACAGGACACCTGAAGTGAAGCATCGGAATCTAAAACTGGACTCACAAGTGAGGTTCAAATCATAGAAAATGAGAGTGTCAGTCCTCTTGTACTTATGTCGGCATTGTGCAATTTGTTACTAATTCGGATTCAATTTCTGTGTTTCGTCGTCAATAAGAAGGTCCAAGGGATACAGTCAACATGAAGAGAACTATCGGAATCTAAAACTGGACTCACAGGAGAGGTTCAAATCATAGAAATTGAGAGTGTCAGTCCTCTTGCACTTAAGTCGGCATGTGCTATTTGTATTAAATTCGGATGCAATTTCTGTGTTTCATCGTCAATAAGAAGATCCAAGGTATATAGTAAACCTGAAGTGACGCATCGGAATCTATAATTGGACTCAAAGGAGAGGTTCTAATCATAGAAAGTGAGAGTGTCAGTCCTCTTGTACTTAAGTCGACATTCTGCAATTTGTATCAAATTCGGATGCAATTTCCGTGTTTCATCGTCAATAAGAAGGTCAAAGGGATACAGTAAACCTGAAGTGAAGCATCCAAATCTAAAACTGGACTCACAGGAGAGGTTCAAATCATAGAAAGTTAGAGTGTCACTCCTCTGGTACTTAAGTCGGTATTGTGCCTTTTGTATTAAATTCGGATGCAATTTCTGTGTTTCATCGTCAATAAGAAGGTGCAAGGTATACAGTAAACCTGAAGTGAAGCATCGGAATCTAAAACTGGACTCACAGGAGAGTTTCAAATTATCGAAAGTGAGACTGTCAGTCCTCTTTTACTTCGGTCGGCATTGTGCCTTTTGTATTAAATTCCGATGCAATTTCTGTGTTTCACCGTCAATAATAAGGTCCAAGGTATACAGTAAACCTGAAGTGAAGCATCGGAATCTAAAACTGGACTCACAGGAGAGGTTCAAAACCATAGAAAGTGAGAGTGTCAGTCCTCTTGTACTTAAGTCGACATTGTGCATTTGTAATAAATTAGGATGCAATTTCTGTGTTTCATCGTCAGTAAGAAGGTCCAAGGGTTACAGTAAACCTGAAGTGAAGCATCGGAATCTAAAAGTGGACTCACAGGAGAGGTTCAAATCGTAGAAAGTTAGAGTGTCACTCGTCCTGTACCTAAGTCGGTATTGTGCCTTTTGTATTAAATTCGGATGCAATTTCTGTGTTTAATCGTCAATAAGAAGATCCAAGGGATATAGTAAACCTGAAGTGAAGCATCGGAATCTAAAACGGGACTTACAGGAGATGTTCAAATCATAGAAAGTTAGAGTGTCAGTCCTCTTGCACTTAAGTGGGCATTGTGCCTTTTGAATATAATTCCGATGCAATTTCTGTGTTTCATCGTCAATAAGAAGGTGCAAGGTATACAGTAAACCTGAAGTGAAGCATCGGAATCTAACACTCAACTCATAGGAAAGGTTCAGATCATAGAAAGTGAGAGTGTAAGTCCTCTTGTACTTAAGTCGGCATTGTTCCCTTTGTGTTAAATTCGGATGCAATGTCTGTGTTTCTTCGTCAATAAGAAGGTCCAAGGGATACAGTAAACCTGAAGGCGAAGCATCGGAATCTAAAACTGGACTCACAGGAAAGGTTCAAATCATAGAAAGTGAGAGTGTCAGTCCTCCTTTACTTCAGTCGGCTTTGTGCCATTTGTATTAAATTCGGATGCAATTTCTGTGTATCATCGTCAATAAGAAGGTCCAAGAAATACAGTAAACCTGAAGTGAAGCATCGGAATCTAAAACTGGACTCACAGGAGAGGTTCAAATCATAGAAAGTTTGAGTGTCAGTCCTCTTGCACTTAAGTCGGCATTGTGCTTTTTGAAATTAATTCCGATGCAATTTCTGTGCTTCATCGTCAATAAGATGGTCCAAGGTTCACAGTAAACCTGAATAGAAGCATCGGAATCTAAAACATGACTAACAGGAGAGGTTCAAACCATAGAAAGTTAGAATGTCAGTCCTCTTGTACTTAGGTCGGCATTGTGCCTTTTTAATTTAATTGCGATGCAATTTCTGTGTTCCATCGTCAATGAGAAGGTCCAAGGTATACAGTAAACCTGACGTGAAGCATCGGAATCTAAAACTGGACTCACAGGAGAGGTTCAAATCATAGAAAGTGACACTGTCAGTCCTCTTGTACTTAAGTCGTCTTTGTGCCTTTTGTATTAAATTCGGATGCAATTTCTGTGTTTCATCGTCAATAAGAAGGTCCAATGTATACAGGAAACCTGAAGTGAAGCATCGGAATCTAAAACTGGACTCACAAGTGAGGTTCATATCATAGAAAATGAGAGTGTCAGTCCTCTTGTACTTAAGTCGGCATTCTGCAATTTGTAATTAATTCGGATTCAATTTCTGTGTTTCATCGTCAATAAGAAGGTCCAAGGGATACAGTAAAGATGAAGTGAATTATCGGAATCTAAACATGGACTCACAGGAGAGGTACAAATCATAGAAATTGTGAGTGTCAGTCCTCTTGCACTTAAGTCGGCATGTGCCTTTTGTATTAAATTCGGATGCAATTTCTGTGTTTCATCGTCAATAAGAAGGTCCAAGGTATATAGTAAACCTGAAGTGACGCATCGGAATCTATAATTGGACTCACAGGAGAGGTTCTAATCATAGAAAGTGAGAGTGTCAGTCCTCTTGTACTTAAGTCGACATAGTGCCATTTGTATTAAATTCGGATTCAATTTCCGTGTTTCATCGTCAATAAGAAGATCCAAGGGATACCGTAAACCTGAAGTGAAGCATCCGAATCTACAACTGGACTCACAGGAGAGGTTCAAATCATAGAAAGTTAGAGTGTCCCTCCTCTGGTACTTAAGTCGGTATTGTGCCTTTTGTATTAAAATCGGATGCAATTTCTGTGTTTCATCGTCAATAAGAAGATTCAAGGGATACAGTAAACCAGAAGTGAAGCATCGGAATATAAAACTGAACTCACAGGAGAGTTTCAAATTATACAAAGTGAGACTGTCAGTCCTCTTTTACTGCGGTCGGCGTTGTGCCTTTTGTATTAAATTCCGATGCAATTTCTGTGTTTCACCGTCAATAAGAAGGTCCAAGGTATACTGTAAACCTGAAGTGAAGCATCGGAATCTAAAACTGGACTCACAGGAGAGGTTCAAAACCATAGAAAGTGAGAGTGTCAGTCCTCTTGAACTTAAGTCGGCATTGTGCATTTGTATTAAATTAGGATGCAATTTCTGTGTTTCATCGTCAGTAAGAAGGTCCAAGGGTTACAGTCAACCTGAAGTGAAGCATCGGAATCTAAAACTGGACTCACAGGTGAGGTTCAAATCATAGAAAGTTAGGGTGTCACTCGTCCTGTACTGAAGTCGGTATTGTGCCTTTTGTATTAAATTCGGATGCAATTTCTGTGTTTCATCGTCAATAAGAAGGTGCAAGGTATACAGTAAACCTGAAGTGAAGCATCGGAATCTAACACTCAACTCACAGGAAAGGTTCAAATCATAGAAAGTGAGAGTGTTAGTCCTCCTTAGCTTCAGTCGGCATTGTGCCTTTTGTATTAAATTCGGATGCAATTTCTGTGTCTCACCGTCAATAAGAAGGTCCAAGGGATACAGTATATCTGAAGTGAAGCATCGGAATCCAAAAATGGACTAACAGGAGAGGTTCAAATCATAGAATGTGAGAGTGTCAGTCTTCTTGTACTTAACTCGGCATTGTGCCTTTTGAATATAATTCCGATGCAATTTCTGTGCTTCATCGTCAATAAGATGGTCCAAGGTTCACAGTAAACCTGAATAGAAGCATCGGAATCTAAAACATGACTAACAGGAGAGGTTCAAACCATAGAAAGTTAGAGTGTCAGTCCTCTTGTACTTAGGTCGGCATTGTGCCTTTTTAATTTAATTGCGATGCAATTTCTGTGTTCCATCGTCAATGAGAAGGTCCAAGGTATACAGTAAACCTGACGTGAAGCATCGGAATCTAAAACTGGACTCACAAGTGAGGTTCAAATCATAGAAAATGAGAGTGTCAGTCCTCTTGTACTTAAGTCGGCATTCTGCAATTTGTAATTAATTCGGATTCAATTTCTGTGTTTCATCGTCAATAAGAAGGTCCAAGGGATACAGTAAAGATGAAGTGAATTATCGGAATCTAAACATGGACTCACAGGAGAGGTACAAATCATAGAAATTGAGAGTGTCAGTCCTCTTGCTCCTAAGTCGGCATGTGCCTTTTGTATTAAATTCGGATGCAATTTCTGTGTTTCATCGTCAATAAGAAGGTCCAAGGTATATAGTAAACCTGAAGTGACGCATCAGAATCTATAATTGGACTCACAGGAGAGGTTCTATTCATAGAAAGTGAGAGTGTCAGTCCTCTTGTACTTAAGTCGACATTGTGCCATTTGTATTACATTCGGATGCAATTTCCGTGTTTCATCGTCAATAAGAAGGTCCAAGGGATACCGTAAACCTGAAGTGAAGCATCCGAATCTAAAACTGGACTCACAGGAAAGGTTCAAATCATAGAAAGTTAGAGTGTCACTCCTCTGGTACTTAAGTCGGTATTGTGCCTTTTGTATTAAATTCGGATGCAATTTCTGTGTTTCATCGTCAATAAGAAGATCCAAGGGATACAGTAAACCAGAAGTGAAGCATCGGAATCTAAAACTGGACTCACAGGAGAGTTTCAAATTATAGAAAGTGAGACTGTCAGTCCTCTTTTACTTAAGTCGGCATTGTTCCCTTTGTGTTAAATTCGGATGCAATGTCTGTGTTTCTTCGTCAATAAGAAGGTCCAAGGGATACAGTAAACCTGAAGTGAAGCATCGGAATCTAAAAGTGGACTCACAGGACAGGTTCAAATCATAGAAAGTGAGAGTGTTAGTCCTCTTGCACTTAAGTCGGCATTGTGCCATTTGAATTTAATTCCGATGCAATTTCTGTGTTTCATCGTCAATAAGAAGGTGCAAGGCATACAGTAAACCTGAAGTGAAGCATCGGACTCTAAAAGTGGACTCACAGGAGAGGTTCAAATCATAGAAAGTGAGAGTGTTAGTCCTCTTTTACTTCAGTCGGCATTGTGCCTTTTGTATTAAATTCGGATGCAATTTCTGTGTTTCACCGTCAATAAGAAGGTCCAAGGGATACAGTATATCTGAAGTGAAGCATCGGTATCCAAAACTGGACTCACAGGAGAGGTTCAAATCATAGAAAGTGAGTGTGTCAGTCCTCTTGTACTTAACTCGGCATTGTGGGTTTTGAATTTAATTCCGATGCAATTTCTGTGCTTCATCGTCAATAAGAAGGTCCAAGGTACACAGTAAACCTGAATAAAAGCATCGGAATCTAAAACAGGACTCACAGGAGAGGTTCAAATCATAGAAAGTTAGAGTGTCAGTCCTCTTGTACTTAAGTCGGCATTGTGCCTTTTTAATTTAATTGCGATGCAATTTCTGTCTTCCACCGTCAATAAGAAGGTCCAAGGTATACAGTAAACCTGAAGTGAAGCATCGGAATCTAAAACTGGACTCACAGGAGAGTTTCAAATTATAGAAAGTGAGACTGTCAGTACTCTTTTACTTCGGTCGGCATTGTGCCTTTTGTATTAAATTCCGATGCAATTTCTGTGTTTCACCGTCAATAAGAAGGTCCAAGGTATACAGTAAACCTGAAGTGAAGCATCGGAATCTAACACTCAACTCACAGGAAAGGTTTAAATTATAGAAAGTGAGAGTGTAAGTCCTCTTGTACTTAAGTCGGCATGGTTCCCTTTGTCTTAATTTCGGATGCAATGTCTGTGTTTCTTCGTCAATAAGAAGGTCCAAGGGATACAGTAAACCTGAAGTGAAGCATCGGAATCTAAAAGTGGACTCACAGGAGAGGTTCAAATCATAGAAAGTGAGAGTGTTAGTCCTCTTTTACTTCAGTCGGCATTGTGCCTTTTGTATTAAATTCGGATGCAATTTCTGTGTTTCACCGTCAATAAGAAGGTCCAGGGGATACAGTATATCTGAAGTGAAGCATCGGTATCCAAAACTGGACTCACAGGAGAGGTTCAAATCATAGAAAGTGAGAGTGTCAGTATTCTTGTACTTAACTCGGCATTGTGCCTTTTGAATTTAATTCCGATGCAATTTCTGTGCTTCATCGTCAATAAGAAGGTCCAAGGTACACAGTACACCTGAATAGAAGAATCGGAATCTAAAACAGGACTCACAGGAGAGGTTCAAATCATAGAAAGTTAGAGTGTCAGTCCTCTTGTACTTAAGTCGGCATTGTGCCTTTTTAATTTAATTGCGATGCAATTTCTGTCTTCCATCGTCAATACGAAGGTCCAAGGTATACAGTAAACCTGAAGTGAATCATCGGAATCTAAAACTGGACTCACAGGAGAGGTTCAAATCATAGAAAAAGACACTGTCAGTCCTCTTGTACTTAAGTCGTCTCTGTGCCTTTTGTATTAAATTCGGATGCAATTTCTGTGTTTCATCGTCAATAAGAAGGTCCAAGGTATACAGGAAACCTGAAGTGAAGCATCGGAATCTAAAAGTGGACTCACAGGACAGTTTCAAATCATAGAAAGTGAGAGTGTCAGTCCACTTGTACTTAAGTCGACATTGTGCCATTTGTATTAAATTCGGATGCAATTTCCGTGTTTCACCGTCAATAAGAAGGTCCAAGGGACACCGTAAACCTGAAGTGAAGCATTCGAAACTAAAACTGGACTCACAGGAGAGGTTCAAATCATAGAAAGTTAGAGTGTAACTCCTCTGGTACTTAAGTCGGTATTGTGCCTTTTGTATTAAATTCGGATGCAATTTCTGTGTTTCATCGTCAATAAGAAGATCCAAGGGATACAGTAAACCAGAAGTGAAGCATCGGAATCTAAAACTGGACTCACAGGAGAGTTTAAAATTATAGAAAGTGAGACTGTCAGTACTCTTTTACTTCGGTCGGCATTGTGCCTTTTGTATTAAATTCGGATGCAATTTCTGTGTTTCACCGTCAATAAGAAGGTCCAAGGGATACAGTATATCTGAAGTGAAGCATCGGTATCCAAAACTGGACTCACAGGAGAGGTTCAAATCATAGAATGTGAGTGTGTCAGTCCTCTTGTACTTAACTCGGCATTGTGGCTTTTGAATTTAATTCCGATGCAATTTCTGTGCTTCATCGTCAATAAGAAGGTCCAAGGTACACAGTAAACCTGAATAAAAGCATCGGAATCTAAAACAGGACTAACAGGAGAGGTTCAAATCATAGAAAGTTAGAGTGTCAGTCCTCTTGTACTTAAGTCGGCATTGTGCCTTTTTAATTTAATTGCGATGCAATTTCTGTCTTCCACCGTCAATAAGAAGGTCCAAGGTATACAGTAAACCTGAAGTGAAGCATCGGAATCTAAAACTGGACTCACAGGAGAGGTTCAAATCATAGAAAAAGACACTGTCAGTCCTCTTGTACTTAAGTCGTCTTTGTGCCTTTTGTATTAAATTCGAATGCAATTTCTGTGTTTCATCGTCAATAAGAAGGTCCAAGGTATACAGGAAACCTGAAGTGAAGCATCGGAATCTAAAACTGGACTCACAAGTGAGGTTCAAATCATAGAAAATGAGAGTGTCAGTCCTCTTGTACTTAAGTCGGCATTCTGCAATTTGTAATTAATTCGGATTCAATTTCTGTGTTTCATCGTCAATAAGAAGGTCCAAGGGATACAGTAAAGATGTAGTGAATTATCGGAATCTAAACATGGACTCACAGGAGAGGTACAAATCATAGAAATTGAGAGTGTCAGTCCTCTTGCTCCTAAGTCGGCATGTGCCTTTTGTATTAAATTCGGATGCAATTTCTGTGTTTCATCGTCAATAAGAAGGTCCAAGGTATATAGTAAACCTGAAGTGACGCATCAGAATCTATAATTGGACTCACAGGAGAGGTTCCAATCATAGAAAGTGAGAGTGTCAGTCCTCTTGTACTTAAGTCGACATTGTGCCATTTGTATTACATTCGGATGCAATTTCCGTGTTTCATCGTCAATAAGAAGGTCCAAGGGATACCGTAAACCTGAAGTGAAGCATCCGAATCTAAAACTGGACTCACAGGAAAGGTTCAAATCATAGAAAGTTAGAGTGTCACTCCTCTGGTACTTAAGTCGGTATTGTGCCTTTTGTATTAAATTCGGATGCAATTTCTGTGTTTCATCGTCAATAAGAAGATCCAAGGGATACAGTAAACCAGAAGTGAAGCATCGGAATCTAAAACTGGACTCACAGGAGAGTTTCAAATTATAGAAAGTGAGACTGTCAGTCCTCTTTTACTTAAGTCGGCATTGTTCCCTTTGTGTTAAATTCGGATGCAATGTCTGTGTTTCTTCGTCAATAAGAAGGTCCAAGGGATACAGTAAACCTGAAGTGAAGCATCGGAATCTAAAAGTGGACTCACAGGACAGGTTCAAATCATAGAAAGTGAGAGTGTTAGTCCTCTTGCACTTAAGTCGGCATTGTGCCATTTGAATTTAATTCCGATGCAATTTCTGTGTTTCATCGTCAATAAGAAGGTGCAAGGCATACAGTAAACCTGAAGTGAAGCATCGGACTCTAAAAGTGGACTCACAGGAGAGGTTCAAATCATAGAAAGTGAGAGTGTTAGTCCTCTTTTACTTCAGTCGGCATTGTGCCTTTTGTATTAAATTCGGATGCAATTTCTGTGTTTCACCGTCAATAAGGAGGTCCAAGGGATACAGTATATCTGAAGTGAAGCATCGGTATCCAAAACTGGACTCACAGGAGAGGTTCAAATCATAGAAAGTGAGTGTGTCAGTCCTCTTGTACTTAACTCGGCATTGTGGGTTTTGAATTTAATTCCGATGCAATTTCTGTGCTTCATCGTCAATAAGAAGGTCCAAGGTACACAGTAAACCTGAATAAAAGCATCGGAATCTAAAACAGGACTCACAGGAGAGGTTCAAATCATAGAAAGTTAGAGTGTCAGTCCTCTTGTACTTAAGTCGGCATTGTGCCTTTTTAATTTAATTGCGATGCAATTTCTGTCTTCCACCGTCAATAAGAAGGTCCAAGGTATACAGTAAACCTGAAGTGAAGCATCGGAATCTAAAACTGGACTCACAGGAGAGTTTCAAATTATAGAAAGTGAGACTGTCAGTACTCTTTTACTTCGGTCGGCATTGTGCCTTTTGTATTAAATTCCGATGCAATTTCTGTGTTTCACCGTCAATAAGAAGGTCCAAGGTATACAGTAAACCTGAAGTGAAGCATCGGAATCTAACACTCAACTCACAGGAAAGGTTCAAACCATAGAAAGTGAGAGTGTAAGTACTCTTGTACTTAAGACGGCATTGTTCCCTTTGTGTTAAATTCGGATGCAATGTCTGTGTTTCTTCGTCAATAAGAAGGTCCAAGGGATACAGTAAACCTGAAGTGAAGCATCGGAATCTGAAACTGGACGCACAGGAAAGGTTCAAATCATAGAAAGTGAGAGTGTCAGTCCTCCTTTACTTCAGTAGGCTTTGTGCCTTTTGTATTAAATTCGGATGCAATTTCTGTGTTTCATCGTCAATATGAAGGTGCAAGGTATACAGTAAACCTGAAGTGAAGCATCGGAATCTAACACTCACCTCACAGGAAAGGTTTAAATTATAGAAAGTGAGAGTGTAAGTCCTCTTGTACTTAAGTCGGCATGGTTCCCTTTGTCTTAATTTCGGATGCAATGTCTGTGTTTCTTCGTCAATAAGAAGGTCCAAGGGATACAGTAAACCTGAAGTGAAGCATCGGAATCTAAAAGTGGACTCACAGGAGAGGTTCAAATCATAGAAAGTGAGAGTGTTAGTCCTCTTTTACTTCAGTCGGCATTGTGCCTTTTGTATTAAATTCGGATGCAATTTCTGTGTTTCACCGTCAATAAGAAGGTCCAGGGGATACAGTATATCTGAAGTGAAGCATCGGTATCCAAAACTGGACTCACAGGAGAGGTTCAAATCATAGAAAGTGAGAGTGTCAGTATTCTTGTACTTAACTCGGCATTGTGCCTTTTGAATTTAATTCCGATGCAATTTCTGTGCTTCATCGTCAATAAGAAGGTTGAAGGTACACAGTACACCTGAATAGACGAATCGGAATCTAAAACAGGACTCACAGGAGAGGTTCAAATCATAGAAAGTTAGAGTGTCAGTCCTCTTGTACTTAAGTCGGCATTGTGCCTTTTTAATTTAATTGCGATGCAATTTCTGTCTTCCATCGTCAATACGAAGGTCCAAGGTATACAGTAAACCTGAAGTGAATCATCGGAATCTAAAACTGGACTCACAGGAGAGATTCAAATCATAGAAAAAGACACTGTCAGTCCTCTTGTACTTAAGTCGTCTCTGTGCCTTTTGTATTAAATTCGGATGCAATTTCTGTGTTTCATCGTCAATAAGAAGGTCCAAGGTATACAGGAAACCTGAAGTGAAGCATCGGAATCTAAAAGTGGACTCACAGGACAGTTTCAAATCATAGAAAGTGAGAGTGTCAGTCCACTTGTACTTAAGTCGACATTGTGCCATTTGTATTAAATTCGGATGCAATTTCCGTGTTTCACCGTCAATAAGAAGGTCCAAGGGACACCGTAAACCTGAAGTGAAGCATTCGAAACTAAAACTGGACTCACAGGAGAGGTTCAAATCATAGAAAGTTAGAGTGTAACTCCTCTGGTACTTAAGTCGGTATTGTGCCTTTTGTATTAAATTCGGATGCAATTTCTGTGTTTCATCGTCAATAAGAAGATCCAAGGGATACAGTAAACCAGAAGTGAAGCATCGGAATCTAAAACTGGACTCACAGGAGAGTTTCAAATTATAGAAAGTGAGACTGTCAGTACTCTTTTACTTCGGTCGGCATTGTGCCTTTTGTATTAAATTCGGATGCAATTTCTGTGTTTCACCGTCAATAAGAAGGTCCAAGGGATACAGTATATCTGAAGTGAAGCATCGGTATCCAAAACTGGACTCACAGGAGAGGTTCAAATCATAGAAAGTGAGTGTGTCAGTCCTCTTGTACTTAACTCGGCATTGTGGCTTTTGAATTTAATTCCGATGCAATTTCTGTGCTTCATCGTCAATAAGAAGGTCCAAGGTACACAGTAAACCTGAATAAAAGCATCGGAATCTAAAACAGGACTCACAGGAGAGGTTCAAATCATAGAAAGTTAGAGTGTCAGTCCTCTTGTACTTAAGTCGGCATTGTGCCTTTTTAATGTAATTGCGATGCAATTTCTGTATTCCACCGTCAATAAGAAGGTCCAAGGTATACAGTAAACCTGAAGTGAAGCATCGGAATCTAAAACTGGACTCACAGGAGAGGTTCAAATCATAGAAAAAGACACTGTCAGTCCTCTTGTACTTAAGTCGTCTTTGTGCCTTTTGTATTAAATTCGAATGCAATATCTGTGTTTCATCGTCAATAAGAAGGTCCAAGGTATACAGGAAACCTGAAGTGAAGCATCGGAATCTAAAACTGGACTCACAAGTGAGGTTCAAATCATAGAAAATGAGAGTGTCAGTCCTCTTGTACTTAAGTCGGCATTCTGCAATTTGTAAATAATTCGGATTCAATTTCTGTGTTTCATCGTCAATAAGAAGGTCCAAGGGTTACAGTAAAGATGAAGTGATTTATCGGAATCTAAACATGGACTCACAGGAGAGGTACAAATCATAGAAATTGAGAGTGTCAGTCCTCCTGCACTTAAGTCGGCATGTGCCTTATGTATTAAATTCGGATGCAATTTCGGTGTTTCATCGTCAATAAGAAGGTCCAAGGTATATAGTAAACCTGAAGTGACGCATCGGAATCTATAATTGGACTCACAGGAGAGGTTCTAATCATAGAAAGTGAGAGTGTCAGTCCACTTGTACTTAAGTCGACATTGTGCCATTTGTATTAAATTCGGATGCAATTTCCGTGTTTCACCGTCAATAAGAAGGTCCAAGGGACACCGTAAACCTGAAGTGAAGCATTCGAAACTAAAACTGGACTCACAGGAGAGGTTCAAATCATAGAAAGTTAGAGTGTAACTCCTCTGGTACTTAAGTCGGTATTGTGCCTTTTGTATTAAATTCGGATGCAATTTCTGTGTTTCATCGTCAATAAGAAGATCCAAGGGATACAGTAAACCAGAAGTGAAGCATCGGAATCTAAAACTGGACTCACAGGAGAGTTTCAAATTATAGAAAGTGAGACTGTCAGTACTGTTTTACTTCGGTCGGCATTGTGGCTTTTGTATTAAATTCCGATGCAATTTCTGTGTTTCACCGTCAATAAGAAGGTCCAAGGTATACAGTAAACCTGAAGTGAAGCATCGGAATCTAACACTCAACTCACAGGAAAGGTTCAAACCATAGAAAGTGAGAGTGTAAGTACTCTTGTACTTAAGACGGCATTGTTCCCTTTGTGTTAAATTCGGATGCAATGTCTGTGTTTCTTCGTCAATAAGAAGGTCCAAGGGATACAGTAAACCTGAAGTGAAGCATCGGAATCTGAAACTGGACGCACAGGAAAGGTTCAAATCATAGAAAGTGAGAGTGTCAGTCCTCCTTTACTTCAGTAGGCTTTGTGCCTTTTGCATTAAATTCGAATGCAATTTCTGTGTTTCATCGTCAATATGAAGGTGCAAGGTATACAGTAAACCTGAAGTGAAGCATCGGAATCTAACACTCAACTCACAGGAAAGGTTTAAATCATAGAAAGTGAGAGTGTAAGTCCTCTTGTACTTAAGTCGGCATGGTTCCCTTTGTCTTAATTTCGGATGCAATGTCTGTGTTTCTTCGTCAATAAGAAGGTCCAAGGGATATAGTAAACCTGAAGTGAAGCATCGGAATCTAAAAGTGGACTCACAGGAGAGGTTCAAATCATAGAAAGTGAGAGTGTTAGTCCTCTTTTACTTCAGTCGGCATTGTGCCTTTTGTATTAAATTCGGATGCAATTTCTGTGTTTCACCGTCAATAAGAAGGTCCAGGGGATACAGTATATCTGAAGTGAAGCATCGGTATCCAAAACTGGACTCACAGGAGAGGTTCAAGTCATAGAAAGTGAGAGTGTCAGTATTCTTGTACTTAACTCGGCATTGTGCCTTTTGAATTTAATTCCGATTCAATTTCTGTGCTTCATCGTCAATAAGAAGGTCCAAGGTACACAGTACACCTGAATAGAAGAATCGGAATCTAAAACAGGACTCACAGGAGAGGTTCAAATCATAGAAAGTTAGAGTGTCAGTCCTCTTGTACTTAAGTCGGCATTGTGCCTTTTTAATTTAATTGCGATGCAATTTCTGTCTTCCATCGTCAATACGAAGGTCCAAGGTATACAGTAAACCTGAAGTGAATCATCGGAATCTAAAACTGGACTCACAGGAGAGGTTCAAATCATAGAAAAAGACACTGTCAGTCCTCTTGTACTTAAGTCGTCTCTGTGCCTTTTGTATTAAATTCGGATGCAATTTCTGTGTTTCATCGTCAATAAGAAGGTCCAAGGTATACAGGAAACCTGAAGTGAAGCATCGGAATCTAAAAGTGGACTCACAGGACAGTTTCAAATCATAGAAAGTGAGAGTGTCAGTCCACTTGTACTTAAGTCGACATTGTGCCATTTGTATTAAATTCGGATGCAATTTCCGTGTTTCACCGTCAATAAGAAGGTCCAAGGGACACCGTAAACCTGAAGTGAAGCATTCGAAACTAAAACTGGACTCACAGGAGAGGTTCAAATCATAGAAAGTTAGAGTGTAACTCCTCTGGTACTTAAGTCGGTATTGTGCCTTTTGTATTAAATTCGGATGCAATTTCTGTGTTTCATCGTCAATAAGAAGATCCAAGGGATACAGTAAACCAGAAGTGAAGCATCGGAATCTAAAACTGGACTCACAGGAGAGTTTCAAATTATAGAAAGTGAGACTGTCAGTACTCTTTTACTTCGGTCGGCATTGTGCCTTTTGTATTAAATTCGGATGCAATTTCTGTGTTTCACCGTCAATAAGAAGGTCCAAGGGATACAGTATATCTGAAGTGAAGCATCGGTATCCAAAACTGGACTCACAGGAGAGGTTCAAATCATAGAAAGTGAGTGTGTCAGTCCTCTTGTACTTAACTCGGCATTGTGGCTTTTGAATTTAATTCCGATGCAATTTCTGTGCTTCATCGTCAATAAGAAGGTCCAAGGTACACAGTAAACCTGAATAAAAGCATCGGAATCTAAAACAGGACTCACAGGAGAGGTTCAAATCATAGAAAGTTAGAGTGTCAGTCCTCTTGTACTTAAGTCGGCATTGTGCCTTTTTAATTTAATTGCGATGCAATTTCTGTCTTCCACCGTCAATAAGAAGGTCCAAGGTATACAGTAAACCTGAAGTGAAGCATCGGAATCTAAAACTGGACTCACAGGAGAGGTTCAAATCATAGAAAAAGACACTGTCAGTCCTCTTGTACTTAAGTCGTCTTTGTGCCTTTTGTATTAAATTCGGATGCAATTTCTGTGTTTCATCGTCAATAAGAAGGTCCAAGGTATACAGGAAACCTGAAGTGAAGCATCGGAATCTAAAACTGGACTCACAAGTGAGGTTCAAATCATAGAAAATGAGAGTGTCAGTCCTCTTGTACTTAAGTCGGCATTCTGCAATTTGTAAATAATTCGGATTCAATTTCTGTGTTTCATCGTCAATAAGAAGGTCCAAGGGTTACAGTAAAGATGAACTGATTTATCGGAATCTAAACATGGACTCACAGGAGAGGTACAAATCATAGAAATTGAGAGTGTCAGTCCTCCTGCACTTAAGTCGGCATGTGCCTTTTGTATTAAATTCGGCTGCAATTTCGGTGTTTCATCGTCAATAAGAAGGTCCAAGGTATATAGTAAACCTGAAGTGACGCATCGGAATCTATAATTGGACTCACAGGAGAGGTTCTAATCATAGAAAGTGAGAGTGTCAGTCCACTTGTACTTAAGTCGACATTGTGCCATTTGTATTAAATTCGGATGCAATTTCCGTGTTTCACCGTCAATAAGAAGGTCCAAGGGACACCGTAAACCTGAAGTGAAGCATTAGAACTAAAACTGGACTCACAGGAGAGGTTCAAATCATAGAAAGTTAGAGTGTAACTCCTCTGGTACTTAAGTCGGTATTGTGCCTTTTGTATTAATTTCGGATGCAATTTCTGTGTTTCATCGTCAATAAGAAGATCCAAGGGATACAGTAAACCAGAAGTGAAGCATCGGAATCTAAAACTGGACTCACAGGAGAGTTTCAAATTATAGAAAGTGAGACTGTCAGTACTCTTTTACTTCGGTCGGCATTGTGCCCTTTGTATTAAATTCCGATGCAATTTCTGTGTTTCACCGTCAATAAGAAGGTCCAAGGTATACAGTAAACCTGAAGTGAAGCATCGGAATCTAACACTCAACTCACAGGAAAGGTTCAAACCATAGAAAGTGAGAGTGTAAGTACTCTTGTAATTAAGACGGCATTGTTCCCTTTGTGTTAAATTCGGATGCAATGTCTGTGTTTCTTCGTCAATAAGAAGGTCCAAGGGATACAGTAAACCTGAAGTGAAGCATCGGTATCTGAAACTGGACGCACAGGAAAGGTTCAAATCATAGAAAGTGAGAGTGTCAGTCCTCCTTTACTTCAGTAGGCTTTGTGCCTTTTGTATTAAATTCGGATGCAATTTCTGTGTTTCATCGTCAATATGAAGGTGCAAGGTATACAGTAAACCTGAAGTGAAGCATCGGAATCTAACACTCAACTCACAGGAAGGTTTAAATCATAGAAAGTGAGAGTGTAAGTCCTCTTGTACTTAAGTCGGCATGGTTCCCTTTGTCTTAATTTCGGATGCAATGTCTGTGTTTCTTCGTCAATAAGAAGGTCCAAGGGATACAGTAAACCTGAAGTGAAGCATCGGAATCTAAAAGTGGACTCACAGGAGAGGTTCAAATCATAGAAAGTGAGAGTGTTAGTCCTCTTTTACTTCAGTTGGCATTGTGCCTTTTGTATTAAATTCGGATGCAATTTCTGTGTTTCACCGTCAATAAGAAGGTCCAAGGGATACAGTATATCTGAAGTGAAGCATCGGTATCCAAAACTGGACTCACAGGAGAGGTTCAAATCATAGAAAGTGAGAGTGTCAGTATTCTTGTACTTAACTCGGCATTGTGCCTTTTGAATTTAATTCCGATGCAATTTCTGTGCTTCATCGCCAATAAGAATGTCCAAGGTACACAGTACACCTGAATAGAAGAATCGGAATCTGAAACAGGACTCACAGGAGAGGTTCAAATCATAGAAAGTTAGAGTGTCAGTCCTCTTGTACTTAAGTCGGCATTGTGCCTTTTTAATTTAATTGCGATGCAATTTCTGTCTTCCATCGTCAATACGAAGGTCCAAGGTATACAGTAAACCTGAAGTGAATCATCGGAATCTAAAACTGGACTCACAGGAGAGGTTCAAATCATAGAAAAAGACACTGTCAGTCCTCTTGTACTTAAGTCGTCTCTGTGCCTTTTGTATTAAATTCGGATGCAATTTCTGTGTTTCATCGTCAATAAGAAGGTCCAAGGTATACAGGAAACCTGAAGTGAAGCATCGGAATCTAAAAGTGGACTCACAGGACAGGTTCAAATCATAGAAAGTGAGAGTGTTAGTCCTCTTGCACTTAAGTCGGCATTGTGCCATTTGAATTTAATTCCGAAGCAATTTCTGTGTTTCATCGTAAATAAGAAGGTGCAAGGCATACAGTAAACCTGAAGTGAAGCATCGGAATCTAAAACTGGACTCACAGGAGAGGTTCAAATCATAGAAAGTTAGAGTGTCACTCGTCCTGTACTTAAGTCGGTATTGTGCCTTTTGTATTAAATTCGGATGCAATTTCTGTGTTTCATCGTCAATAAGAAGGTGCAAGGTATACAGTAAACCTAATGTGAAGCATCGGAATCTAACACTCAACTCACAGGAAAGGTTCAAATCATAGAAAGTGAGAGTGTAAGTCCTCTTGTACTTAAGTCGGCATTGTTCCCTTTGTGTTAAATTCGGATGCAATGTCTGTGTTTCTTCGTCAATAAGAAGATCCAAGGGATACAGTAAACCTGAAGTGAAGCATCGGAATCTAAAACTGGACGCACAGGAAAGGTTCAAATCATAGAAAGTGAGAGTGTCAGTCCTCCTTTACTTCAGTCGGCTTTGTGGCTTTTGTATTAAATTCGGATGCAATTTCTGTGTTTCATCGTCAATAAGAAGGTGCAAGGTATACAGTAAACCTGCAGTGAAGCATCGGACTCTAACACTCAACTCACAGGAAAGGTTCAAATCATAGAAAGTGAGAGTGTAAGTCCTCTTGTACTTAAGTCGGCATTGTTCCCTTTGTGTTAAATTCGGATGCAATGTCTGTGTTTCTTCGTCAATAAGAAGGTCCAAGGGATACAGTAAACCTGAAGTGAAGCATCGGAATCTAAAAGTGGACTCACAGGACAGGTTCAAATCATAGAAAGTGAGAGTGTTAGTCCTCTTGCACTTAAGTCGGCATTGTTGCATTTGAATTTAATTCCGATGCAATTTCTGTGTTTCATCGTCAATAAGAAGGTGCAAGGCATACAGTAAACCTGAAGTGAAGCATCGGACTCTAGAAGTGGACTCACAGGAGAGGTTCAAATCATAGAATGTGAGAGTGTTAGTCCTCTTTTACTTCAGTCGCCATTGTGCCTTTTGTATTAAATTCGGATGCAATTTCTGTGTTTCACCGTCAATAAGAAGGTCCAAGGGATACAGTATATCTGAAGTGAAGCATCGGTATCCAAAACTGGACTCACAGGAGAGGTTCAAATCATAGAAAGTGAGTGTGTCAGTCCTCTTGTACTTAACTCGGCATTGTGGCTTTTGAATTTAATTCCGATGCAATTTCTGTTCTTCATCGTCAATAAGAGGGTCCAAGGTATACAGTAAACCTGAAGTGAAGCATCGGAATCTAAAACTGGACTCACAGGAGAGGTTCAAATCATAGAAAAAGACACTGTCAGTCCTCTTGTACTTAAGTCGTCTTTGTGTCTTTTGTATTAAATTCGGATGCAATTTCTGTGTTTCATCGTCAATAAGAAGGTCCAAGGTATACAGGAAACCTGAAGTGAAGCATCGGAATCTAAAACTGGACTCACAAGTGTGGTTCAAATCATAGAAAATGAGAGTGTCAGTCCTCTTGTACTTAAGTCGGCATTCTGCAATGTGTAATTAATTCGGATTCAATTTCTGTGTTTCATCGTCAATAAGAAGGTCCAAGGGATACAGTAAAGATGAAGTGATTTATCGGAATCTAAACATCGACTGACAGGAGAGGTACAAATCATAGAAATTGAGAGTGTCAGTCCTCTTGCACTTAAGTCGACATGTGCCTTTTGTATTAAATTCGGATGCAATTTCTGTGCTTCATCGTCATTAAGAGGGTCCAAGGTATACAGTAAACCTGCAGTGAAGCATCGGAATCTAAAACTAGACTCACAGGAGAGGTTCAAATCATAGAAAAAGACACTGTCAGTCCTCTTGTACTTAAGTCGTCTTTGTGCCTTTTGTATTAAATTCGGATGCAATTTCTGTGTTTCATCGTCAATAAGAAGGTCCAAGGTATACAGGAAACCTGAAGTGAAGCATCGGAATCTAAAACTGGACTCACAAGTGAGGTTCAAATCATAGAAAATGAGAGTGTCAGTCCTCTTGTACTTAAGTCGGCATTCTGCAATGTGTAATTAATTCGGATTCAATTTCTGTGTTTCATCGTCAATAAGAAGGTCCAAGGGATACAGTAAAGATGAAGTGATTTATCGGAATCTAAACATGGACTCACAGGAGAGGTACAAATCATAGAAATTGAGAGTGTCAGTCCTCTTGCACTTAAGTCGACATGTGCCTTTTGTATTAAATTCGGATGCAATTTCGGTGTTTCATCGTCAATAAGAAGGTCCAAGGTATATAGTAAACCTGAAGTGACGCATCGGAATCTATAAATGGACTCACAGGAGAGGTTCTAATCATAGAAAGTGAGAGTGTCAGTCCTCTTGTACTTAAGTCGACATTGTGCCATTGGTATTAAATTCGGATGCAATTTCCGTGTTTCACCGTCAATAAGAAGGTCCAAGGGATACCGTAAACCTGAAGTGAAGCATTCGAAACTAAAACTGGACTCACAGGAGAGGTTCAAATCATAGAAAGTTAGAGTGTAACTCCTCTGGTACTTAAGTCGGTATTGTGCCTTTTGTATTAAATTCGGAAGCAATTTCTGTGTTTCATCGTCAATAAGAAGATCCAAGGGATACAGTAAACTACAAGTGAAGCATCGGAATCTAAAACTGGACTCACAGGAGAGTTTCAAATTATAGAAAGTGAGACTGTCAGTACTCTTTTACTTCGGTCGGCATTGTGCCTTTTGTATTAAATTCCGATGCAATTTCTGTGTTTCACCGTCAATAAGAAGGTCCAAGGTATACAGTAAACCTGAAGTGAAGCATCGGAATCTAACACTCAACTCACAGGAAAGGTTCAAACCATAGAAAGTGAGAGTGTAAGTACTCTT